>NC_133450.1:166141608-166476608 GCF_048565385.1 Saimiri boliviensis
TCTTAGTGTATTTAAGAGATTTATTACACCCTACTTTGTAATTTTTCTCCAAGCTTTATTTTTAAATTGTCAAAGCCCCAGTAAACTGAAAAAGCAAAGCAAAACAATGCATACTTATATAGACTTCAGTTATTTCAACAGTTGTGAATGTTTTGTGACATTGTATTTCTCCAAATAAATATCTTGACATGTCATTTAAGTAAAACATCTCTCTGAGGAGATCATAGAAATCATTGTTAATCAAAATCTCATGTAATGTAAGTAGTTCTGTCCATTTTTCCATGAAGTCCTCAATCCAATTCTTACATGACACACAAGGGGCATATGGATAAATATATTTGTCTAAATTCCTGCTGGTATGATTGTAGCCCCCAAGAAAGGCTGGAGATCTGGATCAGGTAGATAATCACATACAGAGCAATCAGGAAGCAATGTCAAGTTGATAGGATCTTTGAGATCCTTTTCAAGTCTCATACTTCAAAGCCAGGACAATCTCTACCCTCCAAAGACCCAACCAGAGCAGTTTATGTCTCATCTCTCTATCATTACTCTGGTACCTGAGGAGGGTCTGAAAAGGACCAATGGAAAATTCAGAAAAATGACTCTAATAACCTCACAGATAAAGCTCTCCAATTACGGTAGAATCAGGTCCCTCTCTGATCACAGATAGGAACTTAAAAATAACTAAACTAAAACAAACAAAAATGCCATGATAGAAGTGACCCTGCCAACTATAATGGTGGATGAATATTCATTCATTTCTCAGTTTGGATGGTTGACAGATTATTAGCATTTCCTAGGCACCAAATCTTAGTCTACTCCAAGATTTGGACTAACCCGACTGATCATGTGACTCTCATAGTTAAAGACTAAATTTCATCTATCAGCATTCTTCAGAGAATAAGACTGGGATAGTGCTAACCTTTTCTGAGGCTTTATTTTGTACTTTATTTTCTCAAGACACTAAATAACTTTACTTCTGATAAATAAAGTTTTTAAAATATCTTTGAAGATCTCTAACAACATTATTTTATAAGTTTAAAGCACTATTTTAGTTTTGTAATTGCTACTATAACAAATCATCACAAAGCTGGTGGCCTAAAACAAGACAAATTTATTTTTCTTTAGTTTTGAAAGCTGTTATTACAAAATCACTGGGCTGAAACCAATGCATGGTCAGGCCTGCACTCTCTTGGGTCCTTTCTTTGCCTTTTCTAGCTTCTTTTCATGCTTCTGCATGCCTTGGTTCATGGCCCTTTCTCTATCTCCAAAGCCAGTAGAATCACATCTTCTCTGACTCTGCTTACATTTCCTTAGGTCATATGGCCTCCTTTCCCTCTATCAAATCGCCCTCCATTTGCACTTTATATGAAAATTTGTGGTTACATTTATGATCCACACACCAAATAATCCAGAATAATTTCTCCATTTGAAAGTCTCTAATCTAATCACACCTGCAAAATCGATTTTATTATACAAGGTAACATTCAGAGGTTCCAAGGATTAAGATCGGAATATCTTTGGTGGTCATTCTTCAGCCTACCACAAATACTTTCTTTGTGTGCCCATTTTGAGAAATTGGCTTCAGTTATTACCGATAGATACAAATGAGGCCAGTTCCAACTTCTTCATTTTTCTTCATTAAACTGCGTGAAAAATTTATCCTTAGTTTTCTGGCAATGATAGAAGACACTGAATCAAGACTGTAAAACTGGCTGAAGAATTCTGCTTTAATCTCATAAATCTTTCCTGAAATTTCCTGCTGTCCAATTATTTTTTCTTCTCTCTACATGGAATATTTATTTTATGCTATATTTCTACTTTGAGTACTTCTGTGATAGACATTTTGGTTTCATCAATTAGCAAAGAATTTCAAATTCCTCCTCTAAACCTAGTTTGTTTACTGGTTTTCTTTTTCTTTTCTTTTTTTTTTTTTTTTTTTTTTTTTTTTTTTTTTTTTTTTGAGACGGAGTTTTGCTCTTGTTACCCAGGCTGGAGTGCAATGGCTCCATCGCGGCTCACCGCAACCTCCGCCGCCTGGGTTCAAGGAATTCTCCTGCCTCAGCTTCCCGAGTAGTGAGGACTACAGGTGTGTGCCACCATGCCCAGATAATTTTTGTATTTGTAGTAGAGGCGGGGTTTCACCATGTTGACCAGGATGGTCTCGATCTCTTGACCTCGTGATCCACCCGCCTCAGGCTCCCAAAGTGCTGGGATTATAGGCATGAGCCACCGCACCCAGCTGCTTTTCTTTTCTTTACATGTTTTCGTAATCAAGATGGGTTTAGTTTGTCACACTTTGCACAAGAAAGGTTAACTCACCTGCCCTTGTGAAAACATCTTTCAGATTTAAGAAGAATCCCATGGAAGCAACTTGAGTTTATTGCTCTTTGCAGGCTATACACTCTCCTCAAGTGATCTCACCATTTTCATAGTTTTAATTACCTTCCCTAGGCTAATAATTCCTAAATCTCAAATTCAACCTTAGACACTGCCATGAGCTTCAATTTCACATATTTAATTGCCATCTAGAAAAATCCATTTGACTAGCTCTCAAGACTTTCAAATTCCACATATCCAAAACGGAACTATTTCTTTTCCCATAAAACATCCCCTATCCTTCATTTACTTGTGTCTCAGCTAAAAGTGCTACCATCTATGAGAGACTTCAGCAGAAACCAGGAAGTCTATTTAGATTCCTCCTTTCTCTTTAATCTACCAGTTGGCCACCCCATGTTTATAATGAATATATGACATGTCTGCTCAGGAATCTTCAAAAACTATTTTTCAGTTCTCTTCTTTATCTAATTTTTCACTACTGGCTAGCTAGACCTCTGCAATGCTTAATAAAGGCCTAAGACAATTTCATTTCATGAAATTTTCAGCATGTTAACAGTAAAAAAAAAAAAAAGGGCTAAATTAGTTATCACTATATGTATTAAATACTTAAATTGAATGAACTAATGGTTTCAATACAAGTAAAATGGTGTTATTCATGAGAAAATTATAGGACATAAAAAATTCACACTCTGTTACAGGATGTATCAATATATTGGAATACAAGTTTAAAATAGTTTGATAATATATTCTTTCAAAATTCTCAGTGTGTATCTGAGACTGAATGCACAATTTCATTTGAAGATAATATTAAATGTTGATATTTGAGAGCCTCTGAATGGAAGTCCAATACCACATGGCCTTTCTGTAACTTCCCCTGTCCTGCCTCTCTCTCACTGACAGAACTTAAGCCGTATCCATCATAGTTTTCTTCATCCCTTCAAATTATGCTCCTCTCTTCCAAGGCTTGATCTACTAAATCTTAACTACCTCCCTGCCACACTTAACAGAGTTAAGTATAATCTCAGTTTGGTATTTTATGCCTTCTGTGACCAGTCTGTGATAGCTTGGCAATCTCATCTTCTGTCTCTTCCTCTTCCCAAATTTTAAGTTCTAAGTCTATGAAATGTTTGCTTCTCTGAAAAACTTAATACATCGTCATACTTCCAGGCTACTGTTCATGCTGTTCCTACTCATCTACTGTTTCCCACTGCACCTAACTACTTCTCAGAAATCCACCAGGCAAGAGTCATTCACTCCAGGTAGCCTTCCCTCATGCCCTTGCTGGGTGCGGTCCTCTGCACTGCAGTTTGTCCAAGGCATAGCCTTGGCAGTTTCCACACTTTCATGCTTGTGATAGTGTGTTCTTTGTGGGCAGAAACCATGTCTTACTTATTTTTGTGACCAGATACTCTGCAGATGATCTAAGACAGGATGGAAGCAAATGGCTATCTACCAAGTTGAACAGAACTGAGTGAACTTTGAAGGCACTGATATTTCAACTTCCAACTTCCACCAGGTGGCAATATTTTATTCTCAATAGATAGCAAATCACAAAAATAGGAACTTACACAAGGATGGAGTTCAGTATGGATATCTCTACATATATATGGATATAGAGATATCCATACTGAACACCATGCACATGTATGTGCCTGTGTAAAGTGAAGCTATTCTTTCAGCTACCCATGTATACTAGTGCAAAATATCAATGGACAAGTTGATATTTCCTTTACAATCTTTATAAAAATATAGTTGAAAAAAATATTAAATTAGTGGGCAGTGGTTAGAGTAGATCTTCCTAAATAAAAGGGAACTTGTGTCCTTTTCATCCATAGTGCTATCACCCAAAGATTTTCAAAAGTAGAGATGACACTGAACTTCAATTCTTGGTATTAGTTGGGTATGGCAGTGCATGCCTGTAGTCCCAGCTCTTGGAAGTCTGAGGCAGAAAGAACAGCCTGGGTCAGAGTGAGATCCTGTCTCCATAAAAATTTTTTTTTAATTAAAAAAATGTGAATTCTGATCGTTGAGATAATTCAAGTGTATTTCCAACTAGTGAGACAGGAGGATGGAAAGATTTTGGGGTTTTATGAGATCTTGCCCAGTACAATTTTAAACCTCTGGCATTTAATGCCTAGAGTATGAAAGCTTGATGATAATGCCTGTCTTTAAACTATGTTGTGAAGGATTTGATGTTATGCAACTTGTAACACATTTGAAGTATCCAGTACAAAGAAGAAACTGAGAATCAGCTGACAGTAATGATTATATTAGAGACAGTAGGATGGACCAGGAAGCGGAAATTTCATCTGGCCTTAAAGTTAAAGATTTTAAGCCTTCTTTTTACTTTGGTAGACCACCTGGGCTACGATCTGTTTCCACCACTTTTTGATGTATGTCACCTAAGCCACATTTTTCTCAGCTATGAAACAAACCTCTAACAGTCCCTACCTCATTTGGTCATTAAAGGGACTGACTTAAATATTACCTATTAGTCTAAATAGTACTAGTGGAACAAGATTAGTAGACGTCTAGAATGCAGAAAATCATTTGTCCAGAGTTCTATCTATCCATCTCAAGCCATGATCCAAAGCTTACATTTCAGCTCAGAATGCTGGTCTTACTAATGGTGCTGAGAAATTATGTTTAGATACTTCAAAATAAGGCTTAGAAATTGAACGTAATGCCTTTTTTTATGACCTCTCTTCCTTGGCAAGAAGGTGCTCTTTCCCTTCAAAGAAGCAAAGCCCTTTCGCCCATCATCTATGTTTACATGGCAAATGCAGATGTGCCAGTGCTACCTTAATTCCTATGCTGGGGCTTTCCTGGATTGAATGACTATATAACAAGGCCATTGTTAGCAATAATATTCTACTTGGAAGTTCCGCTTTTCCAAGGCAGATATTAGGTACTTCTTGCTTTAGTATTAGATAGCCATAGAAGAAATAAGAAAATTGCCTGCATGTGTGAGGTGTGTGTGTTTGTGTTTAAATAAAAAACATGACTATGTAGAAAACTCTCTTTGTAATATCCCTTAGTATCATGTCACCTAGTTTGTTGTTTTATAGTCTAGCTAGCAGACTGTCTACCACTTCTGTGGTTGGAACTCAGAAGCATAGGGAAGTGAATATCTGAGCAAATAAGTATCTCCCCCAATAAGTAAGTAATTCCTAAAATTCCACAGTTAAAGAGTCATTCTTTTGACTTAAAACCTTTGACCCCTGGTAAACACATGCTTGGGCAGGTGAATCTTGAAGTCTTAAAGTATGAGTGATCTGACTAGAATCCCTCCCCTAAACAAATTTTGAAAAGAGGAGGGTAGAGGAAGTATAAAAATCTCTAAAACCTGGAGCAGAATGAAGAGGGGTTTGGGGGTCCACTAATTCCATCATTTTATATACTATTCCCAACCATGCTGAAGTTCATTTTTTAAATGTATCTATTCTAATTTTATAGATAAAATGGAGCTCAGAGAGGCCAAGTAACATCAAGTAGTAAAGCTTTTATTCAGATGGAAATATGTATGTCCAAATTATATACAGTCATGCAGCACAAAAGAGCATTTTGGTCAATGACAAAGGGCTCTTACCTTGGTGGTTCCATATGATTATAACAAGCTGAAAAATTCCTATGGCCTAGTGACATCATACCTCTCTTAAGGTCTTAGTGCAAAACATCATTCACATGTTTGTGGTGACGCTGGTGTAAACAAACCCACTGTGCTGCCAGTCATATAAAAAGAGAGCACATATAATTATATGCAGTATGTAATACTCGATAAGGATAATAAACAACTATATGATTGATTTATTTATTGATTATACTATACTTTTTGTCATTATTTTAGTATGTACTCTTACTTATAAAAAAAAAAAAAACAGTTAACTGTAAAACAGCCTCAGACAGGTCCTTCAGGAGGTATTCCAGAATAAGGCACTGTTATCATAGGAGGTCACTGACAGCTTCATATGTGTTGTGGCCATGAAGACCTTCCAGGGACAAGATACGGAGGTGGAAGGCAGTGATACTGATGATCCTGACCCTGTATGCCTAGGCTAATGTTTGTGTTTGTGCCTTAGGTTTTTACACAAAAGTTTAAATAGTAAAAAAAAAAAAAAAAAAAAAAATTAAAACTTATATATTTTGAAAATAATATAGAATAAGGATATCAAAAAAAGATATTTGTGTACAGTTATAAAATACATTTGTGTCTTAAGTTAAATGTTATTACAAAAGTCAAAATGATTTTTAAAAATTGAAAAATTAAAGTTACAATGAGCTAAGGTTAATTTGTTATTGAAAAAATAAGCATTTTAAAAAAAAATTTAGCATAGCCCAAGCATGCAGTATTTAGAAAGTCTATACAGTAACATACAGTCATATCTTAAGCCTTTCACATTCACTCACCACTCACTGGCTGACTCACTCAGATCAGCTTCTAGTCCTGCAAGGCTCCATTCATGCTAAGTACCCTATGCAGATGTACTGTTTCAAAATATTTTATACTGTATTTTTCTGTGCCTTTCCTAGATTTAAATACATAGCTGCCTACAATATTCAGTACAGTAACATGCTGTACAAATATGTAGCCTAGGAGCACTTGGCTTTATCATCTAGCCTAGGTATATGGTAGACTATACCATCTAGATTGGTGTAAGTACACTCTGTGATGTTCACCTGACAACAAAATCCCCTAAAGACACATTTCTCAGAACATATTCTCATCATTAAATGATATATAATGTAGTTCCAAAGTTCAGACTATGAGACCAAGGTGAGATTGACTGTATCAACACAGTTCTGTGTTAGATACTCTGCCACTTGCATTTCATTGTTCCACAAAGCTGCCAGGTTATGAATAAAGGAAAGAAATTGTTTAACTAGGCAATCCTTGTTAAAAGGGTAACCCTGGGCCAGTATGGTGGTTCATTCCTATAATCCCAGCACTTTACAAGGTCAGGGTGAGAGGATTATTTGAGCCCAGGAGTTGGAGACCAGCCTGGGAAACATATTGAGACCCTGTTTCAAAAAAAATGGCAAACCCAACTTTACAGCATACATGAAGATATCTCCACCTCACCATTCCACACATATAAATAAGTTTAATTTAATATATGTAGGAAACTTGAATGTGTTTTAGATTCTAGCCTATCTTTTGACAGCTGTGAGGGTTCATAGAAAATACCACAAGTAGTAGTTACTTTTTGAAAGTTTCTCCACAACCGAAAATTATTTCACTTGTTATCCCAGCTGTTTTCTTTCCCTACTTAAAGGAACTAAAATTTTAAGCAATGTTGTGGAGAAAGCTAAAATGATATTATAGTTTCTTTCTTTACAAAAGTAAATATAGAAGTTGAAAATGACCTCTGTTAATAGTTTTCAAAATTTCACTGTCACAGCTTGACACAGCTACTAGCATTTATTGGAAGCTATGGCTCTACCACAAGGTTAGAACATTTTTGTCACTGTCTTGACAGATGGTAAAGCACATTTCTACTAGTAAAAGGACAGAAGAAAACACATTAAAATTCTTACTAAGCAATAATGTTGCTTAGCGCAATGCCAGGCCAGATCTCATAAATCATCTTTAAAAATCGGCCACTTTGTTGAAATTCGACAATGACGCAGGACTTGCTTAGTAATGATGATCCATAACCCTCTTTTCTTATTTGTCTACAAATGTGGTTTTCTAAAGGTATTTCTTTAGTCAACTAATCAAGGAGACTACCAAAACCCTTTCTTAAGTAAGGAATGTATAGAATGTGGCAAGGTTTTTATTTGTTTATTGCTTCAATTCATTTAACAAATAATATATTACAAGCTTACTGTGTCTAAGGTACTAGGAGTTTACAAATATATGTAAGGCATGGACCTTGGTCCCTAGAGATGTATTATGTAGGAAATTTGCATATTAAAAAACCAACTCATGTTTAATAAACAAGTCCCCAAAAAACCTTGCTGTGTTAAGTCCCAGCAAGTTATAGTAAAAGTCAAATGTCTATAGTGGCCAGCAGGTAATAGATATAAACAAAATGCATTAGGAAACATACACCCTTTTAAAAGGGCAGCTGCCACCTGACCTAAGCTAATGGTTATTATCCAGACATTTGTAGGGGAGAAAAAATATATCTTCCTTCTACCCATCTTAGGTTAATTGCCTGGCACTCCTGTAACAAATAAACAGATCAACAAGATAAAGGCATAATTTTTGTAATGTAAGTTTTACATGACACAGGAGTCTTCACAAGGGAACAAAGATCAGAAGAAATTATTAAGCCTGAGTGTTTTTATGCTAGATTTGATAAAGAGTGGACAGTTGCGGAGAAACACGGTAGGGTGCACAATATGAGCTCCATTATGTGAAGGAACTCAGGGAAAGTGAGCAAGGCCTACATGTTTGGATCGTTCTCGGTATTCCACCCTCTTGAGATAAAGATATTTCTTCCCTCCAGGTAGAGGAGGGCACCTTTCACATGAGGATCTTAAGATCTGCTTTAGGAAAAAAGGATGGGTTGAAAATAAGAGACCTTCCCGTTTTTGCCATTTTCTCAAGCTTCTTCAAGTTAACATGTTCAATATGTCAAAGTGCCAAATTTTGGGCTAACATACCCTGGACCTCATCACATGCAGGTCCAAGAATGTCAGGTTTTCTTATTTTTCAAAAGAAAATCCATATTTTTATGTGGAAACTTTCCAATATTTAATTAGCATCACCAATAGATTTTTTTAAATACCAGGTAAGCTTTGAAAACATACAAAAACAAAAGAGCAAGAACAAAAATATCAGCTTGCAAATCCATAAAGTTTCAAAATAAGAAGAAATTGTATCTGACCAGCATGACCTAGAAAGGATGGATGCAAAACACGATATTTTAGTTGTGTCTTAAAAAGCTGAAAAACTTTTCAAAGGATGGTGAGAAAAATAAGAATTTTAAAAGGAGGCAAAATTTGAAAAAAGAGAAGGCAGCTGGAAAATCTATTTAGAATGCAGAGAGGTGTTTTAATTTAAAAAATACATCTTTAGAATTCTTTATGTGGAAATACTCTGTCTTTTGATGGACAAATGGATAAAGAAAATGTGTGTGTACATATACATAATGGAGGACTATTCAACCACAAAAAAGAGATCCTACCACTGTGACAGCATGGATGAACATGGAGAACATGAGGCTGAGTGAAATGAGCCAGGCACAGAAGGACAAATAATGTATCATCTCACTTATATGTGGAATCTAAAAAGTGAAACTAATGGAAGCAGAGAGTACAAGGCTGACTGCCAAGAGCCAGAAGGGAGGAAAAAATAGGGAGATACTGGTCAAAAGGCACAAACTTTCAGTTGGAAGATATATGCGCTCTGGGAATCTAATGTATAGCATAGTGGCTAAAGTTAATAGTGTTGCATAGTATACAAAGAGAGCAATTCTCACCACAACACAAAATGGTAACTATGTGAGATAATGAATATGTTAATTAACTTCATTATAGTAACTTTTTCACAATGTATAAATATATCAAATCATCACATTGTACACCTAAATATATGTCATTTTACTTGTCAATTATACCTCGAGAAAGCTGGGGAAAAGGAATTCTTTATGAGATGATCATAGTGATCTATTGATCCTTTAAAAAATAATGATGAAGATACAATAGTACAATAAGATTTAAATCATTTTCAAAGACCTGTTTTTTTCTATTGTTAAAATATGAAATGAGTTTAATTGAGAAAATACAGCTAAGCCAAGAAAATAAGAAAATGTTTTTCATTATCCCATCACCTAAATACAACTGCTAATATTTTGTTAAATAAAAATAATAGTAGCAAATATTTACTTCACGTTTATTATATTCCAGATACTGTACTACTACTCTTCTGGTCCTCACATAATTTTTAAATATAAATATACATTCTGAGTAAAAATTGGTTATAGTACATATATTGCTTTTAAAATTTATTTGTACATTTAAGTAGTATGAATATTATTCTATGTCATTATAGCTTCTTCTACAGTGTCAACCTTATCTCCTTCTTACTATTTCACTATAGTTGCAATTATATAACCAATTCTCTACTGGTGGATATTTAGGAGTTTGTAGTATTTTTCTTTATAAGGTATTGGTTTTGATTAATTCGACCAAAATATCAAGAAGAGCCAATTCAAACCATTTAAACAGCTTTGGCTGGTTTGTTAGGGCTCACATAACTGATTAAAATCCAGAGGTAGGGCACTGGTTAGTGACGATTCAATTAGAGCTCAGGCTCCATTTCTCTCAAATTCTCTTGGCCCTATTCTTCTCAAAGGGCTTGCTTATCCTTTGGCTGGTGAAAAGAAAGATACCATCAGTTCTGGGCTTCACATTCAAACACAGTAACATCCGGAAGAGACATTGCCTCTTCTAGTGATCCCAACTAATGCCCTCTTATGTCTCATATACTCATTTCTGAACCATTTCCTGTGACTGGTGAAAAGCCCTCAATGGGTAAGTGTAGGTCGATGTTTCTGAATGAATGACTGGAAAAAAAGTGGAATTTCCTAAGACCAATGAGGCTCACCTTTAGTACTAGGAGCAGGAAAATGTTAGCCTCGGATCAATATAGGGGACATGAATAAATGAATGTAAATGAAAAATCCTTGGAAAGGAGATAATTGGATAAGCAACCAGTGGTTTTTATTACAATAAATAACAATACAACAAACACTATTAGAAAAAGAAAGAGAGATTATGAAGTTGTATACAACCTTTATACCTAGAAGAATAAATTGCTGGAGTAGAGGAAATATTTTAAAATGTGAAGTTGTGTGTGCTTTGTTTTGTTTATGCAATGCCAAACTGTCAACCAGAATTGCTGCACTGATTTATACTTTCTCCAGCAGTCTGAGTTCCAGGAAAGAAAGGTCTATTTGGCTGACACAAAAGTGTAAGTGGTGTAAGTGGCTGATACTTGATAAGACTAGAAACAATCTTGGACTAAACAGTGGACATTCTTAACTGCCAGAATGAGAGGTTTTGACTTTAGTAAGAATTTAACTGTTCTAACTACTTTTTTCTTGACATGCTACCTTTCCTAAAAGGGATTTCAAAGGGCTTAGAGTGAAAGAAATATATATAATAAGATGAATTAAAGATAAACATAGGCAAATGAGAAGCCAGGTTGGAAGAAAATATTTGCAAAAGACACATCTGATTTATAACTGTTATCCTAAATATTTCAAGAACTCCTAAAACTCAACAATAAAAAATGAACAACCAATTAAAAAATAGTCAAAAATCCTGAGCAGACACCTCACCAAAGAGCATGTGCCAAAGGCAAGTAATCATCATTAGGGAAATGAAAATTAAAACAACAATGAGATACTACACACTACACACCTACTAGAATGGCCAAATCCCAAACACCGACAACACCAAATGCTAATTGTATGTGGAACAACAGGTACAATCATCACTCATTGCAAAATGCCACAGACTGTCTGCTGGTTTCTTACAAAGTTAAACATAAGCTTACCATACAATCCTGCATTTCTACTCCTAAATATTTACCCACTGAAATAAAATTGAGCCTCACACAAAACCTACACATGGATAGTTATATCAGATTTATTCAAAATTGTCAAAACTTGGAAGAAGTCCTTAGTAGGTGAATGGATAAACTGCGGTATACCCAAACAATGGAATATCTTTCAGCAATAAAAAGACATGAGCTATCAAACCGTAAAAAGACATGGAGGATGCCAGGTACAGTGGTGCATGCTGCACTAGGTTAGCATCAATAGGGTGACCTCTCTACTGGGAGCAAGGGACTACCAAGTTGCCTAAGGAGTGGTGAAGTGGCCAAGGTCAGAAGTGAAACAGTGCAAAACTCCTATGCTGATCAGTAATGGGATTGCATCTGTGAATGACAAATGCATGCTAGCCTGGGCAACATAGCAAGATCCAAATCTGAAAAAAAAAAAAAAAATGGAGGCAATTTAAGTTCCTGTTACTAAGTGAAAGAAGCCCATCTGAAACTACTACTTTCTGTATGGTTACAGTTATATGAGCTTTAGAAGAAAACAAAACTAGAAGACAGAAAAATATCAGTGGTTGCAAAGGATATAGAGAAGAGAGAGATAAATAGACAAAGCACAGAGGATTTTTAGGCAGTGAAATTATCCTGTATGATACTATAACATTTGATACATGTCATTACATGTTTGCCAAAACCCATGAAATGCACAACACCAAGAGGTAACCTAATGTAAACTATGAACTGTGGGTGATAATGATGCATCAATGAAGGTTTATTGATTGCAATACATGTACAATCTGTGGTGGGGAATGTCAGTAGTAGGGAAGCTTGTACATGCATGGGAACAGGGAGTATATGGAAACTTCCTACTTTTCTCTCAATGCTGCTTTGAACCTAAAACTGCTCTAAAAAATAAAGCATATATATATATATAATATACATACACACATATATATGCGTGTATATACATACGCATGTATTTGAGGGTTTTTTGGGAAAAGGACTGTTACGTGCTTTAGAAAAAGATTAATCCTAAATTATTGTTCAGAAATTACTCAAAGTAAATGAAACTGGCAGAAAGAGATGGGTAGAGAGCTATTATAACTGTCCAGATGAGGAGTCACAAAATTTTAAATTAGGATGACATCAATAGACTACAATAGGATACACATGGGAAGTAGAAGAAACAACCGGATTTGCCCACTGACTAAATGCTGACCTGTTTGGGGATAGATCCCACTGAATGTTCATGGAACTTTAGGAAAACCAGATCCAAATCCATAATTCCCAAATGGTGAAGAGTCACTTCAAGCTGATCTTTGTCTACCTTTTCAGTCTCATCCTCTATAACTTCTCAAGCATCTGTTTTTACTCAAACCCTCTGGATTGTTCAGCATTTTCTAAATAATACCATATTCTTTCATGCCTCTGTACCCTTGCACAATCTTTTCCTCAAGACTGAACAATCTTGCCCTAATAGAGCAGGTTAAAATACCAGGTTGGCCGCTTACTGGCTGTATAACCTTGGACAAGTTAATTCTCATTTTCAGTTTCACTTCTTTTATCTATAAAATTGAGGCAATAAAATAAAAATACACACCTCACAGGTTTGTTGAGGCTGTTAATAGAGATAATAGGAAATACCAGAGTGTCAGAACACAGTCAATGTACAACAGTATTATTTTTGCTTTTCCACTGACCTCTAGTAACCTCATTTACTCTCTATCCAGCTCCCCTTAAAACTTGTTCTCATGAAAAGACCTGATAAAGTGATTTCTACAAATGTGTAAATAACTTATAACCCATAAAATAGTTTTATTTTTGACGTATTTACCAGGTTGCATAGAATTTAAGCTCCCCAAATTCTGTAACTATGGATTTTAAGCATCAAGTGATGACTGCAGAAGCTATGCTCTTGGGCAGAGGATTTCTCATGTTCCTTAAATTTTCTCTACCCACTGCTGTTCCCATCCTCCCAAAGTGACCAAACCAGCAAGCCTCTACTTCCTTACTACTCCCAAGCATCAAGGTCTTCTTTTCCTCATGATCGTACTGTGCACTGTGCATGTCTCTTTTATAGTAGGAATCAAACTGTATTTCTGTTGTATGTATCTTCTTCCCCACTAGTCTATGCGCTACTTGAAGAAAATGACCTAGTTTCTAAATTTGCAACCTAGGGCCTTAAAAGAAACCTGGACAACTACATTTATTAAATGAATGATATATAAATTAATGATGGCAAAACAGCAGGAATTTTATTAATTTAATACAAGAGAATTCTGGCCCTTTTTTTGTGGAGGCCCTATCTGTGAGCATAAATATCAGGGACTATATTGAGATTGCCATAGATAAATTCTTAACTATTTCATGTTTTCTTGTCAAGAGAAGGCATGGTCCTCTTTCTCTCCCCACCCATATTAGACCTCCACTATGACCTTGAAATACAAAGATTAGAGGGTGGTACAGCTTGCAAACTACCAAGTGACACATAACTTTTCTGTTTTTATTATTTTCACTTCTAAAGAACCATCCTAAGCCAGGCGCGGTGGCTCAAGCCTGTAATCCCAGCACTTTGGGAGGCTGAGGTGGGTGGTTAACAAGGTCGAGAGATCGAGACCATCCTGGTCAACATGGTGAAACCCCGTCTCTACTAAAAATACAAAAAACTAGCTGGGCGTGGTGGCACATGCCTGTAATCCCAGCTACTCAGGAGGCTGAGGCAGGAGAATTGCCTGAACCCAGGAGGCGGAGGTTGCGGTGAGCCGAGATCGTGCCATTGCACTCCAGCCTGGGTAAGAAGAGCGAAACTCCGTCTCAAAAAAAAAAAAAAAAAAAAAAAAGAACCATCTTGATAGTGTCAAGCCTCCTTCAGAAAAATGAGCTTTGTTGCACTATGTCACATGAATAGCACAGAAGGCTTACAATGGCTCCCCAAGACATATTGCCCCAGGAATCTGTGAGTTGTACCTTATTTGAAAAAGGGATTTCCCAGATGTAATTAAGCAAAGGATCTTAAGATAAGAAGAGTATCCTGCATTACCTGGGTGGGCTTTAAATGCCATGGCAAGTGTACTGTGAAAGGCAGCAGGAGATTAGACACATAAATGCTGAGTAGAAGGAAATGTGAACACAGCAGTCAAGATCTGAGTGATACAGCCACAAACCAAGGGATGCCTGCAGCCACCACAAGGTGAGAGGCATGGAATGGATTCTGCCCCAGAACCTCCAAAGGGAGCACAGCCCTGTCGACACCTTGATTTCTGATGCTGGCCTCCTTAATTGTGAAGAGAACAAATTTCTCTTGTTTTAAACTACCAAGTTTGGGATAATTTGTTATAGCAGCCACAGGAAATGAATCCAAATAGGAATTTATCTGAGGCAGGCAAGTCATCAATGATCTGAGTGACCTCAGAAATTACTAGCTTCCCAGTATTTCTCTTTGTTCTGCCCTTTCTCTTTTCAGTTATCCTTTTTCTCAATATTTTTTTCTGATCTACTCCCTCTAGTTTTCTATCACATAATTTTCACTTACTCTTAGTTGATGTTATGTCACACTTTCAGCCTGCCATTATTCCTCGAGTAATTGATTCTACATTGTGGAATTGCTCTTTTCATTCTTTTTGTTCTGTACTGCCTCAAGCTGCCAACTCATTTCATTATTTTCCAGTTCATAATCCTAAAAAGGTGAAAATAATTGGCCCAGCATACAACAGGTTATTTTGGATTTGTTTCTCTTGCATCAGATCTACAGCTCCAGTCCAATAAGCTGGAGTTTAAATCTCTCTGTAGCAATATGGCTGCCTGTGGCTTGGCCCTTTCATAGGAATTCCATGATTATGTAATTCTCCTTAACTCTGACTGTAGGTGTGGCCCTGTGTGACAGACACATTTCATGCCTTTTATGTTCAGAAAGTTACAAGCAGACTGAGGGGAGAATAATCCAGCCACTCTCAACACCAAGAATTTACAATACCTTGCTGCTAAAGCTAAATGGAAATTTTGTAAACTTATTCTATCATAATGAGGTTTACTTTCCCAGCCTTTTGGGTAACAATTTTGCATGTGTATAACTGTAGCAATTTTGAGAGTAAAATAACATTGCTTTGGCTAATCTATTTTTAACACCTTTGAATGTTCAGGAAAAGAAAACCAACACATCTAGTCAGTTTACAAATAGACTTAAGTGTATGTACATAAAAGGTTCAAAGTTATTATGAGAGCGGAATGATTAAATGCCTATTGCTAGCTACATTAATCATGACTTTATGTTGTTATGACTGCATGAGGTCATTTTATTAAATACAACAAGCAGCAAACCAATCTGGATCAGGACAGGATAAGAGATACTAAGGATTTTCTTTTTTCAAGATGTTCTAAGTAAAATTGCATTCAGGATGCAGGAAGTTACAAAAATACTTCTAAGGGATTTCCTAAATGTGGTTATTGAGAACCAATTTTAATTTAAAAAGCAGCAGCATTTGGCATAGGAGGAGGGGAACAACAGGATATAATGTTATACACAAAAACACATGCACACTTAGCAGTACTAAACACGGGCATGAGACAAAGGCCATTGTTCCACCTTCCCAATTCCATCTGCTTGCACTCAAAAGGTAACATGAAATACTTTACATGTGATACCTGGAGGCAAGGAAACAAAGACAATGAAATAAGGCTGGAAACTTTAAGACAATTTAAAATTTCATTGCCCCAATATCTTAATCATATTCCTAAGCTTGCACATTTAATCACCAGCTCTTTTGATAGTTAGTTACATGTTTGAAACTGTGCTGCTTCATTTGTTGCTATTTAAATTTGTAATTAAAAAAAAATCATGCTTTAAAAAGACTACAAGAACCACAGCAAATTATATTTTTTAGTCTTTCAATGTCTGAATAAATGACAAGAAATTATACCAAATGCTTATTTTGGTGAACTATTCATGGATTACTTTCAGAAAAGTATTAGCTTTTCCCTCCTATATTTATTCTTCTAAACTAAGGTAATAAATTATTCAAATTCACTTCTTTTGTTTTTCTAGTGTGAGTATGATCTACATTAGCCTTTAGGTAGAGGGTCTGGTTTCCAGGTTGGATGTTTTAGGTGCTCCAGCATAGCTGCATCTCCAAGTACAGAGACAAGCTCTGTGTAGCCCTGGAACTTCAGAACTCACAGCAACTGATCTGACCTCCCAGCCTCCTTGTTGAAGGAATAAAATTAGACATTCACCTCCCAGGGAGCTTTCCTCTATACAACCTGGCACTTTCAAAATTTTCCTGTTTTGTTTTTTCTTTCCTTTTACTTTTTATTTTTGAGACAGGGTCTCACTCTGTCACCCAAGCTGGAGTGCAGTGGCACAATCACGACTCACTGAAGCCTTGACATCCCAAGGTCAAGTGATACCCCCGCCTCAGCCTATAGGGTAGCTGAGTCTACAGGCACCACCACAACCAGCTAATTTTTGTATATATATGTTTTTGTTTTTGTGGAGAAGGGTTTTACCATGTTGCCCAGGCTGGTCTTGAACTCCTGGTCTCAAGTGATCCACTCACTTTGGCCACCCAAAGTGCTGGGATTTCAGACTTGAGTCAAGGCACACAGTCTCAGGTCTGTTTTCTTGTCTGAAAAAGCCCATTTCTACCTGGTGACTGGCTCAGCAATGCCCTCACTCAGGTGAGCCCCGATACTTTCATTTAGAGGCATCAAATTATGATTCAGATACCTTATAATTAGATTAGATTAGCATACTAATGGTTTCACTAATTTGGGTGACAGAGCACCTAGATGTCATAGATATTTTAGCAAATCTCCCCAGAACATTTACGTATGCTTAAAATAACAGACATATTGCTTTATTCTAAATGAGTAGCAGTCTCACTCTGGACGTGTGGTGACAGATATTAAAACCTTCAAAAAAAACTTATGGAAGAAAAATTCAAAGTTAAGGAAAAATCTATCAATTTAATATGTTATTTCCCTGAGAATAATAAAAGACTCTCTTCATGGAATTTTATTTCGACATGAAACCCCTGTGTTGCATCCAAACAGACTTTGTGAATGACTACAAGCCAATAAATACAGCATCACACAAGGAGTAACAAGGGCAGAAAGTGTGGCATCTGTGAGATTAACTGAGAGATTACAGAAGGGAGAGTTGTTCTTCGTCTGTAAGGATACTAATTTTCGGAATATGTACTATCTTATAAAACAGTTATTTTTCAGCCTCAAAGTTAGACCAACAATCTATTATCCACCAGGGAGCCTGGTTCTATTTGGCTTTAGCAAAATGAGACTCTGTCACCCTGTTTGCAGCCATTACACAATAGTATCAGTGCAGAAAACATGTGTTATTTGACATTCATAGAAACTTTTATGTCTAAAGACACAAAGCATCTTCAATTGAGTATATCCTAAGCCTTAGAGCTTGACCAGATTTTGAAGGAAAAGAATCAGTTTGATAATTCTGATAATGTATTTCTAGAATTTGCTTTATATTCTTGTGATTAAGTGCACTACTCTCCATTAATGAGCTCACTTCTTAATGAGTCTAGTCTCTCTTTCCCTCAGAGCTCCTTTAGGAATCTTAACCATGTGGTTAAGCAGTAACATCTGCTACCCATTTTTAGATCCTCTTAATGGGACTTTTTCAGCTCTTAACCATAGAATAAGATCATTTCATATGTAGCCCCAGTCTTCCAAATATTTTTAAGGGTATTTTTGTACTATTTCTTTGTTTTAAAAAAAAAAAAGCTGTATTGTTTCCTCATATTTAGATATGGGATGAGTGGGAAATGCTGTGAATCAAATTTGGGATACTTTTATCTTCTTGTCAGGCAATAGCTTCATGGTTTATCTTCTCATGAAATCTATGATGAGAGGGCTGTTTAGTTCAAGACTGGTATTGGTCTTTAATTATCACTATCACAGGGAGGATTTCCTCATCCAAGCCCAGCTTGTTAGAAAGCTGTTTTTTTCACAGGTCACTGCCCTGTCTCTGGCCACCCTGGACTCACACGTCTGGACAAAGAGAGGCTGTGCTCCACGTGATGCCTGCTACTGGGCTTGCAGTGCTTCCTCCATCTAAGGCAGGCGTCCCCAGACTTTTTACACAGGGGGCCAGTTCACTGTATCTCAGACCGTTGGAGGGCCGCCACATACTGTGCTCCTCTCACTGACCACCAATGAAAGAGGTGCCCCTTCCTGAAGGGCGGCAGGGGGCCAGATAAATGGTCTCAGGGGGCTGCATCCGGCCCGTGGGCGGTAGTTTGGGGATGCCTGATCTAAGGTATGCAGACACCTGCCTCAGAATCACTTGTGGGTATCTGTTATAAAATACTGGATCACAACCCAATTCTACTGAATTATAGATTTGCAGGTAATGCCCAGGAATCTGCCTTTTACAAATTCTCCAAGTGAAACTTACAAGCATTTCTTTGGAAACAACTAGGGAAGAAACAGAATGATATTACAACCCAGAGATGACACCAGTTATCTAAATGGGCTATCTACTTGTCCTTAGGAGACGAACTTGCTCTGAAAATAAATTAAAACGGAGAGGGTTTTATATTTCTTTCTGTTGATTTAGAAACTATCTAACTCAATGAAATCCACATCTTCATAGTAGATTTAACCATAGCAGACTGAATAGTGATCCATCTGGGTTTTAGGATTTTTATAGTCCCACTTAAAATTGACTTCAATTTTACTTTGCAGCAAAAAAACCTATGAAAGCATTTAATATCCAACTACATCATTAAATCTGTTGTGTAACAGAATAGCCAAAAGAAACATCTGGGAACCAAACTTTATTATAAGTTAAGTTTTAAGTTTGTTGCCATTGGAACCAAGGAACCAGTTTTATGCTGCTCCAGGAGGCTACAAGAAAAATGTGAGTAGAAGGGATGCCTTAGTGGTGACATATACCTCTGTGCATGTTTTATAACTCTCAGTAAAATTACTTGATTACTTGTGGGAAGTTACACCACCTTTGCTTAACAATCATTTTTCTTGTGTGGTCATTTTCATGTTAATATGCAGCTGGTTAAATATTTCTTTAACTACCAGTAGAAAATAAATACTTGATGCAGTGAGATTATAGCCTGGATAAATGCAGACAGACAGGGTGGGAGGGAGTGAGAAAGAGAATGAATGAACTAAACCACTCACTTGACACTTGTCTTAGAAATCTAGTCTCTGATTCCATTTTCAGCAGGGTAGTAACTGAGGGAAACAAAAAGTGTCCCAGACTACAAGTTAATTCTACTTTCCTATTAGCTGTGTGATGGTATCAGTATTTTACATTTCAAACCTATTCTTTCATTTCCTATAATATAAAGGAATTAAACTTAAGGAGCCCCAAATTTATTTAATTTCTTGTATACTAGTTTTAAATATAGAAAACATTATTCAACCTAATCTTAAAGTAAAATATATCATGAATGAATGAATTTAATTTAAATTTATTTGCAATAATAGAATTAGTTCAGACTTTTATGGATGAGAACATATCCTCTTAATAAAGGAAGCATAAATTATGTGATATTTTAAATTTTTATTATCTATTGATTTTCCTAAAAATCAAAATCTATTAAAAATTCAGAAATATACAAATTTTTATTTTATTAATCATAACAGTATCTACACACTCTTGAAAAATAGCATCTATGATTATAAAATAGAACTAATTCAATGTAAATGCAATTCCTAGTTTGTATAGAGATTCTTGGATCCTTTGCAGTAACTTCAAAAATAACCCCAAAAATATTTGGGGACTACCAAAAATATAGATTGAAGAGATAAACTTGAGCATTCTTTAAATGTAAGCTAGGTCTTATTCATCTACAGGAGATACAAAAAAAGTGAGAAACAGCTTAAAACTGACAGTCAAGGATGTCTTTTTGAGGATGTGATATTTTATTCTGAAACCTAAAAGAATTGAAAGAACTTGGTACACAAAGCTGGCCAAAGAACATTCCATAGAGACAGTGTGTCATGTAAGTTTCTACAGGTAGACTATGCTGTCCTTGTAGAGGCAGGAGTGAGAGGGTATGACTTTGGAGAGAGAGCGCTGTAAGGCAAAGTCTTATAATTTGTCACCAAGAGTGTGGATTAAAACAAAGCACAAAAAGAAAATAGTGGATGGTTTTAAACCAGCCATATAATGCAGCTACATTTTGAGAAAAATCACCTTTGCTGCTGTATAGATAATGGATTGGGGTGGGGAGAGACAGGGTAAATAAAAAGACCAGTAAAGAGAATCCTGCAGTATTCCAAGTAAAACATGATGGCCAGCTCTAAAGGTGAAGACAATAGAGATAAAAAACAAATGGAAGAATGTGAGAACATTTGGAATTAACAAGACTTGATGATGGGTTGAATTCTTAAACAAATTGGGCAATCAGAAATTACTCTCTTTTTCTGGTTTGTATTCCTGGGTGGCTGATACCTCTTCTGAGGTGTGGAAGATGGTGGATGAGAAAATAATTGGGGTGACGAAAAATACGCAAATCATACTTTGTGATTCTCAGGTTAAAGGCATTCTAAAGATCTGTAAGATTTTATTAACTTGGGCATGTCAGTCATTTAGTGAAAGCCTTATTCCCACAGTTTGTCAGCGGAATCGTCAACCTTAACTATGCATACTGGCCTGATTCTTATCCTTCCTCTTGCAGCTTATGTTTCCAGTGGGGACTTGTGTCAGCCCTGACCCTTGAGGCAGTGTGTTAGAATGGGGAGTGGCAAAAGCCTGCTTATTAACTAGTCAGGACACTATCCACCCACTCTGTGACTTCATTTCTGCTTCCATGGAAGGGAGGGTGAGTGGGTGGATATGGCTCTAGGGCTGTCTGCCTAAGAAATGTAAAGCTAAACTATTATTCTAAACCTGAAAATCCAGGAGGTAATATTTTTTGTATTTTTATTATGAAAATGGTCAATATACAACAAAATTGAATCATCTTCCAAGTAAGGCGTTTTCACACACTACCTAGATACTATCATTAATATTTTGGCAAAGGGTTTTATTTCTTAAAAAAAAAAAAAAAAAGAAAGAAAGAAAAAAAGAAATCAGGATACATGTGCAGAACGTACAGGTTTATTACATAGGTATACATATGGTGGCTTGCTGCACCTATTGACCCATCCTCTAAATTCCTGCTCCTCATCCTCCAAGCCCCAACAGACCCTGGTGCATATTGTTCTCCTCTCTGTGTCCATAAGTTCTCAATGCTCAACTCCCACTATGAGTGAGAACATGCAGTGTTTGATTTTCTGTTCCTGTGTTATTTTGCTGAGGATGATGGCTTCCAGCTTTGTCCCTGCAAAGGGCACGATCTCATTCCTTTTCATGGCTGCTCCTTTTGGTGCTTGGTCAATCTTCCTCCATCCCTTTATTTTGAACCTGTTTGTCTTTGCACATAAGATGGGCCTCTTGAATACAACACACCCATGGGTCTTGACTCTTTATCCAATTTGTCACTCTGTGTCTTTTAATTGGGGCCTTTAGCCTATTTACATATAAGGTTAGTATTGTTACATGTGAATTTGATCTTGTCATCATGATGCTATTTGGTTGTTTTGCATACTACTTGATGCAGTTTCTTCATAGTGTCATTGGTCTTCATATTTTGGTGTGTTTTTGCAGTGGTTGGTACAGGTTTTTCTTTTACATATTTAGTGCTTCTTTCAGGAGCTCTTGCTAGACAGGCCTCATGGTTACAAAATTCCTCAGCATTTACTTGTCTGGAAAGGATTTTATTTCTCTTTCATTTACGAAGCTTAGTTTGGCTGGATATGAAATTCTGGGTTGAAAATTCTTTTCCTTAAAAATATTGAATATTGGTCCTCAATCTCTTCTGGCTTGTAGAGTTTCTGCTGAGAGGTCCATTGTTAGTCTGATGGGCTTCCCTTTGTAGGTGACCTAGCCTTTCTCTCTCTAACTGCCCTTAACATTTTTGCCCTCATTTCAGTCATGGAGAATTTGATGATTATGTGTCTCAGGGGTGACCTTTTCAATGGTGTTCTCTGTATTTCCTGAATTTGCATGCTGGCCTGTCTTGCTATGTTGGGGAAGTTCTCCTGGATAATATCCTGAAGTATGTTTTCCAGATTGTTTCTATTTTCCATGTCTCCTGCTGGTACAACAATCAATTGTATGTTTTGTGTTTTTATAAAGTCTCGTATTTCTTGGAGTCTTTGTTTATTCCTTTTCATTCTTTTTTCTCTATTCTTATCTGCATGTCTTATTTCAATAAGGTGGTCTTCAAACTCTGATATCCTTTCTTTGACTTGGTCAATTCAGCTGTTGATATTTATGTATGCTTCATGAAGTTCTTGTACTGTGTTTTTCAGCTTTATCAGGTCGTTTATGTTCCTCTCTAAACTGGTTATTCTAGCTAGCAATTCTAACTTTTTGTCAAGCTTCTTAGCATCTTTGCATTGGGATATAGAGGCTTCTTTGCATTGGGGGTATACATAATTCTTTGCATTAGGGGAGACACACTCCTTTAGCTCAGTGTAGTTTTTATTACCCATTTTCTGAAGCCTACTTCTATCAGTTCATCCATCTGATCCTCTGTCCAGTTCTGCACCCTTGATGGAGAGACGTTGCCATCATATGGAGGAGAAAAGGCACTCTGGCTGTTGGGGTTTTCAGCATTTTTTGTTGATTCTTTTTCCATGAGTTTGTCTAGTTTTTGTCTTTGAGGCTGCTGACCCTTGGATGGGGTTTTTGTTGGGGCTTTTTTGTTGTTGTCGATGCTGTTGTTGTTGCTTTCTGTTTGTTTTTCTTTCAATAGTCAGGTCTCTCTTTTGTAGGGCTGCTGCAGTTTGTTGGGGGTTCACTTCAGGCCCTATTCATCTGATTTGCTCCTGTGCCTGGAGATGTCACTCAAGGAGGTACCTCCCTTGGCTGAGGGGAAGGGGTTCCCCTTCCCTGCGTGGCTCAGATGGGCCACCACATCAAACTGTTCTTCCTTCTCTCCATGAGTCATGCCAGTCTTCTAATCAATTTTGATGAGAAAACCTGGATACCTTGGTTGCCAGTGAAGGATTCACATGTTTATTATGTTTATTATTATCATTATTTTTTAGTGGGAGCCTCCAAACATTGCTGCTTCTAGTTAGTCATCTTCAGAAGGTGTTTTATAATAAGTATATCCATTTATCTTTTCCTCCATCCATCCAGTAATTCATCTTCTTTGATGCATTTTAAAGTAAATTGTGGCCTTCAGCCTGCTTCCTACTAGTTACTTCCCATGCATAACATTAAATAAAACTAATATTTGTCCATCATTTTTCTTTTGATGAAAAAATTATTTACATAACATACAATTCTTTTGTGTACATTCACTGAATGCTGACAAATATATATATATATATATCTGCATAACTCAAACCTCTGTCAAAATATAAGATATTAACATCACCCCAGAAATATTCCTCATACTCTCTCCCATTCAATCTCTACTTCCACCTTCCCAAAAGCAACCACTGTTCAGATTTCTTCCATTCTATAACTTCATATAAGTAAATTCATACAATTTTAACACCTTTGTGACTGATTTCTTTAGGCCTTTATGGTTATTGCTTTCTATGATACAGGTAATCTTTGATTAGCACCTAATCAAAAAGATTCCTCCAAGTTTTCCTTTAAAAGTTCCATAGCTTTTGCTACAGAACCATATGTATGTAGTTCATCTTTAATTCATTTTTGTTTATGAAGGAAAACTCAAGGTTCTTTTTTTAAAATATGAATATCCAGTTATCCAGTATCATTTGTTGAAGACTTCTCCTTTCTCAAGCGAGCAACTACCTTTCCACTATGCCTTGCTTACCTTGAATTGTACTACTTTAAAATACCTTTTGTTCATTTGCATATTTTATACTCTTATTTATTTTTAGGAGAATTGTAAAACGAGCAGTTTTTTTACTTTGTCAGTTTTATAAAACCTGCCTCATCCTCTCCAGCAAAACCAGTCATAATTGACCAGCTGAATTTGGCCTATGTTATAATTTCCTTGTAAGGGACAAAGGGTGTTTATTACACAGAATACAACAGCATTATATACTCTGATGAGTCAGAGATCCAGGAAAATCATGATTTATCATTGATTCACGTGGCATTTTCTTTAGTGCTGCTTAGCAGCTGCAGTTTATGGCTCAATTCTTACCACTCCCTGAAAGATACTCTGCCCTCAAGAATTCTGAAGAACTTATTCCCAGAAAGGTCCAGGTTTCTCTCACCTCCAGAGATTTGTACATGCTCTTATCTTTGCCCGTAATGCCTCTATTCTGATGTCAGAGAATTCTATTAATACCAAAGGAAGCCTTTCTCAACCTCCCATCACTGTTAACTATTCCCTCCTAGCTTCCCCTGTGGCTCCTTGGCATCAGATATATTTATCCATATTCCTCTAATTATTCTTCCTATGTTCCTCTCTCCTCCCAACACACCACCGCCTTCACATGAGCCTCTGGAAAGCATAAATCTATTCTATCATTCTTGCACCCCTATAAGTTACAACAACCAAAACAATAGTACATTTGCTGGATGAAAGAATTTGAATTTTTTGAGGTAAACTGAGTTTAAATTTCAAGTCTCCTCTATCTTATCAATTAGTACATATGTATTTACAAGATTGCACAGCCTGATCACTTAGTTTGGGAATTTTAGTCATCTTTTTATGTCATAAACTAAAGAAAAACATCTCCTTTAAAAGAATTTTTAAAAGACATTTGTAAATGTACCTAGTGCCTATTCTCCTGTTTCCTTATACATGGATATTGAAATAATGGTTGCAGAAGCATATTTCAAGTATGTATTCTCAAAGAAGGGTATTAAGTGTAGCCTATTGTTTTCCCAAATGTTTTCTTCTGATATACTACTTGAGGCTCTGAAGAGAAAACATACTAATAAGTAGGTGGAGTCCCAATTCTGCTATTAGCTGTGTGAAAATATCAGCGAGGACAGTCGGGGTGATGTTGCAATAACAGAGAAGCTGCAAAATCATAGTGGTCTCACTCCCACAACAAGACTCATCGTGAATCAGCTGCAACTCTATTTCTTGTTGCCATCACTCTGGGAATCAGGTTAGTGAAGAAACCTGTAATTAAAATATTGCCAATCTTCAAGACAAAGGGAAAAGAGACATGGAGATCCACACACTTACTCTTGAAGTGTCTTTCAGGGAATGTGGCATGCCACTTCTATTCACATTTCTAGTAGCCACCTCTGAGATCATCAGGGCAGGATACATAATCCTCATGCAGACAAGAAAGTTGAAACTGTGTTTCACAAAAGCAATTTAGTCTACTAAATAAGTAATCTTGGGGAAAACACGTATTCTGTGTCAGTTTCTTCATCTATAAAATGATTAGAATGCAATGAGGATAGTAACTACTTCATAGGGTTATGCGGATTGGCAGAGAAAATGAATACAGAACACTTAGCATAGTACCTGGCATGTAATTATTACCCAGTAAGTGTTAGTTTAAAAAATCAAAAGGGAAGCATCTCAGTTCCTGTATCGGTCAAATAAGTACTAGACTAATCGATACCCATAATATCTGGTGTTTCAGCTAGGTGGCTAGAAGAACTAGAGATGACTAGAAAGGTTCAATTATGGACATACACCTCAAATCTTTATTTTTCTCCATCTTATTTATTTTCTGTTTGGATTGAAAATATCCAAAATGACTCCCTCACTTACAAGTTCATTCCCTGAGCTGGGATAGCTATAACTTCTGGGGTTGGCCAACATGGCTTTCTAGCCTACCAGCCACCCAGGTGGATTCAAGGTATCCTTACTTCTTATATAGAAGCTGGTTACCCTCAGAACAGACATTTCAAGAGGCAGTATTTTAAAAGGCCCAGAGAGATGTTACAAAGTTTCTTAAGACATAGCCTGAGCTGCAGAACTTCAGTATCACTGCATTCCATTAGTTAAGCATACAACTAAGGTTATTAGGGTTCTTATCTCTTTACTAAAGCTGGGTGAAAAACTTGAGTGGGTGTTATTCGGGAAATACATATTATCATAGGTGTGTGGTGGTTTATTTATTATTTATTTTGCATTCCTTTTGTTTACTTGTCATCTATTTATCTTTAGTGAAGTGCTTGTTCAGATTTCTGGCCCATTGTTAAACTAAGCTGTTTGTTTTCTTACTATTTTGAGTTTTGAGAAGTTGTAAGGTGTATATTCTAAACAGAAGTCCTTTGTCAAATATATAATTTACAATTATTTTTTCCAGTCCTTAGTTATATTTTCACTCTCTTTGCAGAGCTTTTGAAGAACAAAAGTTTTTACTATTGATGAAGTCCAGTTTGCCAAGAAACGTTTTCTTTTTCTAGATCATGATATGGCATGATAACTAAAATTACTTAACTTGAGGTCAAAAAGATTATCTGCTATGGTTTCTTCTAAAAGTTTTGAAGATACCTTTAGAGTTATCTCCCTAAACCATTTTGAGTCAATTTTTGTATAAAGTGCAAGGCATAGGTTGAGGTTCACTTTTTTTGTGTAAGGTGTCCAATTGTTCCAATACTATTTGTTGACAAAGCTATCCTTTTTTCCATTGAGTTGCCTTCATGCCTTTGTCAAAAATCTATTGCCCATATTGGATATATTCTTGGACTCTATTCATCGATTTATATGTCTATCTCTTTCTTAATATGACACTATTTTTATTACTGTAGCTTTATAGTAAGTTTTAAAATAAGATAGTTTGTATCCTCTAACTTTTTCTTTTACAAAATGGTTTTGGCCATTCTAATTCTTTTTGCCTTTTTAAATAAATTATAGAATCACTTGTTTAAATATGCAAAAAATTACGTTGTCATTTTGATTTGAATAACAATTAATCTTTAAATCTACCTGGGAAGAACTGATAGCTTAACTGTGTTGAGTATTCCAATCCATGAGCCCTGTATATCTCTCATTTATTTAGTTGGTTTGTCTTATCTTTTTTTTTTTTTTTGAGACGGAGTTTCGCTCTTGTTACCCAGGCTGGAGTGCAATGGCGCGATCTCGGCTCACTGCAACCTCCGCCTCCTGGGTTCAGGCATTTCTCCTGCCTCAGCCTCCTGAGTAGCTGGAATTACAGGCACGTGCCACCATGCCCAGCTAATTTTTTGTATTTTTAGTAGAGACGGGGTTTCACCATGTCGACCAGGATGGTCTCGATCTCTCGACCTCGTGATCCACCTGCCTCGGCCTCCCAAAGTGCTGGGATTACAAGCTTGAGCCACCGCGCCCTGCCTTATCTTTTTTTAAGTCAGAATTGTGTAGTTTTTTTATGTAGCAATTCTGTACATTTCTTTGGAATTTAGGGGTTTTATGTAGTACACAGTTCCCAATTTGGGCTTTGTTTAAAGCAGGAAATATGAAAAAACAAAATTAAACAAACCAAAACAAAATAAGGAACTAACCATGAGATCATTTATATGGTGTGTTCTTATTTTCCTTCCTAATCTGCCTGTTACCACCTGGGTCTGCGTCCTCAGAGGCATTCCGTTCAGGTTTTCAGTTGTATGCAGTGGGAAAGATGGAGTTAAATATGCTTGCTCTATCTTATCTTGAGCTACAGAATATAATATCAAAAGCAATTTGAAAGTGTAAAGTGTTGTTCCTTGCAGGTTTTCATATATTTTGTTTTGACATGATATTAATTCCAAATATGAAACTGTTTGAGCTGCATAAATACAAAATAAATATATATTTTCTATTATTTTGACAAAATATATCTTAAAATTTATTTAACAAATAGAATTCCTAACTTATTTAAATCTATGTTTAACTATTTGGATTTAACATATGTATTTGTATTGGGTGAAGGGGAGAAGATTGAGCTCATTAACAAGATTATGATTACTCTATGTATTTTAAAGACTAGATTTACGTTTCTGAAAATCATATTTACCTAAATTTTAATAGCATTTAAAGTCAATGTGTGCCTAATATAGATTAGAATACACATATTTACTCAGCTGGATGATTATAATATCAGCACTTGCAGTTTAGAATTGGGGATAATAGATTTACTTTAGTCTGTTTATCACAAAGCACAAGCGTTGTGTATCTAGAGAGCATTCTCTCTTTGTAACACCTATTTATACATAGGCAAAAACATAACTAATGAATTATGTTGATCACATGAAGCTCAATTCACTGTGCCTGAAGTAAAATATTATATACAATTCAGGGTTTATAAAATAATCTGAAATTGGTTCCAAAAATAGGAGAAAATATTTGACTAACCCCGTAGCAGAATTCTGGGGGAAGTGTTAAACCTCACTCCCTATAGGCTCAAATGACTTTTGCAGATTTCAAGGAAACATTTTATTAAATGCTTTTATTAGTATGTTAAACGCATTACATACAGTCTTTATTGTGTGTCTGAGAGAATACTAGTTAAGCATTCTTCAACAATTAGAAATGAAATGGATACATTACATTTTCCATTGCATTTGTCTATTCTGAACCTTGTTTTGAGCCTGGGTCTTTAAAAAACTAGAGTAGTCAATGATAAGTTTTGGCAATTTTGAATCTTTGGAAATTTTAGGCCAATTTTTATTCAGTTTTTAAAAGGTCAACGATGGGTTGATAGGTGCAACGTATCACCAGGCCATACATATATCTATGTAACAAACTTGCATGTTCTGCATATGTATTCTGGAACTTAAAATTAAATTAAATTAAAATTCTTTAAAAAGTTCATGTTGTACCATTTTTAATGTTTTGTTAATGAGTAGTTCCTAGAATCATCAAGTTCATATAACAGAGATACAAAGAATATTAAGAACTTCCTGTCCAGAGACAGCATAGAATGGAAGCATGAACACAAACAAGAAGTCTTTTTTTCCTGCTTCCATCTGTTCATATGGCTTGGACAAGTTACTTTCCTAGGTTTTCATTTTATTTTTCGGAATCCCTGAAAATCTCATAATATGGGTTCTGTAACATTACCTATATTCAGTGTCCTCTTTCCAATCTGAGTCCTATAGCCTAGCCTTTCAACCTAACTTTTGCCAATACTTCTAATCTCTTTATTTTTCTTTTTAATCCTACCAAAGTAGCAAAACAACAACCTAACCATTTTTGTTCTTCATTTCAACTTCAGTTCTACCGAGACTGTTAGAAAAAGTTACCAAACTTTTATATCTGTGCTTCATGATTTCCCATTAAATTCCACTATGATGGTTAAAATCAAGTATGAACTTTATTGGATTGAAGGATGCAAAATATTGATCCTGGGTGTGTCTGTGAAGGTGTTGCCAAAGGGGATTAACATTTGAGTTAGTGGGCTGGGAAAGGCAGACCCACCCTCAGTCTGGATGGGCACCATCTAATTAGTTGCAGGCACAGCCAGGATATAAAGCAGACAGAAAAACATTAAAAGTCTAGACTGACTTAGCCTCCCAGCTAACATCTTTCTCCAGTGCTGGATGCTTCCTGCCCTCAGAGATCGGACTCCAGGTTCTTCACCTTTAGACTCTGACTGGCTTCCATGGTCCTCAGCTTGCAGATGACCTATTGTGGGACCTTGTGATTGTATGAGTTAATATTACTTAATAAACTCCCATATATATATATATAATATATATATATATAATATATATACACACACACACACACACATATATGTGTGTGTGTGTGTGTGTGTGTGTGTGTGAGTTAAGTAGTATTAACTCATATATTAACACAATCACAAGATATTAACAAGGTCCCACAATGTGATTACAAGGTCCCACGATGTATATATACTAGGATATGTGTGTGTGTGTGTGTGTGTGTGTGTGTGTGTGTGTGTGTGTATATATATATATATATATATATATAGAGAGAGAGAGAGAGAGAGAGAGAGAGAGAGAGAGAGAGAGAGAGATCTCCTATTAGTTCTGTCCCTCTAGAGAACCCTAATACATCCACCCTTAATGCCTCTTAGGGATTTATTAAGTGTTTCCCTGGTCAGCTGCTTTTTCCTTTTCTCATGATGAAACTCTCCAACAGAACAGATTGGACGATTTGAGTGACTCTTGTCTGACAATTCCTTATTCTCACTTTCTGAAATCTACTTCATCAGAGGAAAAGTAAGTTGACGTCCCATTGGCTAGGCTCTCACCTTTTTCATAGCCACGAGCTATGTTAATTTTCATGCACACTATACCTAAAAACCCATCATCTGAATACTGGAACTGGTCCTAAATCAGATGTTTCAGTGGCAGATTTGTCTCCAGTTGCCTGCTATACTCAGATTCCACTTGCAGTACCTTTTTCTGTCCTCTCAGCACTTTGCTCAAACTATTTAGCCAAAATCCCCAGGCTTTCCAGTTCTCTTTTATAAGAAACGAAATTATTAGGACAAATGAAAGCATACTCAACTGCTAAACTCATCCCCTTCAGGGAGCATTTGCATTTTGAAATAAGCTTGCCAAAACAGGTTGCTTCTTTGTTAGAGAATGAGTTCGCTATTGGATATTCTAGTATACTGACGTATGAAAAGAGGGGTAAGTATGAGGCAGAAGCACCTCTAAAATAGAAAAGCACCTCTTCTGCTAATGTAAAGGATTGAAAGTGAGAATATATCTTTTTCGTTTGATTTTGTGGGGGTTAGGTTTTGTGTGATTGTATTAGAAAGATAATTTGCAAGTTTTGTTGTCTACCATATTCTAAGCCTTAAAATACTTATAAAATCAGATTGAGAAATGAGTAACAGAAAATTATATTATCTAAATGCATATATGATTTACTTACTAAATTGAACGCATAAAAACTCATCACATGCTGTGCATAGTAATAATACAGTATAATAATAAGCTATCATGATTCGTCAAACACTTTCTATTTCTCAGTCATGAATAGTCTTACAAGTAGAGAGAAAAATCCATTTCTCCCACAAATAGCTATTATAAATAATTACATATGAGTGTTATATGTGTACTTAAACTGTAGAAAAGTATTACACAACATATTTTATATAGAACAACAACCTCACAAAAATTTCTAAGAAAAAGGGATTCCAAGGCTATGTATGTTTAGGAAGGGCTGTAAACAATATATCCTCTTGGAGATTTAAAATGCACTTGACCCTATAAGATCTCTGAGTTGCTCTACAGTAAAGAAATCTAACTATTTGGTAAAACATTCACAAAATTGATTAGACTACTGAATTCTCCATTTCACACAATGCCTATTAACACTGTGAGCCAGTATACTGCATAACGTATTTTGGGAAACATTCTGGTAGGCTCTTGTCCATTGGGAGGGATATATTCTGGAGCTCTCATAAACTCTCAAATTCATGAATATCACTGTAGCAGATGATTTCTATTATAAAATACGCAAATGTTGATCCTTATTGCAAAAATCACTGAAACACTTTGCTGAATTGTTTACTCTTTCTCTGTAAGCAGTACAGGGTAGAGTCATTCATGTCATAAAATCCAAATATCTTCACTGAATTGGGCACTAAACTCTTCATTTATCCCAATCTTCTTTGGTTAAAACCCACTCTTTCCTTGACTTCTTCATTTTTCGTTTACTTCTACTACAAGGATTAGCAAAGGAGAGTTCTCAGGATGATTTCTCTCTCTTTCTCTCCCTCATAAACACACACATGCACACATCATACACACACACACACACACACGCACAGAGTTTTGTTTTGTTTTGTTGTTTTCATTTTGCATTGCATTCTGTGGGGCAAGAGGGTAAACTGTGGTCCAAGCTCTCAAGGCACTATACGTATATAAATGGAAGTAATAGATAAACATATATATATATATATATATATATATATATATATGTGTGTGTGTGTGTGTGTGTGTGTGTCTATATATATATATGTGTGTGTGTGTGTATATATATATATATGTCCATACATACACATATATATGTCCATATATACATATATATATAAAACATATATACCCATATATATGTAAAATGAAACTTACTCTTTAACCTATAATGATATATTAATGAACTAGGAATTTGGGGAAATGTTGGCGACTTACTGGAAAAAGATTTTAGAGTCAAATAGAACTGAGTGGACCCTAGGTAACTTTTGAGCAAGTTATTTTATCTCTTTAGATGTTCCTCATCTGCTAAACAGGATTACAACAGTTTGATAACTAATGGAGATAAGATATGTAAAGTGTCTGGTACCTAGTAAATTATCAAAAGTAATAATCATATAAAGAACAGCCTCATATCAGAAATTTTATTAAAATCTAGGTCCATAAAGATTTCATGTATGCCCACCTATATAGACATCAAGGCTAACAGCATGTTTGATTTTACCAATACCTTTTGCAAGCTAGTTCAGATTTAAGTAATTTTAAAAATTCTATAAATATCTCTTCCAGCCCTAAATAAAGAGGATGATACTCCCTAACCTAAATTCTGAAAGTAAATCGAGAATAACCTCTTAGAACCATTGTTCTCAGTGTAGAGGCCAACAGCACACTCATTTTACATGCTTCTCCATATCATGTATCATCTTCAGGAATAGTAATCTTTTTTTTGAAAACATAGCTGGATGCCAACTTTCTACTTACTTCTCTTTAGGTGAATGCTAAGTATTTTTTCTTTAGTAAAGAAATTAACATTAGAAGAAATTATTGATAGTCTAAATAGCAGAGATTTATAGCAATGACTGACAACAGATAAAAGAAATTATAGTCATATGCTTATTTTTCGATGTAGAAGTTATTCTTTTTTTCTTCTCATATCCTCTATTTAACCTCTAAAATACTTTCCACCTTGCCTGAAACAAGACAAGATGTGAATATAATACAATAGTAGAAAACTTTCATGTTCAATCCTCCTTTGTTCTACTTCCCTGTGTCGTGGCAGTGAAATAGGACAAAATCTCTATGAGACAATGTGTCACAAATAGCAGAAATACAATACTTAATACACCATCATCTCTCTCTGTCTTAAAGACACACACACACATACACACACATACACACACAAACACAAATGGAAACCCATAGCATAGATTTGATTTTGTGTGACTGAAACCAAACAAAACACAAACAATGGCTGGATTACTATGACAAACAGAGTCCAAGCCATGGTTTCTGGGAACCTTTGGCAGCTATCTGCAATTTTAAGTGCCTGTTCTGCTAACTTCTTGTTAGCAGGACTGTAAGTTTCAAGATGTGTGCCTTGTTCATTTAAAGAAGTTCCACTCATTCTGTATGCTTGTTACCATATGAAAATAAGACCAGAGGAAGCGAGTAATGCTAAGGGCTGAGTCACTTCACAAATTTTACTCAAAAAGAGTCCAGAAGGTCTTCTCACTTGCACTGTACAGTATGGTAAAACTATAATATTAATCTTCTGCTAGTCACCCTTTTTAAGATTAATTACTGTTGAATTCTTAATTTTGGAGGGGGATGGGGTAGGTTTTATGTGCTATCATCTTGTCTTTCATAGCTAAAACATTGATATGAAGGAAGAAATCCTCTTTATTAAACAAAGTTAGGTAAAATTAAGTTGACCCTCCAAACAATCCTGTGATATAGATATATTATTAAATTTCTATTATAGAAAATGAAAATTTGATTCAGCAGTTAAGCAACATGTACCAAACCCTTAGGAGTTCCTAGATTATAGCACTGATACTCTGAAACCCAACTTCATTCTTCCTCATTTAAGCCTTTGTATGCCTTTTATTACTTCATTCATGAGCATGGTTCAGAAAATGATGGTTAGGAAACACCTTTGCCTAAAAAATATTTAATGAGGGCAAACAGTACAACTAAGAATAGTGCTATTGTTGGCAGCATCTACTAAGTCTATGTGTACAGTATAAGAAGGTAAAAAATAATCGGGAACACTTTTGAAGGATGATAGTTAAAAAGCAAATAGTAATCTTCTCTCACAAACATCTCCAAAGATGCTTAATGGAAAATGAGGTGTGAATGTTGTGATCTCAGCTCACAATGAGGATTCTTGTAACTATACCAAAAACTCCTTGAAAGATTATTCAATCTATTTACGTATTAGTTTTCTTAATACAAAATCAAAATTATATAACTTGGGTGGATGGTAAAAAAAATGAGTAACTCGATGATAATACACTTAAGTTCACAATATTATTGCCTGTAAGTTTAATGTGAATACACAATCAACTGACAATCTTTTATTGCCCACATCAGTTCTAGATGTGGTAGGAGATCAAAACAAACATATGACACACATCATCCTGGAGGACCGTATAGGAAGTTGGTGAGACAGAATTTATAAAGAATTAAAATTCCCTAGAAGATAATGTAGAATCAAATTTTATGAAACATCTTGCCCTGTTTAACTACTATTGTTATCTGCATTTTTCCCCAAAAAACAACTAAAGTTTACCCTGTGAAGCCTTTTTAAAAACTTTTCTAGCTGATAGATTCCTCTCTTGGGCACTTTCTATTTGAATCATATCTTTGTCAATTAGCATGTATCTTTGATTTTTTTATTTAAAAAATATATAACCTACTTCTCTGTTTCAATTATAAGTCTCTGGCTCAAAGGCTTTATTATTCCTCTAATATCTTCAAAGCCAGACACTTTGTTTTATACAATGAAGATATTACTCATTTTTTTCCTGATTATCATAAAAATGATGACAATTGTTAATGAAGTATGAATTCACAGAACAAAGCAACCACGAAGACAAAAGCAGGTACCACTGAATTCACTTGACTGTGGGTTCCTGAAGCATGAGTATTATGGCATTTTCATGTTTTATCTCTTATTTTTGGCCTAGCATGACGCCTGACACATATTAGATATGTCAATTTTTGACAAAGGACGAAGAGTTAGAAAGGGAGAGAGAATTGAAGGGAGAAATGAATCTGGGTGTTAAAAAATAAACTGGAATGTAAAACAAGATATGAATTCTAGACAAGAAGGACATTATCAACAAAGTCCAAGTGGTTGAAATTGACAATGTGTGAGTATATATGTGTGTGTGATATTATGCGGAGGTCATTCCAACTGAAACAAAAAATTATTATGGAAATTACGTTGAACAGGTAAGATATGTTCTATGCTATGGAAGCCATACTGTGAAACTTAGAATAAATAATTTAAAATTGGAGCTAGAAGCTATAATGCCATTACAGATCCTTAAGATGATAAAAAGCATCTTTTAGGAAAACTACTTAGAGCATCTTGCAAGTTAGATGAGAGGCAACCATTAAGGGAGAAAAATCCATTTGGATTCAAATGTGATCATGGAGTAATAAACAGAAAGTACAGCAGGATTTCCAAAATAGAAAAAAAAATTACTGAAAAAAACATCAATGGGCTTTAAGGATTAATTAAACGTAATGGTGAAAGAGATAGAGACATCCTAAATATTACCAAACCTCTAGATGGTGGGAGAGATTGAACTCACAAATTGTGGTGCCCATACATTAAAATAAGAAAATATAAAAAATAGTTGGTTTGAGGAAAGTTATAAATTTAATTTCGGACATGGTAATTTTATATAATGGTAGGTAATTCAAAGAGATATATTGTGGATTTTAAAAATAAAGAAATAGAAAGAATGAAAAGTCAGGAAATTGGGAGTAGCATGAGGTGGCAGAAAGGACCTCATACTAAAAATAAAATTAGCAAAGCCACAACTTCTGTTCAGAGCATGGAGAAGGTACTTAGGGTTTGAATTATTATTTTCATTAAGTCACTCAACGTCTCTGAGCATTTGTTTCTTAAAATATTAAAAGAGCACACTGATTTCTGCTATAATTATCACATTATGAGGATAAAATAAAATGTGATTATTAGAATTCTTAGAAATTGTCAAACCTTATGTAAGTCAAAATTAGAGATGAGAGGCAGAGGTATGATCTATACAGAGGTGGTTTACCTGCTTTTCGTAGGAACTTACGGAGGAATATTACTCTCCCACATTTACTTTTGAAACAATAGAAGATAGCAAAAAGACAGAAAATGAATAATTTATTTTCTGAAAAAACAAATCCTAGGATTGGTTGAGCCTCCTTCTGTCAAGCAAACACTTCTCTTTTCCTAACTATAAAGTACAAACAAGACAACCATACCCATTTGTCAAATTTGTCCTACAGGCTTCAGCAAAGGGACCCTGAACAGGTACAAGGACAGAGACCCTGCGTATGTAGAAGAGAGAGGCAATGGTACTGGTGACAAGGCTATATGGCCTTCTGAAAGCACCAATGTAGAACCAGGTAGGAGATTTAATCACTGGGAATTTTGACTAAGAAGGAGAGAAAGCATTTAATAATTATTAAGCACAGGAACTCTGGCTACAGAGGGGTATTTATCCTCAGATAAAACACAGCTTCTAGATGTGCAGGATTGTGATATTTCCTGGTGAGCTAAGCCACTAATTATAATATGGGCACATAAGACAATCTACCTCCTGAGTTTGTGAAGATATGAGATACAGAATAAGTACTCAATATTCACTAGTTACCATTATTATGAGGAAATAAGGTTAAATCTGCTTTGACCAGCGTGATGAAGACACCATTCTTTTCTAGTTGAAGTTGTTAAATTTAAGAACAAAGAAATAGAGAAGAGAGAAAATGGCAAGAAAGGAAGAAAGAAAGAGACAGAGAGAGCAAGCAGTAAGGATGGATGAGTAAAGAGGGGAAATGGGATAAAAATGAGAAAGAATGAAGAGGCAAATGATGGAAAAGGTTGAAAAGAGCAACGATAAGAGAAAATGGGGAAAGAGTGATTTAAATTAATACTTACAGTTTCAGATTTCTATACATTGTTCCTTGGCCATCGTAACAGAAGCAGAACAAAATGAAACGTAGCTGGGAATGAAACTGGATACAAATTTTACTGGAAAATTCATGGGAAGCAGAAGGAAAGGGGAGAAAAGAGCCTTGGTATTGGACATATGGGAATTGATTGAAAGTGTAAAATATGACTTCATCTAGTTCTTTTCAGGGTCTTCTTTTTTCATATCTCCATCACTATATAAAAATGCCTACTTAAATAATGTGCAATGCAAGCCTTCTTAATCAAGTATGTCTTGGCCTTTATACAATACTTTAAACAAAGTACACTTGCATAATTAGGAATGGTGTTACAATACAAAGCAAAGATATTATATTACACCAGGAAACTTCAGTTCTATAAAACAGAGGTTACATTCTAGCAAACTAGCAAATCTTTTTTTTTAATCCCTATTCATACACAATTCAGAATGATGTAATGCCAAGTTATATATCAACTAAACTATTCTTAAGGAATTTCTGACCCGAATGCCTGTGGAATCTGTCTAGAGTTGATAACACACTGAAAATATTAATAAACTCTGTGCTCTATCTACTATAGATTACTACAGTACTCATACAAGAACCAAACATAACTCAATTTCAGATGCCTGCATTATGCTTAGAAAATGAATATTAGTAAATAATGCAAGCTCATTGAGTTAGGAATTAATGCATTTTATTGTGAATTGAGATATTCTTCATATAGTCTGAGATTTACAGATTTAGTAAGCAAGAGATTTTTTTTTCCCAGAGGCAAGTGCTTTTTCTGTTCAGAGAAGGGGGCTTACTATGTTGCCTATGTTGAAGTGCACTGCTATTCAAGGGGTGATTTCACTATCAGATCAGCACAGGAGTTTCAACCTGCTCCATTTCCCACCCGGTTGAGTGTACCCTACTTTAGGCAGCCTGGTGGTCCCCTGCTCCCAGAAGGTCACATTATCGATGCCAAACTTAGTGCAGACACCAGACCAGCACAGAACACTACAGCTCAGAACTTCTGGACTCCAACAATCCTCCTGCCTCAGCCTCCCCAGAAACTTGAACTATAAGCAGACACCTGCCTTTGCAAACTTTCAATTTAAGGTTGGCCACAGCAAAATTGTATAGTACCTGAAGTTGTATTTGATGACTCATTACCTCTGAAACCCCTCTCCTACTCACACACCCAGACACATATATACATGAATTTATCTATCTCCTTCTACACAGAGCTCCCAATCAAGTTCGTACACTCTAGTTTTGGTTTTGGCCTTTCCCCTGATACTATCTTCTATCTCATTCTCCCTCCAGCCAGTTATTTGATAAGTAAGATGGCATGACACAGACCTAAATATTCATGAATTGTATTTTCTAGTTACCATATTTGCAATGAAGGGGAAAGTTAACAAAAACAAAGTGCAATGGTAATACTGTAGGGAAGATAATATGGATAGATCATTTATTAAAAATACAGAGTTCTTGTTATTTAATAAAAGTGACATGTACTCTGCTTTTAACTATTTTATTTCACATAGTTCTGCTATGGATTTGGCAATCATCTTGCACAATTCCTACTCTTTGCTCTCTACTAGTTATTCCGAAATCAAATAATGTACCAGAATAGATACCTCAATTAATTATGGGAGAGATATAAAGCAAATCTGTCATGAAGTACCCAGAGAATAATCACATTATTGGTACTTTATAGAGTTAGGTTTTTTATATTTAGTATGGATTTAGTATTAACAAAGGCTTTTTAGAAAGCTTTATAATTATGATACAGAGTTGTCGGGTAATGATATTTTTACTTGTTAAAAACTCAAGACTCCCATTCAAAACTACAACGCTTAATTTCTTTCCTCAAGGTTAGATTTTAAAAACCTGTTAAAAAGTCACATATAAGCATTAAACAATAAAATGAAAAATAAATACTAAAAAGAAAATTTGAAAGCAATATTCTGTGTTACAGTTATAATTAATGAAAGTTAAAAACAGAAAAGGACAAAGATAAAATTTTAAAACCTCCCATAATCTAATCACAGGGTGATAGCTTTATATTATTTGGTAAATATGCATATATATTTTCTATGAATTTATTTTCTCTAAACTTTCACAGCCCTCAACCATTTTCTACAACTTTAAATATCCATCATATATGTATATGTGTATGTGTGTATATATAAGTATGTATGTGAGTGTGTTAAAGCACATTACTGACATTTGTTTTTAGCTTCTTTTTCTTCAGTTAACAATAAATTGCCAGTATTTCCCAAGTCATTAAGTGTCCTTCAGTCACCTTCCCATTATTGGTTGTAAAGATGTTCAAACTACATACATAATTTATTTACCTATTTTCCTTACTGTCAGAACTTTATATAGCATCATTTGCTTGCTTGGTGACTTTTTCCTCCTAGGATTTTGTATTGAACATATTTATAAATAGATGTTTTCACATATTGCTGATTACTTTTTTTTTTTTTTTTTTTTTTTTTTTTTTTTTTTTTTTTTGAGACAGCGTCTCACTTTGTCTCCAGGCACCAGGCTGGAGTGCAATGGCGCGATCTCGGCTCACCACAACCTCCGCCTCCTGGGTTCAGGCAATTCTCCTGCCTCAGCCTCCTGAGTAGCTGGGATTACAGGCGCGCGCCACCATGCCCAGCTAAGTTTTTTTGTATTTTTAGTAGAGACGGGGTTTCACCATGTTGACCAGGATGGTCTCGATCTCTCGACCTCGTGATCCGCCCGCCTCGGCCTCCCAAAGTGCTGGGATTACAGGCGTGAGCCACCGCACCTGGCCACCTTTTTAAAGATAAATCCCTACAAGGTGAATTGCTAAGTCTAATTAGATGCCTTATTTTAAAACTTGGTCACCAGCTCCCCAAAATGCTAATTTGCTTGGACACTAACAGTACATTTATTTCACTTCAGATATAGTCATAACTTAGATGTTTTGAAAGTTGATGTAAGTTAGTACCTAAGTAGATAAAGACTTTTTTACAAAGGAGTTATAACAAGCTATTTACAAGTAATACATATTTGTCTTTTCAGCATTTTATTACACTCCTAAATCATCTTCAGCACAAAACCAAAACACAGAGAGATAGACGTGTGTTTCTGCTCCAATTTCTACACAGGTGTCAAATGAGATGGGTTTCTACTGTAACAGACTGACCATTCCTGTATGCATCAAACTGTTAGATGTTTACCTCTATCAGAAAGTCTCTCTCTCTCTCTCTCTCTCTCTCCCCCTCTCTCCCCGCCCCCATCTCTTTCTTACTCCCTCCCCTTATCTTCCCTCTTTCGCTCCCTCTCTTTCTTTCTGAGACCATATCTTTTGCTATGGCCCCTTAGATACTTATTGTCATATCTTCTCAATTGACCCTTTAAGATCCAGCCTTTACCCATAAACTCAAAACAAATACGAAGTGCTTTCTAGTAGAGCATATTAAAATTTAAATAGAACTGAGCATGTTCTTAAAACAAGCTTTGAAGTGTTTGAACTATCAAAGCCAAAGTTTATTGTGGAACTGAGGATCAGCCGCTGCAAAATCAGCAACAGCACATGGTTTGGGTATCGAAAAATCACAAAAGACATTAGTTGGAGTTGAGCAATTCATTTTCAGCTGCCTTTTGTCTTCTGGAATGTCAGGGTATCTGGGACTACAGCCCTCCCCTGTGAATTTGCCATGCCCTTGGCATTTGCCACATGAGAATGATAAGGAACAGTCCCTGTAAACAAAAGGTCATAAATCCCTCTGTTCAGTTGCTTGTTGCACAAACTTTCATACAGCACACATTCACGTATGTGTTGCCCTCCTGTCATTACCCTTCTTTTAGAGCCGTCACCTGTGAACCAAAGAACGAGTTCCCACATCTATTCAGATCCAGGCTCCACCAAAAGGCAGAATCAGCCTCACATATAGATCCTGTGTTAGAGGAAGGTATGATAGTTCATTCAAAATCACAGGTGGGGAATGGGATCAGCCTTCTAGAACATTCTAATGTCCTCTAATGAGTCACTGCAAATGAATCTTCCAAGAAAACATGTATCTCCTTTTTTCATCTATCTTTGATCTCTACCTCACTTGGAATATGAATTTTTCAAAATCGTCATCAGTAGTAACATGATTTTGGCTTCTCAACAATACAGTTGTGTGATGCGTAACACTGCATTCAAGAATAGACCATATATAACATGGTGAGCCCATAAAATTATAATGGAAAGTGAAAAATTCCTATCACCTAGTGACGTTGTAGCTGTCCTAATAAGGTAGCACAATGCATTATATTTTCTACGTTTATATATACTTACCATTGTTTCACATTTGCTGACAGCATCAGTATGGGAACGTGCAGTACGGGTTTGTAGCCTAGGCCGTCTCCGATAGCCTAAGTGTGCATTAGGCTATCCAATCTATTTATGTGTAAGTACACTCTATGATGTTTGCACACCAACTAAATCACCTGTGATTCATTTCTCAGAATATACTCCTGTTACTAAGGGATGTGTGACTCTCTGTGTTCAGAAGCAGAACTCTTAACAGTTTTGAAAGAGGGATAATGCCCATTTGTGGATAATGGATAAAACACAGATTTGTGAAAAAAATATATATAGAGAGAGGGAGAGACGAGGCTTCTTACTATGTTGCCTAGGTTGGTCTCAAACTCCTGGTCTCCAATGATCTTTCAGCCTCAGCCTCCCAAAATGCTGGAATTACAGGTGTCCGCTGCCATGCCTGGCAGAGAATAAAATATAATTTAAGACAATTCGCAGCTTTCTCACTTGACACCAGTGGAACATTGCATGACTGATTTTACCTCTTGGAACTTCAAATGCATCTTAGTAGAGGAGAGTTAATAACATTCATTTCCCTGGGTTGTTATGAGAATTAAGCAGTACAAAACCTGTAAGGCCCTTTCATAAAATAGTGCTGACTACATAGCAGCTCCCTTTGTAACCAGTACTTTGTCAGTTTTTCCCACATTATTTTATCATAGTGATTTATGCTACTTTGGTGTAAAAGTGTTTTCTGATTTTAAAAAGGTACCTGTTGATTTATCAGATGAATATGAGCAGTAACTATCTTTCTTAATATTTTTAAGACCTAATTACAGTATTTATCTTTTACAGAAGATGCATATATTGAATATGTCTCATGATCACAAAGTATTCTCATTAAATCACACACACTTCTGAAAGAAAATCACATACATACACACACGCAGAGAATGAGGCTGGTTAGTATCTTAAGAAGGCTAATTTTCAAATGTAGAGTAATGTTCTTAAGTCATAAGACTAGGATCTGCAATTCTCGTATGCAGAGTTCTTGAGTTTTAACTCCCAAATAATATCAGCTAATTCACATATGTCTTGGCATAGAATTTCTGTGTTATTTTCAAAATGAAAAAAATGCATAAAAAATTTTATTCCTTATTCTCATTCTTCCAGGGCTTCTGAAAACAAGTTTTGCACATCCTTCCAAGCCTACAGAACCAAAGATAAGGAGAAGCTAGGAGCCTGAAATATAAAGAAACTAGATACATTCATAAGACACTGTCGGAAATGCATACTGATCACAAAATTGAGAGGGACATTCAAGAGGGAATTTTATAGGATGTGCCACATCCTGAGGTCAAAAAGATAGTGGAATATTATAGCTCCCTTTAAACCTCTTAGACACCATCCTCTGTGTACTCACCATTGCTTTTCTCTACCTTCAATAAGGTTACAGTTTCAATTGCATAGCTTCTGTGTTACATTTATGATAACAATATTTCAAAAAAATCTGTCAAATCCTTTTTAAATCCAAGTTCATAGGATTGCTTTTAAGCTAGGAGATAGAAATGGAGTATTTCTTTCAGCTCTTTTATGTTTATTTGAATGATTGTACCATATATTGTGGGGCACATCTCAAATACAATTTTAGACATCATCATTATATTTGGTAAAAGATATCAAAGGTGTGTTGTATGAATTATGTCTATGACTATGTCACTGGATGGCAAAATAAGGATGTCTCTGTGACTAGTTTTCTAGCCCATAAAAGCACATTTTTTTTAAAAAAGGCTAATAGTTATTTTCTAATTCATAATGTATGTAGTGATGTAAAGTAGCCTGTAATTTTTAATACTTTTTTTGTGATTAAGTAAAAGTTTGTTATCTATTCTTTGCAGTGACTTTACGTGTTCTTGGCTGCTTTCTTTTCTTTCTTTTATTTATTTTTTGAAACAGAATCTTGCTCTATCGCAAGGCTGGAACTTGGCATACTACAACTTCTGCCTCCTGAGTTCAAGCGATTCTCCTGTCTCAGCCTCTTAAGTAGCTGAGACTACAGTCACGCTCCACCATACACAGTTAATTTTTGTATTTTTAGTAGAGACAGGGTTTCACCATGTTGGCCAGGATGGTCTCGATCTCTTGACCTCATCCACCTGCCTCAGCCTCTGAAAGTGCTGGGATTAAGAGGCGTGAGCCACCACGCCCAACCTTTGGCTGCTTTTATATCTCTGTCAAGTAAAAAACAAACTATGAAACAAAAAGATTATTTCAGCTATCTCATATTTTCAAATCCTCATAGCTAAACTACACCTCCAAGACCCCACACCTCTCTACAGTGTTATGATTTGAAGTCTGTCCCCTACAAAAGAGATCCTGAAATTCTAACCCTATGATACCTCAGAATATAACCGTATTTGAGAAATGGGGTTGTTGCAGTTATAATTAGCTAACTTAATCCAAAATGGCAGGTGTGCATATAAGAAGAAAGAAATTTAGACAGAAGCACAGAGGGAAAATAGCCATGTAAAAACAGAAGCAGTGATTGGAGATATGTAAACACAAGCAAAGGAATGCTGGGTCTCCCAGAAGATGGAAGAGGCAAGGAAGAATCCTTCCCTAGAAGCTTTGGAGGGAGCATGGCACTGCTCACATCTTGATTTCGGACTTGAACTTATAGAACTTTAAGACACTAAATTGCTGTTGCATGGTACGTTGTTATGGCAATCCTAAGAATCTAGCATAACACAGGTCACAAGTTCAGTAATCTTCCTGCTTTCTGACCTTGGGATTCATTTTCCAAAATTATGGCTCTGCCCAACCCTTAAACTTAAAACTGCACGTTTTCTGGCTTTGAGTCTTTCTTTCTTAACCATAATTAATGATCACCCTCCAATAATTTTATGAAACACAAGTGTCCTGGTGCCAACCAATTCTAGTGTGCAGAGACAACTGCTAAATTTTTGAGAATTCCGCAAACTGGTTCCTAAACACAGCCATTATTTTTAAAATTGCATTGTATAAGCTTTAATACAGGGAAACTAAAACAAAGTTCATAAAGAATAAAAACTCATCACTTCCTAATTACTTGAATACATTTTACTACTCTCTGTGCCTACTACTCTTTATGCTTTTGAGGTTATTTATGTGTGTTTTAAGTGCATAGTGGAAAGACTATGTAATGCTGAATGACTTCCCATTCTTTCCCAACTCACACTGGTAGCTTACTATCAGCCATGATGAGAGTATTTACACCATGAATGTTGCTAAAAGCTACAAATCAGTTATTTTTATATTTTCAGAGAGTTAGTTGCAAACATAAACCAACACAGCATTGAAATAACCTAGCAAGTCCATTCTATAGGTCAAATTGGAATGGCTGTAGAGGTTAGCTTAAGAGATCTCTTTTCTTGGTCCTGCATTGCACCTTTCAGTAGGAATATAGAGCTCACGATAACAAGAAAAAGCAAATGAAGGATGCTATTACAAATAATGAAGGCAGAGAGATTTGACAGGGATTGTGAAGAGGGGATAAGGAAGACTTAGATGCTGGTGACCTACTTTTAGTATTGTCTACTAAATCCTCAGGGAAGTGTTTAGCTCTGATTATAAATATTAATTAGATTTCAATTACAGATTATTTAAAGGGTCTATACACCTTAGAAAGAGATTTCAGATAGATTGATTGTTAGGTAGATATAGAGATAGTAATATGTATATATAACATTCTCATGTTCAAGTGGTTCAAGTTGGTAATAACTAGATGATTTCACTTAGTAAAACAGACCTAAGACAACTATAAAATTATAGGTAAATTAAATGACTCTATAAATAAGCAGGATAAAACCTTAGTAACTTTAGCAGATACGTAATTTCACCGTATATGGATAGGGTCAACATTCTTTAGCTTTGCTGTAACATCTTCCTTGTTATGCATATAAACTGAATAAAAATATTTGTAGAAGCAGCAGCTCTACACATTTAAAAACAAAAAGTCAAAGAACCTGATACTCATTAAATAGTAGCTTCCTAAAATTCTTAAGGGTAATTTGAGGCTGTTGGCTGCTTGATATTATTCTGCATTGTGGGGAGTGGAGTCTCAGGTAAGAGACTCCTAGCCCTTGAACTCTGTGCCAGTAAGAGCTGGGAATGCTGCAAACTTGCAATCAGTGCCAGAAAGAAGGTGGAAGGCCTTTCTTCTTTTAACCACAGCAGATGCCAACAGCAGATTAAGGAGTGTTGTTACCCACACTACGTGAAGCCTTGTTGAGTCTACTCTTGCTGCAAATACTGGGTCTCAAACCAGGAAGTGTTCTAAGTGTGGAATGTGTGAAGTGTGCATCACATCAGTCTGTTGTGACTGAGGCATTCTTTCAAAACCTGTCATCTGAGTCCAACAATGTTCTTATTTAATTATCCACCAGTTGTTTACTTTTTTAAAAAAGATAAATAGGAGGCTCCCTTTCCTTCTTCATGAACATGATCTAACTAGGGAAGAAACTCGGTCTCTTAAAGTCCTCCACAGTTTCACACTCATTTAGATTCCTTGTGCATTTTAATAGAAAAAAAAAGGAAAATCTAGCTCACGCATAAGGTGGTCTACAAAGGAAGCATATAATAAAGTATAAAAAATTACAGCACAAATAAAAACAATACAATAACAATTTTTACAATTTTACTTTGCAATGTATTAGGCTTGGAGAAATACTGTGAATTTAGATGGCTGTTAGCATGGCAAATGCTATTAATCAAAGAAACAGAGGTAGTTAGAGATGGACAAGAAAAACAGGAGCAGCAACACAGCACTGCTAAGAGTGATGACTCAAGAATTTTTCCCTGTCTTTCTCAGTTCTCCCTATGTTCCCTCTCCCACTTGTTGCTGAACTCACTTCTACCCCAAGCCCCCATCGTGGACTTATTACTGCAGAGACTTCTCAACTGATTCCCCAAATCAAGCTGTCATTAAATTATTAGGCTAAGAGCAATTGGAAAACATCTCACATATTTTTATCCTTGTTGTTTGTGGGCATTTTTGTCTGTTTTTTTTTTTTTTTTTTTTTTTTGAGTCAGCTTCTTACTCTGTCTCACAGACTAAAGGGCAGTGGTGCAATCATAGCTCACTGCAACCTTGAACCCCTAGATTCAAGTAGTCTTACAGACTCAGTCCCCGACCCCTGACCTCTTAGTTAAGACTACAAGTGCATGCCACCATGCCTGGGAAATTTTTAAATATTTTGAAGAGGTGGGGTCTCGCTATATTGCTCAAGCTTACATAGTTTCTTGAGAATCTTGAAAATAAACAAAAATCATGGTCAAGAACAAAAGTAAAAAAAAAAATTATTTCCAAATAGTTTGAGTATGAAATGTCCCCAGATTAAACCACATAAAGCAGTTATGGTATGATTAACAACAATCTATTATAGACCCATAAACATTCAATGATTTTAATATATTCTGAAAATTAACTAAAACATCATTCAAAATGTCTCCATTTTAAACTAAAATGTCAATAGGCATTTAACTGAAAAAATTTTGAAGGCTTGACATACTAAGCTTTTATTCAAAAGTTTTCATTTGTTTTATATTTCACAAAGGGTTACTTTACTATACATCACATTTTTACTCTCAGATGAGTTTCTTCTGCAGACTTCCTTAAAAAGCAAATACACACACACACACACACATATGTTACCTTCAACCTCAAATACTGATTTTATAGTCTGTGATTCATAGCAAAGGAGGTGTCCCATTTTTCTATATTGACACATGATCATTTGACAGTTTTTTTTTTTTTTTTTTTTTTTTTTTTTTTTTACTGACCAAGTTCAAGCTAGATATCGCATCTATAAACTGCTCTTAGCCCGATGCTGAACTTTGTAAGGGTTTTGTAATAATAAACTGTTCTTGACTGAAACACAAGCCTTTCATAATTACATGTCACAGTGCAATTCTTATGCAATGAGCTTGTGGTTTTCCAAATTTAGGACCAAGCATGTAGTTTTATCAGTGAGTTGAGATTTGGTCTTGTTTTCCCTGGATTCTATAAATGGTAATTCTAATTTTGAAATGGGTCACCTAACTTATAACTATTTTCTTCATTTCTTTTTAAGAGGGAGAAATAACATGCAAATTTCTACCATGTTAATAAGAAAGTTTAGCAATTTTCTCTCTGACAGGAAATATTTCATTCAGAAGGCCTATGTTTCCTCTCTGTATTAGGTTTCCTAGAGTACGATATGATTAAAAATAAACTCTGAGATGTATATACCTATGTTCTTTCAAGTGTACAACCTGAGTGATGTCTCTGGAAATAGAGCCTGGGAGTGATCAAGAACACAAATACTTATTTGTCACAGAAATAGAGGGGTCCATACTTTGAAATATTTCAATGAAAACCAAAAATTGTAGTTTGCTAGATAGAAATTAGTATCCTCTACTTAAGCATTTTTGAAACAAACTCAATGCTGATTCAAATCTGTAATCCATGTAGCTCATTATAACTTGCTTGGTAGAAGTATCTCAGATTAATGGATGGTACAATTGTACAAATTAAAAAATTATACAATTTTTCAAATATACAATTAATTGTACAATTTGTATCATTGAAAAATATCTATAAATTAATTTATAAATTATCAAAGAGGAAAACATTTTAAATTGTTATTCCCAATTTTTTTTCTTATATTATTAAAATAAAAGTAAGTATCTCAGCAACTGTTCCCTCTTAAAATTCCACTGCTATCTCAGCAGTTACACTAGTTATTCTGGTTATTTAATTCTTCACTTTTGCTTGCAAACTGTAACAGTTGGTAGGATAATTAATTTTGATTTTACATTTCCACTGAAGTTTTGATGAAAACTGTTTCACTCTTTTTATTAGTATAAAATTATTAGGAAAGGCTTCTAAAAAGAGATTTTTTTTGTTTGCTTTTCCTTTGAGGAAGGTAGTGGGATGGGAAAAGAACAATACCAAATATAAAGTCATTCCTCTATCTCTTAGTTTAAAACCTGTTTTAAAGGTTGTAGCTACCAGGCAATTTAGTAGGGAAAACTGCAAAATCAAATACCCTAATAATACTGGCACTCCTAACTAAAGCAGGACATTGAAACTCTACTACTAGCGGCAGGGTTGGGAAAATCCGCTTTACTCTTATTGTCTGTGATATACGGTACAAGGGTTGGCCCTGGTTTGGTCCACCTGCCAGAGGAGTTTAAAGTTTCCGAAGCTTAGAGGAACACAATGACTTGGATCAAACAGCCTAAATGGGAAGAAGGGCATTTTTGCTGCATCAAGGAAGCCGTTAAAATCCTGCTAAGCGAACTAGCTCTTTTTTATGCGTCCATGCACAGGACCGAATTCCTCTTTCACTGACCGGAGATTTCTGACAATCCAGGATATCCCGAAAGCCTGGAGACATATGGCTGGAAAATGAAACGACCCAGGACATCGTTTGTAGCTGCATTATTATTTTGTGTCGCGTAGTACCAGATGGGCAGTCAGTGAACGGCGCAGGGATGTGAACGGACGGTTTAATAATGTGAAATTTTTCCCCTGGTAAAACTAAAACAGATCTCATTTCCCTCTCTTTTCTTTCAGTGCTTGCTTCCCCCCCCCCTCCCCACCCTCTGCAATATCAGTGAACTCAACTTTGCAGTGAGGTGGCCAAAAAGAAAGAGAATGAGGCGGTCTAGACCATCTTAATGTCGGAGGAGCTGTGGCGGCCGGCGAACTGCAGCTGCGACCCCCCGTGTCCTGTGCGGATTTCAGGGCTGACACTGCGCGGGTGGTTATGGAGAGGACGGTGCCCCGGAGCCGCGGAGGATAGAGACCCTGGCGCCCCGAGAGGTCTGCTGATCTCGCGGCAGCCTTCGAGGCTGTGGCTGCCTCTCGTCTGCTTCGTTTTATTACCATTATCGCCATTCTCGAAAAGTCATGGAAGACAGCCCGCTGCCAGATCTCAGAGACATCGAGCTGAAGCTGGGGCGCAAAGTACCTGAGAGCCTAGTGCGCTCTCTCCGTGGGGAGGAGCAGGTTCCCAGGGAAAGAGACACGGACCCCCGCGGAGGGAGCGGTGGCGGCTGCAGTAGCAGCAGCAGCTGCTGCAGCTTCCCTCCCTCCTTGTCGTCCTCCTCTTCGTCCTCCCCAACCTCTGGCTCCCCACGAGGTAGCCACTCCAGCGCCCTGGAGAAGCTAGAAACCAAGCTACACCTCCTCAGGCAAGAGATGGTGAGTATGATGCGCCAGCCACAGGGGCCGGGACCTGGGATGGGCCAAAATATGGGGCGATTTCTCAGGGGTTGGGAGAGAGGACGGCAGGGGCTGCAGAGCCGAGCGCGAGCGCGGGCGCGTGGGAAATGCTGGGTGGAGGAAGGCGCAGGGGGCGCTCAACCGGAGGCAGCTGCAGCGAGGCTTGTTTACCACGGACTTTGCTCGGTCACGATTTGCAAAGACAGCACAGTGGGCTGAGGGCTCCACTCTGTGTACTTTCGGACAGCGCTGAATCACTGCGCTGGGCTCTGCCTAGTTAGCTGCCAGCCCGCAGCCTCTGGAGCAGCAGCCCGCTGAGAGTTTGCAGTGACTGCACCCATCTAAGGCCTCCGGTGTGCCGTTAATACTTCGGGTAGGTTCCAAAGGTGGCTCAGTCCAATGCACTTACTGCAAAAATACTTCCTGGTTTGCCAGGAGGTGGCGTGGCAGGGTCCTTGGGAACCTCCCTCCTAGCTCACCCTTCCACCAGTACCGCTCCGCCCTCCCTCCCTTCTTGGTGCAGCAGCAGCAGCTGTTTCAACAGATTCTCCACAGCTGGTTCTGAAAACAATGGCCCACTCGTCCTTGATGTACTTATGAATAGCTTGTTTCACTGTTTTGATCCCTACGAGCAGGTGATCCCCAGGCCAAGAGATTTGCTAGGGACCATCTCCTACCCTTCTCCCTCAAGTCTCAATCTGCAGTTGTTTTCCCTGCTGTTTGCAAACGTTAGCCTAAGCATAGGATGAGACAAGTACAAGGTTAAGAATATTCACTCTGGATGCATTTAGCTTAAGACACTTATTTACTTGTCATGAGCTCTTGGGCATGTCACTTCACTTTTGTAGACCTCCGTGTATTTCATGAGCTGGTTAGAGAAAATGATCCCTCCCTAGGTCCTTTGAAGAAAATGATCACAAAGCAAAAGCATTTCCTACCAGCTTGGAGATGAGGAAAATTGTAATAGTGGGCCTCAAAAAGAGAGAATACTTTCATTATATTAACTTCACAGTTGCTTTTGACTTGCTTCAAAGTAGGCTAGGAGATTTCTAGCACTCAGACAGAAATGCTGGAAATCATTTCCATCATTCTATCATGTAGTTATCATAGAGTTCTATCATTTGGCGATTATTATATTTTAGGTTGGATAATTAAGGAAAACCCTTAGGTATGTAATGGAGAAGCTGGAAAGTGGAAGGTATCTTGATGAGTTTGAAAAATAGATGGAAAGACTAAATGGGAAAGATGACAAAGCAACAGGTCACAGAGTGCCCGATGCCATATCACAAAGAGCACACATATATGTTGAGACAAACAGGTAAAACTATTTTTCACAGGAAATGTGTCTTGTACAAGGAATTAAGAATGTTGCTAACTATGCAAAACTTAATATGAGAGAGAAAAACTTAATATGAGAGATAAAGACATCAAGGAGATGAGGAAAGTTCACTCCTAACCATGTCTTCTGTAATTTTGCCCTTGGAATGTTCATATACTCACTTAGTCTAATAAATAAATCTTGTTGATACTTATTTTCTTACTCAGTAGCTCACTTACAGCACAGCAAAGGCAACAGTGTCATTTTGCTGGAAACTCAGACACAACTTGGAGTGTTCATATGTAACTTGAAAACAGTAACATTCCCCAAAACCCATGAACCCCACCCTGCCCCAAGGAATGACTGGTATATATATGAAGATCATTTTCTGACAAAAATAATTACATTCCATTTAGGGTGCATAATCATGCTGTCCTTTAGAGAAACAACAAATGCTGTGAGAATTTTTAAACTGATGATGTTTATTTCCCTGATAATATAAGAGTACACCTTTTACCTTCCATTGTGGTGACTCACAATGAGTCTTTTTTATAGGTTGGTGCAAAAGTAATTGCTGTTTTGCCATTACTTTTAATGGCAACCACAATTACTTTTGCACCAACCTAATATTTATTAAGACTTCAGTTTTTTGAGACACAATTTCTGAAACTGGGATTCATGATGGGAGTCTCTAAGGTCTCTGATAATTTGTCACATTTATTGTTCTTTGGAGAGTATTTCCTCACTACTCAAATGGTGGTTCTCTGGTTTGGCAGAAGCTTCATAAGCTTTGGAGCTAGGTAAGCCAGGGTTTCAGACAAGTCTAGAGCAAGTCAGGATATCAATAAAGCCGAGTAGGATGTCAGGGCTGCCAGTCTAGATAGATAGACTTTTAGCTTAGCTTCCCTGGCAAAAAGGCTGATCCAGCTCTCTGTGGCCCTCATTCCAGTCTTGGCTTTTTCACTCACTACTGCGGGGCATCAGACAAGTTATATAACCACTCTGAGACTCAGCTTTCTTGTTAACATAGGAATAAAACATATCCTAAGGCAGGCGTCCCCGAACTTTTTACACAGGGGGCCAGTTCACTGTCCCTCAGACCGTTGGAGGGCCGCCACATACTGTGCTCCTCTCACTGACCACCAGTGAAAGAGGTGCCCCTTCCCGAAGTGCGGAGGGGGGCCGGATAAATGGCCTCAGGGGCCGCAGTTTGGGGATGCCTGTCCTAAGGCATTGTAAGAATTCAGTGAAATAAGAAAAACAACTATTACATAGGCATTTAAAACAGTAAGAATGCTGGCAGTAATGAGGATTATGTCAATGACACGGGTTCTGTTGATCTTACAAAACCAGCCCTAGACGGATAATGTGGCTTTGGGACTGATGAAGATCTAGGCATCTTCTCCACCAGACTGACTCTATCATGGCATCTCCCGTGTCATCAGATACTCTCTGTAGAGACTCTGTTTCTAAATAAAAAAAGATAACATGTAGGCTTCCCTAGCTTCAGGTCAACTGGAAATCTTGATTTTTATTTTAGATTTAGCTGTTATCAAACATATGCTGTGTGCTAAGCATGCTGCTGATTGAGGTAGCAGGTATTAAAGAATTGTAGATCGTAACGTCAGGTAGCCCAGGAAATCTGAGGAACTGAAACTAACACAGTAGCCCACTTTATCCATGGGAGATATGTTCCAGGACATCCCATGGATGCTGGAAACTGTGGATAGTACCAAATCCTATATAGACTGTTTATTCCTTTACATAGGTACCTATTATACAGTTTGATTTATAAATCATTCAGAGTAAGAGATTAACAATAATAACTAATAATAAAATAGAGCAACAGTATACTCTTATGGGAATATTCTCTCTCAAAATACTATAATATTTTCAGACAGATGACTGTATGTACCTAAAACTATTAAAGCAAAGCCATAGATAAGGTGGTACCTACTATATTTGATTACTTTGGTGAGACTTTTCTATGTGTTGGACACTATACTAAACATTTTATATATATATCAACCTGTTTAAGTTTTATACTCTTTTAACTAAATGTAATTGTCACCACAGTTTTATAAAGCATTAAGCTTTATTGAGCTTAATGCTCAAGATAGTAAGGGGAAGGGCCAGGTTGAGGTTAGAATCTGAGATTTTATAAAACCATGGCTATCCTGTCACTTCTTACACTTTAGAAATCCCCTATGCTCATGTGGACACCCAGGAATAAATGAATATTTCTGCTCTTCTTCCAGAATTTCACAACATTAACATGTTAAACTATATTTTTGTTTACTGCAAGCCTTCCCAGGAGGAACAAGTACTAAACAGTCTCTGGCTTAGTGATACTCAGGATTTGGATGCACATAATCAAAAGTCATCTGGTTCCCAGCAATCACGATCATATCCTTTCCTTTTGGCCATTCTCCAAGGTCTCCAGTAGTACTTCTTGTCAGTCCACAAGAACTGCCGTGAGCAATTAAAGGTTCTCCTGACATGACTAGTTCAAGGCTTAGAGCTCAATAATATTCATGATGTAGGAATATCAAGAGCTTTCCTTGGCAGTATTTTAGTTCCCCAAGAGATTCTGTTCAGGACAAAATTTAGACCTTAGGTAACTCACTACAAAGAACTAGAAAGTTGGAATCCTGACACCAACTTGTGTTCATTCAAGCAGTACTTTCAAATTGCTGTTCTTCAAACAGGAGCTCAATTATCCTCCTCTTCTCAAATGATATCAGTTGCAAAGCAACTGGACTACCAAGTAGAGACTCTTGTTCTCTTACTCTACCCTAAAGGAACGAGTTTCTCTCTCTGTGCTGAGCTTCCTAGAGCTGGAGGAAGGGTGACACAAGCACCTCTGTGGCCATCACTACTGCAACTGTGCAGAGTCAGACCTAAAGCCAATGCAGTACTTGGTCTTGACGCAGGCCTTTGGAAACTGTTGCCTGGCCACCACTGATGTTTATTTAGGGTCCAAGGGCTCTTTAGTCAGCAGGTGGTGAATCACTCCAGGCGTCTTTGTCCCTTCAAGGTGGCGAGTTCCCTTCTGGCCCAGGTTGGGTGTAGAAATGCTGTCTGAGAGCAAGGGTATGGAGTCGGGAACTCTAGGAATTCAGAATCTACTTGGTGCTTTATTTTACTGCAGCTGAGCTGCAACCCTAATTCTGAGACAAAGTCTTTTTCACTCTTCTCTCTCATTTCCTCAAGCAGAAGGAATTTCCTCTCATGGCCACTACTGCCCTAGGCCCATGATGAGTGCTGCCTGGCTACCACTGGGGTTTATACCAAGGGCTCTTAGTCAGCTTTTGGTGAATCCTGTCCGGTCTGGTTATCTCCCTTCAGGGCAGTGGGTTCCCTTCTGGCCCAGGGTGTGTCTAGAAATGTTTGTTGTCTGGGAGCTAGGGCCTGGCATGGGGGCTTCAGGACTCTGCTTGGTGTTTTATTTTACTCTGGCTGAGCTGGTACCAAGTTACAAGACAAAGTCCTCCTTACCCTCTTTTCAAACAGAAGTGTCTCCACTGAAACCGAGAGCTGCTGTGTCTGGGGCTGGGGGAGGGGGTGACACAAGCACTCCCTTAGCTGCCCCAGCTGATGTCTCACTAGGTCCTGTACACCCTAAGTTCACCAGCTCTGAGCCCAGCACAGCACCAGAACTTGCTGGGGAAATTTACTCCTTGAAAGACCTAGGCTACCTTTCAAGTTTATTTATGACCTTAGAACACTTTAGCCTGCAGTGGTAATGCTAGCCAGAACTCCAATTTTAACTGCCGGCATACAAAATTCCCCTCTTGCTAGGTCCAATCTGAATGCTTCCAATGTGGGAACTAGCTGAATTCTTCCCTGTATTGCTTTGCGCTATGACAGTCAGCACTGAGTTCCAATGCAAAGTCCCATAATCACTGCACTCTCCCTCCCTCAAACACAAGATTCTCTCTCTTTCTCTCTCTCTCTCTGCTTGCTACATTGCAAGGAGACTGGGGAGGGGCTGTGTAAGCAATACAAGATGGTCTTTTCTACCCTCTTCAGTGTCTTTTTCCTTGATAGGATGTTAAAACCAGGTACTGTGATCACTCACCTGATACTTGGTTCTTATGAAGGTACTTTCTTGTTTAGATAGTTGTTTGATTTGATGTTTCTGTCGGGGTGACAATTGCTGGAGGGTTCTATTCAGCCATCTTGCTCTACTTCCCTCATGGCTGACAATGTTGTGTGAATTTTCTCAGGTCTTTTTTCATGTCTTTGCCTGCATATATATGCATTTTGTATACTGACATCATGTTGGTGTGTTTGGATACCATTTTTCTTATTTTACACAATATTTTTATATTACTTGGTATTTATTAGATGATTACAATATGACACTTAGTATTTCAAACTATTTCGAAATATTATGTCATTTCATTCTCATTCCTCACCCACTTATGAGGTAGACACTAGGGGTGTTAGATAATATAAACAAATTACTGACAGAGCTTAAGAAATTCTCATCTAGTCAAATTTATCTTATTCTGTCACTTCTATACAAACCTCAACTAGTTACTAATTACATAGGAAAGGTAATTACTTCATTTTTTGTAAGTGATTATTCAAACAGTTAATAGTTATTTTCTAAATCAGATTATGATTACAGAAATCTGACAATCAGAACACTGCATTCTTCAATAGAAAAAAAATTAAAAGCCTTCAAACTGGACTGTACTTCAATTACACATCATTTTTAAATGTAATTCATTCACTCTTTTTCTAGTAATAGTATTAATGAGCCCTTTAAAAATTGGAACAAATGGCTAACATGTAGATATGAGATGTACATATATAACCTTGTACCTTAAGTCTATATGGCTCAAAATCATCTTAGATTTACTTATGATAAAAATCTTAGATTTTCTCATTTGGGATGCTCTTGATAACAAAACAGATTCTGTTCTTAGAGATCAGACATCATCAGAACATTTGATTCTTCAACTAAAGACAATTTCTTCAAGTAGGCTCTTCTGAGAAAAGTGTGTAAAACTAGAAATATAATATATAACTGAGTAATGTGACCTCCCTTTGCTGACCCACACCATGGAAAGTTAAAAGATTGGGAAAGCATAGAATCAGAGCAAGAGTGAGATAAGAATTTACTTGTCTCCTGATGCAATTCGACTCACCATTTCATTTGGCAGGTTCAGATTTTTCTCTATTTTTAGTGAGCAGAATAAAATTATTATGTTTATGCCCACCTTAGTAAATTGAAAAAAAAAAAGTTCTAACACAAGCATCTGTAATGGTGAACTGTTACAGCTCATGATTAAAATGATACATACGGCTACTAAAACATGCAAAGAGTACAAAAGTGTTTAAAGTGGAGAATAAAATTTCTCCACATTCCTCTTTCAATTCCCATTTCCTAAAGATGATACTATGATAATGTTTTGTTATCTTCCTGGAAAAATTTCCTGGAAATTTTCTAAATGTATACAACCATATCTAGTTTTATCTATACCTTAGCTATAATTATAGACATATAATTGTATATGTTTATAATTTTAAAATTGAAATTCTGAGAAGCTCATGATGCAGCCATTTTTCTAGGCTCAGCAAATACTCTGCTATTGATTATATACATAAACTTATATATGTGCACACTTGACTTCAAAGCAGAACTTTTAATGCTGTGACTGTGCTATAATGCTGTGACTTTGAATAGACTGTTGGCAGAGGATACCATTCAGAGAGAGTTAGTCTATGGGTATAAAACAAATTGCAGCTGATGAGCCAAAGAGACAGAATCAGTGATCTCCAGAAACAGGCAAGAGCATCACAGGACCATAGCATGGAAAGAAACTTTAGAGGTTACCCAGAAAAATTCTCGACTGGCATCCTAGCCAGTTGATCATCAACCTTTGGTTGAACTTCTTCAGCAACGAGCACTTCTCTGGCTCCCAAGGTACACCATTTCATTTTCAGACATTTCTATTCAGAATATTCGTTAATTGGCATTCCAGTTGTTCCTCAAAAGACAATTCCATAAACATTCATCATGGAACACAAAATGCTAGAGTGTGTGCACGCAAGCCATGGATTCATAATTTAAGATGGAAGGTGGTTGAGCATTGAAAACATAGAAAGCTCAGCTGGGTGCAGAGGATCATGCCTGTAATTCCAGCATTTTGGGGGTTAAGGCAGGTGGATCACCTGCCTGACCAACATGGTCAAAACCCATCTGTACTAAAAATACAGAGGATTAGTCGGGTGTGGTGGCAGGCATCTGCAATCCCAGCTACTCAGGAGGCTGAGGCAGGAGAAGTGCATGAATCCGGGGAGGCAGAGGTTGCAGTGAGCCAACATGGTGCCACTGCTCTCCAGCCTTGGTGACAGAACAAAACTCCATCTCAAAAAGAAAGAAGAAAGAGAGAGAGAGAGAAAGAAAAAGAGAGAGAGAGGAAGGGAGGGAGGGAGGGAGAGAGAAAGAGAGAGAGAGAGAGAAGGAAAAGCTCAATGTGTTTCTCATAGGTTTGTATGTATATGACTAAAATAAAAGACTTTAATGTCTTCATTGCAAAATGAGAAAAGAACGACAATGTCTTGCATTGGCAAGGATGGAGAGAAATGAGCACTCTCCTGAACTACTGCTAGAAGTATATGTTGAAAAGCACCTTTAGAGATAAACTAGATGCTATATTTTTAAAAAGAAAAATAAAAAGTCTACTCATTAATTTGGCAATTCTTAAACTGGCAAAATTCTACAGTAATACTGTAGAAATTTATCCCATAAAATAATAATGAATTGGTAGAAAAATGTAGTTAGTGTATACATCCGGTATAATGTATAAGAAAACTGGAATGATCTAAATGGGCACTAATGGCAAATATATTACCTATGTGAATATGATAGAAATTTATGTAGCTATTAAAATTACATTGTAAAAATTATTTATGGAACAGAATATGGATATATAATGGATAGAACAAAAAGCTCAAATGAGCCGGGCGCGGTGGCTCAAGCCTGTAATCCCAGCACTTTGGGAGGCCGAGGCGGGTGGATCACGAGGTCAAGAGATCGAGACCATCCCGGTCAACATGGTGAAACCCCGTCTCTACTAAAAATACAAAAAATTAGCTGGGCATGGTGGTGCGTGCCTGTAATCCCAGCTACTCAGGAAGCTGAGGCAGGAGAATTGCCTGAACCCAGGAGGCGGAGGTTGCAGTGAGCCGAGATCACGCCATTGCACTCCAGCCTGGGTAACAAGAGCGAAACTCCGTCTCAAAAAAAAAAAAGCTCAAATGAAATACCCTATAATGTTAGCAGTGATATCACTGAATGACAAGGTTAGAGTCATAGGTGACTTGAGCTCTTTTGTTTTGTCCAGTTTCTCTACACAAGTACGTATTATACTTTGGTAAGAAAAACTATTTAGAGGTCAGGAGCTCGAGACTAGCCTGGGCAACAAAGAGAGACCCTATACCTCTAACATTTGTTTTTTTTTTTAAATTAGCTGGGTGCAGTGGCATTTGCCTGTAGTCCCAGCTTCTCAGGAGGCAGAGCAGGAGGATCTCTTGAGCTGAGGAGTCCAAGATTGCAGTGAGCCATGATTGCACCACCACCACTGCATTCCAGGCTGGATGACAACAAAGCAAGAGCAAGACCCTGCCTCCCCAACCCCTCAAAAAGGAAAATAAAAGAAAAATTATTGATAGAAAAATAGATACAATACAAATGAATAAGTCTGGGCTTTGGAGTAATGTCAAGGAATCACAGCTCTATGTTTTTCCAATGATATGCTTTTGTGCACTTAATATAAATAATGAGATGAAGATATGTAAAGTAGCTGAGATTCTGTCTGCTAAACAGTAACTACTCATTAAGCATTAGTGTTTTGGCTCTTCCCATTTGATTGATGGTTTATCTCTTTGGCTCAGGACAAGATGAGACTAGAATTTTTTTCTACTCTTTCTCTTTCTTCCGTTTATCTTATTTCACAGAAGGATGCATGACAATATACAAATAACTTGTTTTCCTGCACATGCTACATGTGAGTCCCTAAACACTTCGGCTCCTGGAGTGATTAGTGCCCAAGTAAGAATTGGCCATTTAAAGTGTGGAATGTCCTCTCTGTATAGAATCAGGTCAATTAATAACCAATGGACTCTTCAGGATTTTTGTCATATTGGCTAACGTTATATGGACAGGTCTATCATAGGAAGGTGAGGAAGTTGACAACGACTTTCAGAAATATTTACAAACCATTCTACAGTTTCTTCATAGGGGCATATGGAAGCCTGATATTTCTTACCAGAAACAGGTGAATAAAATAAGACTCAGACAGATGTTTATATAGGTTTTTAGAAAAAAATAGTCCTTGCTCAGAGAGCAGAAAAGATTACAAATAAAGACTACAGATGAAGCCCTTTTTAGGATTACACAGGAACCACGGACAAGAATCTGACATCATACTTCAGTCTTATACAATTTTTTAATGTGATTTTAAAACTGTATTGCAAGGAAATAATAATGCACAAGAAGCCACTAAGTATAACTTAATTTTATCACTTAGATCAGTGACTTTAGTCACACTATAAAACTTAATGACTTATGGTCGAGTAAATTTTATGCATTGACAAAAATCTTTCTGCAGTTAAGTCATGTTATTGTTTAAAAATATTTATAGGTCTCTGGGGCTAAAGATTTCCAAAGAGTGAAAGTCTGTGGGCCAAATTCTCTATACATGACTTCATCTGTTACTTTTCTATTGTGCCAAATTTTAGGCTGTCTCTCCTATCTTGGTTAATAATATTGCTCACTATCTTTTTCTCCCGTACCATAATCATCTTAGGGCAGAGCTATGACTAATCAATGCTTGTATGTCCTTAATGCCTGACTAATTATTTAGGGACTAAGTATTTAATTTCTGAATTAAAGTATTCTTTAATCCTGCTTCTAATTTTTGTGTTTACTCTACACTAGCAACACTTGCTTTTTTGGAGTGGATCATAGAAACCCAGTGCTTCCTCTGCATCTCACCAGCCAAACTCAGTCATCTAGAACTTAGGTTCCTGCTTAAAGAAAGACTAAAATATTTTTCTCCTATTACAGTAAAAATTAACGAAAAAGAAAAAAATAAAGAAAAGAGAAGAAAAGGAAAGGAGGGGAAGGGAGAGGGGATGGGGAGGGGAGGGGTGGGGAGGAGCAGGGGAGGGGAGAGAAGAGTGGAGGGGAGAGGAGGGGAGGAGGGGAGGGGAGGGAAGGGGAGGGAGATTTACTGCCTGCTTTGAAATGCTGCAGGAAAATTCCTTGCTGGTTGCAAGACCTACTCCTTCCTCAGATACTGTCACTCTCAGAAACTATTTTCCTCAGAGCTGTTGGCAGAGTATAGAAATGAAACGTAATAGGTTTTTTTTTTTTTTTCATTCCTAAGTGCAAAAAGAATATATACATGTTAGTTTTTGCCATCTTCTTTTACTATTTTTAATGAGGTTTTGAAGTTTCAGGATTAGAAGAAAGAACTTAAAAGAAAAAAGAACATTTGTAGTGTTATATATTATACATATTGACAAATGATAAAGTCTGTGTGGTTTTAACTGAAAATAAATAGACATTTAATTTGGTAGCCTAATTTGTTACCTGAGTAGCATTAATCACTAGGACATTAATTCACTGACTATCCTTGGCACAGTCCTCAGTATAGACTTGGCAACTTTTGATTGAAATGTGACTTTGGCACATTGCACCTGAGGTGTTTGGAGCAGTTAGCAAGTTTATAGTGTGCATCACATCAGCAGTGTTCACACAGGTAAGATGGATGGATGGAATGAGAAAGAACAGGTTTCTTGAGTGTTCATTATAAGATTCTAGAATTAGAATGAGTGTTTTATACATATATATATATATATATATATATATATATATATATCACTGTACTTTAGGTTCTGGGGTATATGGGCAGATCATGCAGGATTGTTGCATAGGTACATACATGGCAATGTGGTTTGCTGCCTCCATCCCCCTGTCACCTATACCTGGCATTTCTCCCCATGTTATTCCTCCGTGACCTCCCTAACCCCTGTTGTGCCTCACCTAGTCCCACGCAACAGACTCGAGTGTGTGATGCTCCCCTCCCTGCTTCCATGTGTTCTCATTGTTCAACGCCTGCCTATGAGAACATGTGGTGTTTGATTTTCTGTTCTGGTGTCATGATGGTTTCTAGATTCATCCATGTCCCTACAAAAGACATGAACTCATCATTTTTTATGGCTGCATTGCATTCTGTGGTATATATATGCCACACTTTCCTAGTCCGGTCTGTCATTGATAGGCATTTGGGTTGGTTCCAGGTCTTTGTTATTGTAAACAGTGCCTCAATGAACATATGTGTGCATGTGTCTTTATAATAGAATGATTTATAATTCTTTGGGTATATATCCAGTAATGGGATTGCCAGGTCAACAGGAGTTTCTATTTCTAGGTCCTTGAGGAATCACCACACTGTCTTCCACAATGGTTGAACTAATTTACACTCCCATCAACAGTGTAATAATGTTCCTATTTCTCCACATCCTCTCCAGCATCTGTTGTTTACAGATTTTTTAATGATCGCCATTCTCAGAGTGAGATAGTGTCTCAATATGGTTTTGATTTGCATTTCTCTAATAATCCGTGATGATGAGCATTTTTTCATGTTTGTTTGCCTCATATATGTCTTCTTTTGAAATGTGTCTTTTCATATCCATCGCCCACTTTTGAATGGGGTTTTTTTTTTCCTTGTAAATCTGTTTTAGCTCTCTGTAGATTCTAGATATTAGCCCTTTTTCAGATAGGTAGATTGCAAAAGTTTTTCCCCACTTTATTGGTTGCATGGTTCACTCTAATGATTGTTTCTTTTGCTGTGCAGAAGCTCTGGAGTTTAATTAGATACCATTTGTCTATATTGGCTTTTGTTGCCATTGCTTTTGGTGTTTTAGTCATGAAGTCCTTGCCTATGCCTCTGTCCTGAATGGTATTGCCTAGGTTTTCTTCTGGGGTTTTTATGGTGTTAGGTCTTATGTTTAAGTCTTTAATCCAGAGTTAATTTTAGTTTAAGGTGTTTTAAGGAATCAACCTGTTTTTCTGTTTGTGATTTGAAAACAGATCCAAAATATGAAAAATGGCTACCACATATTCAAGTGTTGCAACAAAACCATCAGCTGTGTGGGTTTCTGCCTAGATTTTTTTGTCCGTATGTGAACTTTTTAAATACCCACTTTCTCATAAGCATCCATTTTACCACCTTACAAGAAGCTACAATACATACATTGTTACTGGTTTAACCTCAGTCTTTTTTACTTATATCATCCAGAGGAGGATTTTCTAAGTGGCAAGCATTTTAAAATTTTCATTTTGAAATAATTCGATTTTACATAAAAATTTATCCCAAATCCAGATTCCCCCAAATGTAAGCATTTTACATTTCTCCTCTAATTCTCTCTCTCTCTCCACCTCTCTCTCCTGCCCTCCCTCCTTTTTACACACACATACACACACACACACACACTCTCTAACATTTTTCAACTTTAAGAATTTTGCACATGATATCACTGTTCAGTGAGCATTCCCCCTCTCCAAAAGAATAGTTAGGTAGCATAAATGTCCTTCTTCCTTCCTGTGTATACTGTTGTCACACAATTAATACCACAATTAATGACTTATGTCCCTTTTTTTCTGCTGACTTAAGATTTGTCCAAGGAATAGTTTTCAACAGAGCTCTGCAAGTGGTCACCTCACACAAAGCAGAAACATACCTGAGGCCAGCATTCAGTTAGATAATACAAGTGAGTCTACCTGAAGTATAGGAGAGTTGATTAGAAGAGTATGACCTTAATTTCACGCCTTTCTATTGGCTTAATGCCAGAAATTCTATTCTCACAAAGTCATTTTTTCAGCCAGAGCTTCTGATCCATATGAAAATATAAAATAGTAACTTGGAGGTTTGGGACCATACGTGGTATTTAGTAAATATATTTTGAGTGTTAGATAAAGTAACAACACAATTGCTTTGCAATATTCAAGCTGTATGAAAGCAAGAATTCTGAGAACCAGTTTTATTAGGTGAGGAAAAAGAGAATGAAAGACACAGGAAAAAGAAATAATTTCTTAGCACTTTTGTCTAAAGAAAAATTTCTCCTGTGAGACATTATTTTGCATAGTAAACAAAGCACTGTGTTGTGTGCCATCTTCTTTCTGTCTTCATTCCTGAAGTTATGAGGGTACAATGATTAAATAATGAATGTAACATTTGGAGCATTCATTTCGATACAATATTTGCAGCATATATTTGCTAGGATAGAGTATTTGTCCAATAAAGGTGTCTATTAATAATGGCCTTCTGCTTGATGTTATAGTTGCTTGGTCAAGGAAGTAAAGAATGAAACTATGCTATCCCTATTACCATAAGCTACACTAGATTTAATTTGTAAAACTCATACAAACTCTTATTAGGGATTGTATTTAGTAATAAAATTCACATATTAAATTGACTCATGTAAAATATCCACTTGTTTTTTCTTTTATCTCGCTTTGATTCATGTTTTTTCAGGAACCCTGACCCTGACAACCCTGAGACATGAAACAATTTTATCATTTATATTTGTGATTCTTTTAAAATTTGCTTTTGTGTTTGCTTTCTAATGTAGTACTAGTTTCAATTATTCCTTGTTTGGAAATTTCTAAAAATTAGTTTGAAGATGCCAGAAAAATTATGAGAGATGAAACTTAGAATAACTAAGAGATTTGTGGTCTTCTATATATGTGTTTTGTCAGTGGGGAAAACTGAACTAGAATATGACAAGGACTACTTTGGTAGTCCCCGGACTCATGCTGATTAACCCTGATTGCATGATACCTTAGTAGAGATCAAACTTATAAGGATTTAGAAATAGGTCTTGAAATATCCCCTACTTTGTCTCATGCTCCTCTGTCCAATTATCACCCTTCAGTAGCCTGAGAAATTATAAAATAAAGTTACTACCCTGTCTACCAATATGCATTCTGCCTCAGGGTAATCTTATACCACAGGGAAATGAAATACAAATTTTCTATACCAATTTGTTTACTATAAATCAACTATTTTCTTAGACATCTGTTTTGATATGATTTAGGTTATCACTTAATCAATTTGATACTTATCAGTATACTTATATTTATTGTCCATGACTTAACATTATAGAATTAGACTGATGCATGTCCTGTCTTTCCTGTTAGGCATTTTTTTTGGACTTGTTTGTTTACTCATGAGACATGCTTTTTTTTTTTTAATTGCCCTCCTTTCCAACAATGTTACAATTTACATATATAAGTGGGATTATAAGAAACGAATTACATTAAAGGTGAAAAACTTATTCACTGAAGCAATTGACTATTTCCACTTGAAGTTGAAATATTACATGGATTCATACACGATATGATCAGAAATTTTGAGAAGATCTTAGTGACCATTGTGCATTATGCTAAAGACCATGAAGAGCTGCTTTAAACAGTATTCCATCTAGTCATGGTACAAAGAAATCTCTCTAGTGAATGGTAGCTTTACTTAGTACCAAAGGTGGAAAACCACCATGCTTTGAAGAGTGGTGCCTGCACAAAATGGAACTACCCAAACATTTAAATTAATAAATAAAATGAGCTCAAAATATGGTCATTAGTAGTCGATACATAAATAACAAGGCTGAATTCAAAAAATAGATGCTGCTTTTTGTGTTGGAGACTTCTAAATAATTACAGCACAAACATGTTATTGGCATTAATAAACAAGTCTGTTGAAATGATTATTGTTAGAGTCAAAATGATTAACCATTAATTAAGCCTCCTAAGAGCAATATCAAATGTCCACATTGTTGAGTTCGAAATGGAGATCCAGAGACTGAGTGATTCACAGTAGACAAAAACAAAGCCAGCTTTCCCACTTCCTAAACTGGTTGTTCTGGGTGCTATGCAACAGCCAATATAAATAAAGAAAATGTATTTCCATGTATACTTTAATTCCAAAAGTCCAAACATCATTACTGGGAATGCTCAGTAATTTCATAACATTAAATATTGAGTGACTTTTTGTTTGCTTTCAGTCTTATGACAAATTGATTCTATTTGGATTTCACCAATTCTATTACTTTTTTTTTAAACTTCATTAAGTTGATTTTGTCTCAACAAGATCAAATAAATTGAAAAACTTACCCTCTACATAAACTTCCCCAATGTCCTTTTGTAAGCAAAACTTGGAATTACTCAAGTGTATCAACTCTTCGGAGAACAAATAAAATGAGTTAAGTATATGCTGAGAAAGTCCGATTGGTTCATACACTTGGAAATGAACCTAACAAGACTCATTTGCTATCTCTATGACCTTACATGTGAAATTTTGCCTCAGCCAAAAATCCTTTGCTACAATTAAACACTGATGATGCAAATCTATAGTAAATATACATATTTCCAAATCCTCACTCCTTGAGCCTTGAGAGAGATGGAAACTCTCAGCTGCACACCATTTAACTATGTAAATGTCCACACTTTGGACATTACTCCCCCTCTCTGCTTCTAGACATGTTTCTGTGATAGGCATCAAGTGAATAAAGATGTATTTTTTGGCATTAACTGTATTCCATTCCTTTGATAAGCCCCAGAAGTAATACAGATGATATGGAAGATATGTATTTCAGGTTACTTATCAATCAGGTAAGTAAAGTATCAGGTTGCTACTAAAACTATTAACCTCCACGATATAGAAAATTTTTATATAATCTCAGAGGTCCTATGGTCTGTAATAAAATATTATTTTGATATGAAAGAAATTATATCATACTCATTTAATGCAAAGCTAAGGAGCTGGCCAATTGTTTCTCAATTTACAACCCAAGCCCCATCTCAATTTCTCAGGTTTGCCCTTTACACTCTTGTCCCTTAACATTTGCAGATGATGTTGCTTTTGCCTGGGTCTTTCTTCCTGTCCCACCCCTATATCCTACACTTTTGTAGTTAACTCTAACTTACTATTCTTCAGGCCACACCACTGATTATTATATGTATCTTTCTAACTAGACTATTAGTTCTTTTATGGCTAGACCCAGGTCCAGTTCATTCTATCATTAGAGTTTAGAAGAGTGTAAGAAGTCAGTATTAGAGGAATAAATTAACAATGTATTAATGATAAATTAATTATCTAGAAATTTCTTTCAAGAAATTCCTTCTAGAAAAATCTTCTTTCAAGGAAGTGATTAGAGAATTAGGGTAGCTGCAGGTAGTAGTAACAAGGGAGTTATAAGCATGGATTGCCCAGGAAACCATAGTGAGACTGATTGAGATACTTGGGATGGTTATGTTGGAGTTAATGAAAAGAAGACTGAAAAGGTAAAATAAGCCTAATTAATAAAGAATACTGAATGCCAAGCTAAGAGGTTTGAATATGGTTTGAAAGGCAATATAACCAATTAGAGTTGTTATGTTAGGGAGGTGATATAATGAAAGTTGTGTTGTATTTTGCATATTTATTCTATTTTTTTTTTCTTACAATTCTATTCTTGAGAACCAAACAGTCTCCATGTGTTTTATATTATGGGATCATTAAAGCATGTTGTGCTTTTGGAATAGTCATAAACAAGAAAGCACACTGTTGATTACTAGGGAATGAAAATATGCGGTAAAAGTAAAAAATTACAAAAATACTTTTGGAACAAGAAGAGAAAGAAAGTGAGAAGATTATACTAGTGTAAAATAAGTATTTTTAAAAGCTTTTCTTCCTATCAGATATAATCTACAGTTACACAGATTTTTATGATGTCATAGTATCCTCTCAATAAATTAATCATGAATGCTTATTATCTTTAACATGAAGTTTTCTAAACAAATATTTAAATGTTTTAATCATCCAAATAACATTTATCCATGATTTCCCATTTACAGAATTCTGTATGTTCATGATGGATTTATTTTAAGTTTAAAGATCTTTTCTGATCAATCTCTCTGATTGAGATGGCTTATTTTATAATTAAAAATCTTTTCTAACTGAAATGTAATATACACTCCTAATAAAAAGTACATTTTAGAAAGTACTAAAATATAAAGAAGAGTGACAAAAAAATGCCACTACATTATCCAGTGGCCGTTTTTCTTACCATGTTTGTTTTTTTTTTAATTCAAGACTTTTTCTTTTTTATTTTATTTTTTAATTATTATACTTTAAGTTTTGGGGTAGATATGCAGAACATGCAGGTTTGTTACATAGGTATGCATGTGCCATGGTGGTATGCTGTAGGTGATGGGTGATGGATGTAAGAGTTTTTCTTCTGTAGTTTTTTGCATTGTTGAAATTATAATTTATAACTTATCTTTTTTGTAGTGCCTCCTTTGCTTGACATTGTGTTATAAATCCTTTTCTGCGTTATTTTTTAAACTTCATTTGTATTTCCTGAAAAATATTCTATTTTATGTGCATTTCTCTAATATTAGATATTTAACTTTTTTCTTGTATCTGTGATGTGTTTTTCCACATTTCAAGTTTTTTTTTTTTTTTTTTTTTTTAAGTAATTTGTAAGCTGAGGGACTAAACCTCATATTTTTATGATACAATTTTGTATTTCTTATTTTTCTTTTGTCAACTGAATATTCTAGTAGTTTTTTAAAAGAGTGCATGAATGCCGTATTTACTGAGCTCTTACATAGGGGTGAGAAAGCAGGTTAAGCATGTGAACTTCAGAGCCAAGTAAATCTAGGCCTGAATTCCAGCCCCCTCACTTTCTAGTTGTACGACTTGGGCAAGTTACTGATCCTCTTCAAATTGCAGTTTGAACATAATCGTTTCTGCCATTTAAGGTTTGAGTAAGAGTAGGTGGGGGAAAAGGTATTTAAAGCACTTGTCATTGTACCTGGCACTTGTGCTTTATTAAAAGCTAGCAGTTATTGTTTATACGATTATTATTACCATTGGGGTTCTTTGTTGTAACTATGAAAGTCAACATGGGTTAAAAATTTCTGCATGGGCTTACCAAACAAAAGCAGTAAGAAAAACAACATACACATTATCAACAACCAAAACCCCCACTACCTCTGAAATCCATTGCTACCAGGACTCTTCCTGTGTCTGTGATCCACCAAGAGCTTTACTTATGAAAACTATGCTTATTTCCTAGAATGCAGTACATCACCACCCACAGCTCCTTACCCTACTTCCTGAGCAGGGAACTCTGATAACTACGAAACCAGCCTAGAAAGATGCTACTGCTATGACTGAAGAGTGACAATGGGAATCACACTGAGATTACTTTATAAAAGCAGCACATACAAAACATTAGGAGGTACCAATGCCAAGTTTTAGTTGGCTAAAACATTTTATTTCTGAATCAGGTAATAGACACTGGAGAAGAAAAAACAGACCTTTTTACAACTTTGGGAGTGGGCTAGATGTTATATAATATGGATTGTATTTTTTAGACTTTATCCACCAGGATTTTCATTATTAGTAGAAAATCATTTCAAATTCTAGTAACAGTTTGAGCAAAAGTTTGAGCTTTTATTATTGTAACTTTTTTTCTATATTATAACTTAGGACAAAATTTTTGATTTTATTTAACTTCAGAAAGTTCTCTAAGGGTTTTATTTAAGAATTACATATTTGCTTTAATAGAGAAATATCAAATAAGCCCAAAAGAGCTTTATTCACCAAATTCATACCCAAGGGAAAGCAAATAATTTGGCATTATCTTTGCTAATTATATGGCAAACAGTTATATACAATAAAATCTAGCTATTATTTAGTTTCATGTGTATTTGAACATAAATTATTTTGTTTATCTTCTGAGTTTATGAATTATTTTTACGGACCCAACTTTAAATAGGTAATAAAAAAATTTCCTAAAAATGAACAGTAATTTAGATGCTGTTCAATAGGCAAACATTTTATCTGATCTCTGCAGTGTTTTATGGGTATTGAGTCAAAGTTTTAACATAAGCATCATTTTTATTTCTAGTTTACAATAAAATCATGTATAATTTAGTATAAAATTGTTAATGATTCATAGGTAAAATGTTCAGTGTAATATTAGGATAGGATGTCATCTGAACAAGAATAATAAAACTTAGTATTACAAAGCTGGAGTCTGAACATGTCCTAATGAATTCATCATGTGCCATCTGCTTCAATAATTCTGGCCACCAGCAGACATATTTTGCCAGTGACTGTTGTACAATCCTACCTATAGTTGGTTGACTTTTTTTTTTCAGCAATATTTCTACCTGGCTATGGACAATACTATAACATGAAACACACCAGCAAACTACAAGTTCTATATTTTAATAGGACATTTATAAACTGAAGGAAAATTGGGAGCCAATTAAGTCTGCATTGCCTAGATTGTTTCCCTCTCCATCCTTTTCACCTTTTGTAGTAAGAATTGAGAAAAGTAAACCAAGCTATTCCCAGTAGCTCTTCTTAAATGTGGTGACCCATCTGTTGCCGTATGTCAGGCATCTGCTTTTATCACCCTCATTTGTGGTCCTTCAAAGTTAGAAGTGATGAATTAACATCAAACTTATGCTAATTTGTGGTGAGAGAGAACAGCTATTTACAAACTAATCTGGCAGTAGTCATTATCAGATATAAGGAATACAGCAGAATAAGAACAGAAATCAGAAATATTTTTTTGAATTAGTGGATGACTTTTAGGTAATTGTAGCACTTCCATGGTTATATTTCTATTAGCAAAATGTGCAAGTGGCCCTTGCTTGTAAATATTTGTTGATTTTACATCAAAGTGACTACAATATCAAATATAATAGGGTAGAAGAATGTTCATGCAGGCCAATGTCCGTTTAGCTTCTGTTGTAGAACTGCTTTTCTTGAAAAGGATTATTCTTTTTTAAATTCAATCCTAAACTGTCATCAGAAAATGTTCACAGAATATGAAAGGCTAATACAACACTGACCAGACCATAATAAAAATATTTTTCTATTCTTTAGTGTTGTGGAAAATAAGTGAATTAGAATCGGAAGATTAAGATATTTGGCCCATTTCTAGTACTAAGTGGCGATACAATTTTGGCCAGGTCATCAAGCTTGTGTCCACATATGTATCATAAAATGTGGTGCCCTGAATCAAAATTAACTGTTATTTCTTTTAGCACTAGAAATCTGTGATCCTTCTGTCTGACTTTAGGGTCTGTTTTCATTGTTGGATGGAAATCATCACTTATGCGTTTATCAACCCTGTTTTGGAAGCACACATGTAATTCTTCAGAGCAATACATATAATATCAGTGATATTTACATTCAAATAACATTTTTGAAACAAAAATTAAATAATGTGTATTGGGCAGGTTTTCTATGCTAAAACCATATATAAAAATCATTTTAAACAAGAGAACAGATCATTACTGAAAACAAATTGTCATCTTAATTGACCTGCTTAATTATATTATATTTCAACATCCTTGAATATGGAAGACATTTAAAAAAATTATTCCATTGCATTTATAGTATGTAATCTGTGTATTTATTTATACAGCATAATATTTTGATTTTCATAGTGAAATGCTTACTATAGTCAAACAAATTAACATATCCACTATCTCAGATAGTTACCTTTTACATTCTTTTTTTTTTGGCATGTAAAACCTACTCTCAGTAAATTTTTAGTATGTAATACAATATTATTAACTATAGTCCTCATACTGTGCATTAGATTCTGAGACCTATTCACCCAACAGAGCTACAATTTTGTACCCTTTGACCTACATTATGCCATTTTAAAAGTAGAGGAAGTAACCAAATGTTATTAAGCACTGTCTAGTGAGGCTTTATGCTACATGCATATGTTATATTATGCAGTTTTCCCAAATGCATTGCCTTGTCACGTATATAATACATACCACTTTATGATTAGAAAATTGGTATAGAGAAAATGTTTTGTAACATATCAAACTGACAGAATCCAAGAGCTAATTAATAAAATAACAATGTAAACCCAGTCATCTGAGATTCAAGATCCAAACCATGCCTTTTTATAGGGTGCCAAACTGACTGGGATACCATTTACTACACTGTCTACATTACATTGGGAACTTTACAGGGGTTTAGCAAAACAAAACAAAACAAAAAAACATATTGAACCAAAAAGAAAAAAAATCTATCACTCCTTGGTTGATTCTAAATTTCTGAGCAAGAATCTTTCAAGATTTCCTGAATATTAGATAATCTATTAATTTCTACAGTACTGTATGATAGTTTCTCTTAATGAGCTCAGATCATCACTTTCCAGCATGACTGTGGTAAGTTTCCTAAGGCCTCCCCAGAAGCCGAGCAGATGCCAGCATCATGCTTCCTATACAGCCTTCAGAACAGTGAACTGAGTAAAACTCTTCCCTTTATAAATTACTCCATCTCAAGTATTTCTTTATAGCAATGAGAGAAGGGACCAATACACTTAGTAGACTGCGGCACAGCAGAGAGTTAAAGCTCCTGTCAAGTGCTTCTGCTTAGGAAAATGTGGCAAGCTTTTTTATGGAATAAACTGTCACAGCATTTCTCAGGGCTATCCGTGCTCAACCAAAAGACTTATTTAATTTGGACTAGGTATAATGTTAATTATTATGATACCTAAGTACGAAAGCAACTGAAAATATTTAGGCTTTTACATAATGATAAAGATCAAAATGATTACATTTGGTGCAAAAGTAATTTCCCAGTGAGTTATATAAGCAGAGAATGTGACCTCTTAATTGCAGCAATTATATTGCAATTTCACATGGCATCACTCATCCAAGAACATTCAACCACTCCACAAGCTATAACTAATGGAGCCTAGCCACATCTCTCCAAAGGAACCTAGCATTAGGATATTATGTTAAATGTGGTTAAGTATATCAAAGATAGCTAAAGCTGTTAAGAAACTTACTTAAGGTGAAGTTGTGAATTAGGAATTACAGAAGTATATCTTAGAAATCTGTACCTCTGTTCTTTACTATGGAATACCAGGCTATGTATGTATGTAGGTATGTATATGTATGAATGTATGTGTGTATTTTCTAAAGAAAAAAAAGATTCTCAATCTATTACCCTAATAACTTACTAGATCAATTTTATAAAACTGCTATAGGCCGGGTGCGGAGGCTCAAGCCTGTAATCCCAGCACTTTGGGAGGCCGAGGCGGGTGGATCACGAGGTCAAGAGATCGAGACCATCCCAGTCAACATAGTGAAACCCCGTCTCTACTAAAAATACAAAAAATTAGCTGGGCATGGTGGCGCATGTCTGTAATCCCAGCTACTCAGGAGGTTGAGGCAGGGGAATTGCCTGAACCCAGGAGGCAGAGGTTGTGGTGAGCCGAGATCGCGCCATTGCACTCCAGTCTGGGTAACAAGAGCGAAACTCCGTCTCAAAAAACAAACAAACAAACAAACAAACAAACAAACAAAAAACTGCTATAAAACCATAATTTTAAAAGGAAATCTTGCTTTAAGAATATTTTTAAATGGATAAATGGACAAACTTAAAACAGTATGTTTAAGAGTTAAACTTGGGAATGAGTTTTATTACATCTGAAATTCATGGGACAAACTTCTTTTATGTTTATTCTTTTTAAAGGGCATAAACACAGACTTCAGAGGAATTTAAGAATGTTCCCAAAAGGAAGAATAAGTCAAAACATAAGAGGAAGAACATATTTGTCATGGGAATTTTAACAACTGTAAGACTGGGTTACACAGAGGAAATAGGAGATCAAGCCCTCTGAGTTTTTTTGGGTCATATATTTGAAAAGCACTTCATTGCCTCTGATTGAAAAATGGAAAGCATCCATGATTCACATATACAAATTAACTCTTTTTGAATTCCCAGTCCACTTCCTTCTGAGACTGAATCTGTCATTCTGGCTTCAGGAGAATGAAATGGTAGTTTGAGTACTAGAAGAGTTAGCCTCCATTCCAGAAAGAGATATGCATGATAAAGTTGGCCTAGTGTCAATGCAACAAATGTAGCTTTGTTCTAATAAATCAAAGACAAGAAGTGGATATATAATGACTAAAAAGGAGTTGAAGGTCTAGGGACAGATATTTGATGGAAACTTTTGTCACAGCAGAATCATACTTTTAACTTCTTCTGTATCATCTACATAGTCTATACTGTATTGGGCCCATCTACATTTCCATCAGTTCTAATAAGATTTTTGTCTGTGGCTCTGTTATTTTGCCATTTGATTTTTTTTTTTTTTTTTTTTTTTTCTGAGACAAAGTCTCGCTCTGTTGCCCAGGCTGGAGTGCAGTGGCATGGTCTCAACTCACTGCAACCTCTCCCTCCCATGTTTGTGATTCTCTTACCTCAGCCTCCTGAGTAGCTGGGATTACAATGGCCAGCCACCAAGCCTGGCTAATTTTTGGTATTTTCAGTAGAGATGGGGTTTTACCATGTTGGCCAGGCTGGTCTCAAACTCCTGACCTGAGGTGATCTGCTTGTCTTGGCCTCCAAAAGTGCTGTGATTACAGGCATGAACCACCATGGCTGGTCCTCTATTATTTGATTCTATCAAAATTTTTCTTTAAAAATAGTAAAAACATACAAATATAAAACAAGCATATGCTTAATGTTTATTTGATTCAATGACGGAAATCATCAGGATGGACAGATGGTTAAAGGAAGAAACAGAAGTCAAATAATTCATTAGGAAAGGAATTTGGATTAAATTCACTAGGAAGTACCATTTTTTCTTTTTTAATACTTGTCAGGTTGGGACCCTGGCAATTCACTGCCTAAATCCAGCCCACCTGTTTTTGTAAATAGTTTTATTGGAACACAAACATGCTCATCGATTTACTATGACCACCCATATAAACCATAAGTTATAATCAAATTTAAAATTAACTAGTGCCTTCATTAAAAAATATAAATATAAATTATAAAAATTACGTTAAATGATGTTTGTTTTTCATAATGACAAAACAAGGAAAAGATATTTAGCTATACATAAACTAAAATTACCAAACCAAACATGTCTAAAGATTCATCTTGATTATTACATACTAATGATGCTTCTGAGGTAGCATTTTTATGAGGAAATTTGTTTTTCCTTAAAAGGCTAGAACATTCAGTGTAATAGAGTTCAGTTTCTTTATTTTCTGAGAATTCTGGGACTACTAAATTTGTGCAAGTGTTTGATAGCCTGTAAAAGTAGAAAAAATTGTTTTTACTGAAAAAACACTGTAATTTAATTTATTGGTATACCCTAGAAGAAAATGCTTCATATTCTTAATATGATAGTTATATGCATATATAAATAGTAAATATGGTAAATAGTGGTAAAAGGTTTTTCTCAGTTAAATACACAACCACCAACAAGACTTGAAATTCAGTTCCACAACCTCAAGCAAGAGACATGCAGTCTTAATGGTTATTCTCCTTTTCAGTGGAAAATGAATGTTTTCTTTGTGGATTTAAGCAGACAGACACACAAACAATATAGATATAGAACAACTAACCATATTCTCTGTCTTCTACCACTCAACAAAGAATATATTCTCATCAACCTAATACAGGTTACCAAGTGACTCTGTCATAAAACCAGATTGCTAATTATTGTTATCACAAAGGGAGAACAATTTATAGACTATGTGACCTCTACTGACCTAGTTATTCAGTACCTACTAGTCCCCGGAATTGGCTGTTTTATATACATGTTTTATGCATGAGGGTTCTCTTGATTATATAATTAAGCCCAGCCTTGTGTTCCAGTATCTAGTTGTGAAAATGGACATACTCCTAGACAATAAGTTAAACAAATGGGGAACTTCCTGGCCAAGATCAGAAGCAACAATGAAACAAACCTGAAAAAAAGAAAAGAAAAGAAAAACACAGAATCAGAAGACAAATCTGACAGTCAGAAAGGGAAAGTTCTATTGCCGTTTGGGATTCACTCCAAGAGCTGCTTAGGCAACTCTGCTTCACTAGCTCTAGCAAGTGAGCACACTATGCAGCTTCAGAGCAACCTTCAAACCTGTCAAAGTGTAATTTTATAGAAGTTGAAAACTTGACTCTCACACAAACATAGAGGGAACATTTGTCAAACAATGATTTAGCTCATTTAATGAGAGAACCAACACGATGGTACAGCTGGTTCAAGAGAATTAGAAGAAGAGGTTGTCTATTTCTAAGGAAAGTCATATGAATTAGTTTTCTAAAATACATATGAAATTATCAAACATCTAGTAGGAAAATAAAACGATAACATTTGAGTTTTTTTTTTTTTTTTAATGGATAGAAATGATTCGCATTTCTTTAAGACACAAGTCTACAAGTCAACCTACAGCTTTATAATGCTGGGCCAATTCAGTAGTAAAAAGCAGGTCACACAAAACTGTAACCCCATAGATAATTAAACAATGCTTTGATGGGTTTCTTGGGCTGTGCTCCATTTTATCATGAAAGAGACAGTCAAACTTTGCTTTATTTTCAAATGCTGGATAATTGTCTAAAAATTTTTATGCTATACTTTTAGAAGCCTATAGATATTCTCAAGAAATTTTGAATATTTTTGGTAAAGTGGATTATACTAATTTACTTTTTTATATTTTCTAATATGCCTAGAGAAAAAAACAGGGTGTTGAGATTTCCATTTCTAGATTGTAATATTCTTCATTTGAGGTGACAGTGTTGTCTCTATACTCTACCAGGGTCTAGGAGAATGTCATCTACATACAATCTCTCAATAAGTGTTAACAGCCTCTTCTGCCCCTCAATTAGTTCCTTTACCACTATTCAACTATATCATGCTACTCTTCTGAACAATTGAAGTCTTTTAAATATGAGACTGAAAAGGAGAATTGGCTAGGGTAAGCTGATGTATTGCAAGTAAGCTTTGGAAGAGATCATCTGTTTTTCATAGCATGGAAATATAAAGACTCTTTCCAGGTAGCAAAGTTTGAGGCAGAGACTAGAGACTATGTAATTCACCAAACTTCAATCTGATTCTGGCTCTGCCACTTAAAATCTGCAAGAATAGGATGCCTTACTCTTCTGGGTCTCATTTTTTTTTCACCTCCATAATGAAATTAATCTATCTGTGTCTTTATATTTAAGGTGAGTTTCTTGTAAAAAGATATAGTTGGGTGTTGTTTGTTTATCCACTTTGACAGTCTTTGTCTTCTAATTGATGTATTTATTCACATTTAAAGTGATTATATTGATATAGTTGGATAAATAGCTATCGTATTTGTAAATATTTCTATTTTTTTCTTTGTTTATTCATTTATTCTTATTTTTTTCTTTCATTTCTTTTCTTTTTTATCTTCCACTGCTCTGGTTTTAACTGGGCATTTTATATGATTCTACTTTCTCTTTTCTTGGCATATTAGTTATGCTTCTTTTTTAAACACAATTTTTAGTGGTTGCCCTAGACTTCTTAGAATATGTTTACAACGAATCTAAGTCCACTTTTAAATAATATTATACCACATCATGGTAGTACAAATACTATATGAAACAGTATTCCCAATTCTTCTCTTTTGTCTCTTATAAAATGACTCTCATTAATTTCATTCACAAATAAGCTATAATCACTGAATACACTGTTGTTTTAAACAGATTGTTATCTGTTAGATCAATTAAGAAAAAGAAAAATCAAAAATTTTATTTCACCTTCATTTTTTTTTCCTAATGCTCTTCTATTTTTAACATAGATCTGAGTTTCTGCCTATATTTTTTCCTTCTCTCTAAATAAATTTTTAAAACATTTATTGCAAGGCAAGCCTACCAGTAACAAGTTTCCTCCATTTTTGTTGGTCTCAGACAGTCCTTGGTATTTACTATTTCACTCTAAAAAATTGTGGCAAAATATATATATCACATAAAATATACTATTTTAACCACTTTTAAGTGTATAGCTCAGTGGCATTAGGTATATTCACATTGTTGTACAACTATCACCACCATCCATCTCCAGAACTGTTTTATTTTCCCAACTTCTGCTTCATTTTGGAAGAATCATTTTGTTGGATACAGAATTTTAAGGTAGTAGCCTTCTTAAGACTTTCAATATTTTACTCCACACTCTTCTTGCTTATATGGTTTCTGAATAGACATTTGGGGTAAATCTTATGCTTGTGCATCTGTAGGTAAGGTGTTCTTTTTCCTCTAGCTTTAAAAAATTTTTCTATTTATGTTTCATTTTCTATAATTTGAATATAATATGCCTAGATATAGGTTTTTGGTATTTATGCTGCTAAATGTTCTCTGAGTTTTGCAAATCTGTGGGTTTTGTGTCTGCCATTCATTTTGGGACATTCTCAGTCATTGTTGCTTTAAATCTTGCTTCTTTTACTTCTTCTCTCCTCCTTTTGGTATTCCCATTACACGTGTTATTCTGTGTCAGCTCATTTGCCTTCCTATAAAGGGTTACCCAAGACTGGTTAATTTATAAAGAAAACAGATTTGTTTTGGCCCATATTCTGCAGACTGTACAGAAAGTGCGCTGCCACCATCTGCTTCTGGTTAAGGCCTCAGGAAACTTAAAATCATGGCAGAAAGAAGGGGCAGCTGGTGCTGTCACATACCAAGACAGGGAAAGTGAGGAGATGCCACATTCTTTTAAACAGCCAGATATCACATGAACTTAGAACGAGAACTCATTCATTACCATGAGGGGAGCAATACACCATTCCTAATGGATCTGCACCCATGACTCAAATACCTCCCACCAGGCCCACCTCCAGCATTGGGGATCACCCTTTAACATGAAATTTGTAGGGGGCAGAACATCTAAACTGTATCAATACCTTTTCTAATAGCCGGTAATTTTTAGATATTCTGTTCTGTGTTTTGATTTATTTTTCTTTTTTGAATTTCACTTTGGGTAGTTTCTATGGACACATCTTCAAGCTAATTCCTTCCTCAGCTATGTCCAATCTACTTATGAGCCCATCGAAGGCATTATTTATGTTACAGTGTTATTTGTTGCATTTTGTTTCTTTCTTTGCACTTTCATCTCTCTGCTTTTATTACTCACTTGTTCTTGCATGTGTCCACTTTTTCTATTAGAACCATTAGCATATTAAACATAGTTGTTTATATTCAAGTCTGATAGTTTCACACCTGAGCCTGGTTCTGATGCTTCCTTTGTCTCTTCAGACTTTGTTTTTACCTGTTAGAGTGGCTTGTAATTCTTTATTGAAGGCTGAATATGATATGAGAGGAACTGTGATAGATAGGCCTTTAGTGTAAGGTTTATGTTTATGTGACTAGGAGTTAGATTCTGTTTACTATTTGCTGTAGCTATAGTGTCAGGGACTAAAATTCTTAGCACTCTTGCTTTTGTCTATTCTGTTGTCTCTGGATTTCCTTCGACACTCTGTAAATAGGGTCAGAGGCCTGCAGTCCTTTTTGCTGTAGTCCCCGGTTATTAGACAGTAGCCTTATTGATGTGGTGGCAAGGTGTGGAAGAAGGGGAAGTCTTCTACCCTCCATAATTAGGTCTCAGTCTTTTATCGAGCCTGAGTTGGATATTTTGTTGATTATGCTTTGGTAAAATTCCAGTCTGTTAGATTATGGTAAAACAGGTTCCCTTAGGGACAGGCTTTGTTATGGAGAACAGAGATGTCTGGGTATATTTCAGAGCTTTCCTCCTCCTGCCAGAAGCACAGGGGATATTAAGAACCTGGTAGGGTTCCTAGAGGTAAAAGTCATGAAAGTGTGAGGTGCCCGAGACTGGGCCCCCTTGGATTTTTTAACTTACAAGCTAGTCCACACTAAGCTACCAGCAATTCACCAATTACAGCAATTGAGAGAGTGTGCCAAAGGCAGAAGCCACAATCTAGGTGATCCACAGGTACATTCAAGGTTGAAGATTTCTGCTCTAGGAGCAGGGCCCATCCACTTTATTCTGTTGCAGAGATTCCTTCCTTGCTTAATTTTACTCACTCTCTGATGTTGCTTTTTTAAGAAGTAAAGAGATAACTTTTTTTTTGCAACTCAGTTTTCCCCTACAACAAATTTTACAAAGTAAGTTTACTAAAGCACTACTGGGCTGCACAAAACAGATAGGAAATAGAACTGGGAGAATGAAGAAGAAATATAGGGCCTAAGATCCAGGACAAACAGATTTAATTATAGTATCAAGAAATTAATAAAAGGGAAGATTAAGCATTTGGGTAGAAAACATGTCAGGAATCATGTAAAAATAGAGATTACAGTGCTACCTCCTCAACAATCTTTAAATGCTTTGCTGACCAACTCTGCATTATAAAGCCTACTGTTTACAATAGTGGCCTCTTATTTTAGAAATATAGCCATCAAAAAGTATTATATACAAAAATATAAATGTTCAACTGAGTTTAGGTACCTGGATTATTCCCTTTTTCAATATATTTCATGTCTCAATAATGCTGAGTCATTTATATTCAGTATTTGAAATCTTTCCATAAAAGGCACTAAAAACTTTGGTAAAAATATTTTGCAAGTACCTAAAATTTTATTTAACAGAAAATTAAATTACATTCAGGTTTTAATTATGTCTACAAAAATAAAAGCCCCAAGGGATAAAATGAAAGTCTCTAATCTGCTTATCACAAAACGCAATCAGTTAAGTAAAGTCTTCATTCTGTACCTTCTCAATGGTATGCTGAAGCCAATACCACTGAGATGTGTGAGCTATTTGTTAACTTTTCAGGAGTTTCATGAACTAGTTGTCAATCACGGACACTATTAACATTTAAAGTATTTATATAAACCTATAAGTTAACTATTTATATAAACCTACAACTTAAAACAAAGGTAATAAATATTCAAAATTCATCACATTCTAATTATTTTACTACATTTTACTTTAATTATTTTTTGAGGTCATTTAAAACATCTACTGTATTTATAGGATGAAAATACTCTCTATGCTGCAGTACTGAGTATCTCTTATCAATCTCATGTTTATGTTTAAGGACATCCCAATGATAGATTAAAATTGGCCATATAGGAGTATTTATGCAACAGAAATTTTAAAACTCTTATAAAAAATCTAAAAACCAAGCAGAACTTGGTTTTTATTTTGTTGATTGTCTAGATTTAAGAAAGTGTTAGAGAAAAACATTAATACTGCAGATTAAATTTGAAAAGTGTGGCATGGCATGTCCCTAGTTACTAAATTTCCAATAGTGCCAAAAAAGGGAAATATTCTCCATGTATTTGAAAACTGCTATTCAATTCAGTGAAGAAGTTGCTCATATCATTGATGAACAAGTAAATTTCCAACATAACCAGTGCTGAGGCTGAAATAGGTTTCAGTTTAGTTAATATATTTTGCACTAAGTAAGAAAGAATTTAACAGTGAATCACGTATCAGAGAGATAACAATTACTGAGGAATGAATTAGCATATTGAAATTAACTGTATTTGTGAAATTTTGTTTAAACTGCATCCATAGTTTGCTATACATATAAGCATTCAGCAAGAATAAATGAAAGCAGGCCGGGCGCAATGGCTCAAGCCTGTAATCCCAGCACTTTGGGAGGCCGAGGCGGGTGGATCATGAGGTTGAGAGATCGAGACCATCCTGGTCAACATGGTGAAACCCCGTCTCTACTAAAAATACAAAAAAAAACTAGCTGGGCGTGGTGGCACGTGCCTGTAATCCCAGCTACTTAGGAGGCTGAGGCAGGAGAATTGCTTGAGCCCAGGAGGCAGAGGTTGCGGTGAGCCGAGATCGCGCCATTGCATTCCAGCCTGGGTAACAAGAACGAAACTCCGTCTCAAAAAAAAAAAAAAAAGAATAAATGAAAGCATTCTCTGAAAATCAGTTGGTCATATGGAAATGACAATAAAAAATGCTGTATATTTTACTATTATCTGTAAAGTGTGTGTTATATATCTTCTATATCAGCACACTTCGTATTACATTTATGTATGTATATATGTACGCATATGTGTATACATATATTTTCCTCAAGAAGCTGCTTGTTAAGCATTTACTGGTACCCTACCCTGTGTCCTTCCCTTACAATATAATTATAGCCACTGCAGATCACAGAGGAGCACATTACATGCCCTGGTTTTTCATGTGAAAAGAATATTTTAAGTCATAAATTTCAAAGACACATACGCAGAATACTTATGATAAATTAATGGAAACGCTTCTCCGGTTTATGTTCAGTGTGTATAAACTTCTCTGCTATGAATATGGGGAGCCGTGTTTTCATCAGATCATTCTAAACAAATCTTGGCTCAGGTGATTTATAGACTGCTGCATTAGCCAAAACTACACTTTGCATATGCATGTTGAAAATATTCAGAGTAACAGTTTTTGCTCTATTACAATATGGAAAAGGGATTGACATCACAGGCATCGATGTATCAGTTGGCTCTAGAATCTGATGAAATCATACTGAAACCAAACTGCATGTCTTTCTTTGGCAATCAAAAGACTCACCAGCAAAAACTGTACAGATCTCATGAGCAGGCCTGGTGGCAGGAATTCATGCTTATGATTCAGGGGAATCACATGTGCCCCTTGCAAATGCACCAGATACAGCTTTCTGCTTTATCAAAACAACATTACTCAGTCCACTGTGCTGATGACAGTGTTTTTATGTATGCAATTTAGTCCTTGGGGAAATTACTCTTCTATAAGGTTCTGGGAAAAGAGTGAACTGTTTTAGTCCCATATTGCTCAGTTCCACATATAAACAACACAAATGGAGAAAGACAAAGCTGACTGATATAAAAATGGAATCCTCTGTTGCCCAGTTAAAAACAAATTTTGTTGTAAATTTTGAACTGACTGAGAAAGTGAAGGAAAGCTTTGGCGAAAGGAGCAGCACTGACTTTTGCATAACTGCAGGCTTTTCACAGGAAGCATTCCAAACCAAAAGCAGTGAGTGGAAATGTTGTACAGTGTCTTCTCAGACTGCAGAAAGATTATATTATTCTTATGGATCTTCTGAGAAAACATAAGAGTACTTTATAAATATAGATATTAATAAAACTTCTGGAAATTTTAAGGATGGGTAGGTAGAAAATCTTCTGTATCATCAAATTGAGGATGTGCTGAATTTGGAGAGAGAGCACATGTGGACACAAGGAGGTTATGCAAAAGGATCAAGCAAACGAACTGGAATAAATTGCTGGAAAAACATTATTCCAAGTGCCTTTATAACAGCTCTTCAGTTTATACAGACTTTTAAATATATATCCTAAAATAAATGTGGGTAGAAAAGAGGCCCTGACAGAATTAAACTCTCTTCCACCAACTACAAATCAGAGAATGCTGATTAGTTGCTCCTCTTGAGAAACTAGGGTTAGAGCATCACATTAAAAAGCAAGTCTAGTCTTTCTTCCTTCATTGTATGTGACTGTGGACTTGCAAAGAAGTCTTTCTTCCTTCTAATTCATATTACAGCTTGCAGGATGCTTGGGATTTACATCTTGAATATTGTGGATTTTACAAAAGGAATAAATAACTAGGAGGTGGTCTACTTTAATTTGTTCAGTTAATATTCATAAATTAAAGGGTAACAATAACGGAGGAAGGCTTTATGAGAAAAATGAATCTATGATGCTATCTAAGGCTCCAGGATGAGGAGAAAGGCTTAAAATGTCCCTATTTGGAAGGTACCTTCAGTAACTCATGTGCACATTGCAGTTAATATATAAACATATTAAAGATGATATGCATGTTTGTCTTGGAGTGGAATATAAAAATGATTTTTATTCAAACCCAAATGGTGAGAGCAAAAATTATTATTGTGACAAAATGTCTGATACAGTACCTAAAATTTACATCAAGCCCAAACTTCTGACCTTAGCCATGAGTTTTTACCAGCTACATCTTTTGCTGGAGTTACTGAGCAGCAGAATTGATCGTTCTGTCTCGATAGCCTGCATAATTTTTTCATAGCAGAAACAATTTTGTAATCAAATGGCCACAGGAATGACAAAAGTATCAGAGAATATGTCAAAATGGAAGAAAATCTTGAGATTATCGGATCTGTAGAATCTTATTAAACACCTGAAATGTTATGTTATTAAACATCTGAAATGAAAATAAGTATGAAAAGCAGATATGTTAGGTGGATGCCTAAGTTGAATTCAGTCTTCTTATTGGATAAGATTAGTTTTTGTTGACAGAACTACTTTTCCACCTCCACTGAGTCCCATGGTTCACTGCAGCTCAGAATGAAATATCCTGATTTTTCTTCATGTATAAGGAAACAAGCCACTTTACCCAAAGGTCACATAGGAAGATGGGGAAGTTACAGTCAGTACCATGTTTCTCATACAACACCACAAAGAAGTCAACTTGATTAGCAACCAAAAATCCAACTGCATTCTTTCTTGGATTCCATTGTGCCAATTTATAACCTTTGGATCCTTTCAGCATTAAAACTGCAGTCGAGAAGACAAAAGATATCTGGGAAAGTTTACTTTTAAGAATATTTTTTCCTTCAAGATTCCTCATTTCTAGTTCTACCATAGACCCAGTTCATCACCTGTCAAAAAAAAGACATGAAATCTCAGTATTCTCCCTAAAATACAGAGAGACCTGTGACATCACAATCCTGAAGCCTGAGAGACTAAGCAGGAAGCTGAACCACGTGACATAAACTGTAAGGACCAGAGGGGAGGTGGGGAAATGAAGAGGAAATACATCTCCTTGGACCTTTGGACCAATCAGTCCAAACCTTATATTTTTGTATGTTTGTTTTTGGTTCATGTCCTGTTTGTTTGTTCCCTTTGTTCAATTCATTTCACCAAGTGTTTACAGAACATCCATGTTGTGCTAGTACCAGTTATCACCTCTCAACAAACAGAATAATGTTTGGAGTGTGACTCACACCTTGAAGTCCACTTCTTTTTAGAGATACTATCTTATGCTCCGTAAATTTAAGCTAGGAATAACCTCACACCAGTGACTCAGTGTTTGAATTTGGAGAAGGAATAGAAGGGATTATCTGCTGGGAATGCTTCATTACTAAAATGTTCTTTCCTAAAGCTACTTTTTTTTTTTCCTTTCAAGTCACGTATCACTGACCCACAGCAAAACCCAGATTCCGACAGATAATCCAGTCTGAAGCAAAGTTGGTTATACAGCTGTCAGACAGGTACTAATTTAGCACCTACTTTTTGTGAGATACTCTTCCAGGTCTTGGCATAGAGTGGTGACCAGGATAGATCAAGACCCAAGCACTCTGTGGTGTTTTCATGCTCACAGGGGAAACAGAAAATAATAAGTAAATGCATGATAAAACAGTATGCTTTCAACCAGTCAGAAATATTATGAAGGCAACAGACATGAAAATATAATATTAATCTAGGCATGGGTATTGCATATCATGACTGATCAGGCAGGAATCAGGTTCTCCTAGGAGGTGACATTTAAATTCAGACTCTTAGGATATCCCAACTCTTAGTATTACTCAGAGTCAAGTTATGGGAACTTTTAAGACTCCAACAGAAGGAACCACACAGTTTCATGCTGCCAGAGCAAAGCTACTCTGTTCTTAATTGATGGCTACACTTCATAAAGACTGAAATGAGTAACAGTGAGGAAAGGCGGGGCAGGTACTAGAGACAGAAGAGTCATTGTGATTTAGTTCGTTGGTGGATTGCTTATACTTTCAAGGGTCATCAGTAGCACAACCGCACCTTGGTGCTTGGAGAAAGCAGAGTGTAGCAGCTGGGCTGGCCCAGGCCTCTCTGTGCCTGGAGTTCCTGGTAATGAACATGCCAACGTGTGAACCGGCTTGCCCAGCGCTCCCACGGTGGGAAGCTGTTTACTCTCTCCCTGGAGGACACAGGGTTAGACACAGTTAAATCTATAATCATTATCAACTAGATCAACACGTTCTAACCGACTTGCTGTTATCGTTTTTTTTTTTTTTGTTTTTTTTTTTTTCCCCCCCTCAACAGTGGTTCAATGGTCTGTGAATGTTTTGCTTTCAGGGAAAAAAAAGAAAAAAATTTCTTATTTCAATAAGTCATTTAATGGTCAAAGGAAGCTTTTGTTACTTCATAGTCCACTCCTCTTTTCTTTTTATTGCTTAATAAAACTGAAAAACTTAATGCAGCCACTGTGTAAGTCAGACAAAAAAATGCTGACAAAAAAAAAAAAAAAAAAAAACTATTCTAAGTATGTTTTAACCCCTAGTGGTATAGTTGTTAGGAACGTGTATTATCACTGTCTTAAGAGCTAAACTTTCACAGTTCCTAAAATTATGGCTATTTCCAAAAATCAACTAATTATGACTATTTCCAAAAATCAGCCAATGCTTAGTTAGGATAGACCTTAAGACATGGAAGAAATGTAAGTCATGGCTTCTTTCTTTACGGAGCTCACAGCTTAGTTGAAAATGCTAAAAGACAATCATTGGCAGTACATGACACTACAAAGTTAAGCTACGCTGGGAGATAAGCTAGCAGGACCGTAGTAGTGAAGAGGGCCAGCAGAGGAGGCTGGAGCCCTCAAGTAGTGCTTGATATGAGAAACAGGACTTGAAGAATGGGTAGAAATTGGAGAGAAAGAGAATGACGTTTCTCAAATGCAGAATGACAGAGGAACATGCCCAGAGTTGAGCATGAGCTGGAACACTTTCACAGGAGAGGGTGGAGATGTGAATAAATGCAGCCGTGGTTCATTTGGGGAGCTGTTGGGAAATGGTCAGATTGATATTGCGCCATGCCTTAAAAGAGGCCAGTCGTTTTATCAGCTACAGATGCCTGCTGAATAATTTTGCAAAAGTTTGACTCATATTGATTTTCTGGGCTGCTCAGTGGACACAGAAAAATTGTTGGTGATTTGTAAATATTTGTTGTATTACGTGTAACTTGACCATTGTCTTCCTGGCTCATAGGGTGTGCGGATGAATTTAAACACCATCAGAAAGCTTCCTTCCTCAATATAAAGACATTGCAAGGTCACCGAGACGCCCCAACAAATAGAGGGGCATCTTAAGTTCACATCCTTCTGTTCATGAACATCTCAGTGAAAAGTCATTTTTTCTGTTACTCTCTGTGCAATTTATTTTTAGTGTTTTGTTCAGAGAAGATGAAGAAGTCACTCAAGTCACTTCAATATTCTAGCAAAATAAAGAGATTTTAAATTGTACTTTATGCGTTTTGCATTTATACATATAGTTTTATTCTTTCAAACCCTGTACAACCTTGCATCTCTTGGAGTTATTAATGGAAATTCCATCTCTCCTAATGTTTGTTCATCACATTCCCTCAATCCAAAGTTCCTCTTCAGTTATGGATTAACTCCTCTCCCGGAAATATTTATACAATACAAATGAATACTTTTGAAAACAATTGGCTCTTTTCTTTCTTACAGTTGGAGTCATCCAAGAATGAGTGTCTTTGATAATTCCAGAAACTGACATAAATCTGAATTAGCTCTGAATCGTAAAGAAAGAATTAGCATGAGTCAGTCGTTAGGGTTAATAACCCAACTGGAGGAACAGAAATCCATTTTTAAACCATAGAGAAGACCAGGTGCAGTGGCTCATGTCTGTAATCCCAGTGCTTTGGGAGGTCAAGGCGGGCGGATCACGAGGTCAGGAGTTTGGTACCAGCCTGACCAGTATGGTGAAACACCATCTCTACTAAAAATACAAAAAATTAGCCAGGCACGATGGTGCATACCTGTAATCCCAGCTACTCTGGTGACTGAGGCAGGAGAATTACTTGAACCCAGGAGGCGGAGATTGCAGTGAGCCAAAATCACACCACTGCACTCCAGCCTGGGCAACAGAGCAAGACTCTGCCTCAAAAGAGATAGATAGATAGATAGATAGAGAGAGAGAGAGAGAGAGAGAGAGAGAATGAGAATGAGAATGAATATGACTAGGACCTCTACTGGCCAAACATGTCCCTGCCAAGCTCTGGACTCAGGCGCCTTATCACTTCTGTTCCAACAGAACAATCATGGGAGTTCTCACAGCAGGACCTCCCCAAACATCACCTCTTGATGTTAGCATGGGGCCTGCAAAGAGACTCTGCTTTGTGGCTGTGGAGACACATCCCTAAAGTAACTTAGTGCTATCAGAAGGATCACACACCTAGAAGGCACATAGGGGAGTTTTCAGACCTTCCTAATGTCTCATATCCCACTTTTGATTGGGGTGCCCCTGATATATCTGAAACAAATAGTCAGATCTACAGAAATATTTAAACACTTCATCTCATACTTTGGATCAGGCTAGTGTGTCAGCTTTGGTTCTTAAAAGCGAAAGCATTCTTCAGCACTATGTTGATATAGTCATGAAGAATACAGGCCTTTTTTGTACACTTAACTTTTTTCTATAGGTTTATCTTTCTTCATCTGTAAAATGAAGGCACAAATAATAATACCTGTCATACACTGTTATTGGATTTTGCTAATGAATGCTAAACTTTTATGAGGATGCTTGTCACATTATCACTCTGCAACCAGAGGCTTTTAGAGGCTTCTATGATGCTGAGGATGATTCCTTAATTTCTTCACCTTCCTTTTCTTCCCATGCCTCAGGACTCACATATATATTCCAGTGTAAACATCAGTAAACTTGATCTGGCCAAAGAGAGAATAAATTTTATAGTAGAGAACCTGCCATCCATTACATATTTGGTTCACTGGTTAGGGTCAGGGATGCAGCAGGAGTTTTATTGTCCCTTTTGGAGCCTGATGCCTCTGGCAGGAAGTGAGCTTTTTTATTACAACTCCTACCATCAGTCAGCAATTTTCAAAAGTTCCTGAGATCCAGTTCACTTTTATTTTATTCTGTGAATTTAAAATTCTGAACTGCAGCAGACAGTCCCCAAATGAATTTGAGGCGTTTCAAGAATATCAAATAATTGGAATGTCTTTCTTTTCTCCTTCTCCATAGGTTAACCTCAGAGCCACAGATGTCCGGCTCATGCGCCAGTTGCTCGTAATCAATGAGAGCATCGAGTCCATCAAGTGGATGATCGAGGAGAAAGCCACCATCACCAGCAGAGGCAGCAGCCTCAGTGGCAGCCTGTGCAGTTTGTTGGAGAGTCAGAGCACCTCCTTACATGGTAGCTATAACAGCCTACATGATGGCAGTGATGGGCTGGATGGCATTTCCGTGGGAAGTTATCTGGACACATTGGCGGATGATGTCCCAGGCCACCAGACCCCTTCAGACTTGGACCAATTCAGTGACAGCTCCCTAATAGAGGACTCACAGGCACTACACAAGCGTCCCAAATTGGAGTCTGAATACTACTGTTTTGGCTAGTGACACAGTTTTTTGCATGGGACTGGTGTGCAATTAACCTGTATTTATCCTTCTCTGCTGCTATATTTTTGGTGTGGTTTTTATTTTAATAAGATGACCCTTTTAAAAGAAGCTGATTTTGAAACTGCTTAATGGTATTTCTGTTGCTCCTAATACTTCTCATCTGAACTGATTTATTTTTCTCTGTTACATCTCTATTTTTTATTTATTACAATGATTTTCTCCCTTCTTTTACAGTGGCACAAACAAAGCAGGGGGAAGAGAATAAGCAATAATTATGTTTTTGCTTTTGTTTTCAGAGCAATGGGTCAGGGATTAAAAGAAAAACTTTGCTAAATTTTACAATAAACCAAAGTCTAATAACAGTAATTTTGTCACTTGTGTTCTTAAATGATTTAAGGTTTCATCTTCCAGAAGATATTGAGATATATTACTGTTGGCATATCAGGTTGACCAAAATGCTTGGAAAAAAATTTAAGCAATATTTCTAGGCCGCAACATTCTAGTGTATAATCAACAATACTGTTAGTCACATCTGCCTGCATGACAGTCATCTGGAAGTCCCCAACCATATACAATCTGTTCAACCAATTCACCCTTGTACTGGCACTTTGGATTAATATTTTGTATTCAGTGATTCAAGCTTAAATCATATATTTATTTGTGTATTGTTATGTATTACTCTCTAAAATTTCAAAGAATAATTGAGATTAAGTATGGAGGTCATTCAAGGCAAAAATGTCCTAAATTTAATCACATATTGAGATTTTGTTGGTATTTACTTTTTTGCATTTTGCAATTCTAATAGCATGTATAGATACTTAGATGCATACAAGCAGATGGATAAAATATCTCTATAGTAGGGAAGCAGAATTGTTATTCATTTAAGAAGTCCAATATGATATTTATTCATCCTAATAACTAAATGATCTCTTAGTTTCTGAAATGGAATAATGTAACTCACATAGAGAGTGGACATTTAGTTTTAATATGTTATTAATCCTCTGCATTTCTTTTACCTTGATAACTCCTAGTGAGGGAATCTAATTAAGAATTCACACTGTTCTTTGTAATGATAAATGTTTCTGAACTAAACACTGTATAATACAAATCAAAAAGTCTTCCTTCTTACAACTGAGAAGTGTCCTTACCCAAAATATGTTTCACCCAAATTTCCTTTGTTATTATATACTTCTTACCCTTCTTGAATTTATTATTTGTTTCCAAGGCATACATTATTCAATTTCCAATTAAAATATATCAGGGCTTATATTTTACACTAGTCTTTTCACATAAATAGCTTGATATAATCTTCATCACAACAATCTCATAATGTACGAATTGTCACCATCCTATGTTTTATGTTTGAGGAAATTGAGGCACACAGAAGGCAAGCCACTGAGACACATCTCCCAGTAAGTGTCAAAGCTAGGATTTAAAATCGCATCTGTCTTACTCCTAACAGCAACACTCAATAACCTCTTTGGTAATAATTGATATTAAATAATAAAATGGGAACGAGAAAGCAAATGTAAGTCCATAACGAAAATTAAAAATGTAACCAACTAATTTCAAACAAAAGATAATGAAATATGTAACCATATGCCTTTAAGCCTTGCAAGCAGAATATCCTCAACTAGAGAGAAGTGGCAGGCAGCAAGAGTATGAGGCATCAAGGGTGAATTCTAACTTCTTTAAAACTCATCCTTTGCCTTGAACAAGTCATGCACAGGAAAACTTATTTCTGTTCTCAGATCACTTTCAGATCATGAATACAATCTGGTAAATTTGTTACACTCTCCTTGTGCAACCCACTTTCCCTGCTATATGTCCACTCCATGCCCTCCATAAATTTTCCGTTTGGAGAAAGAAAATGCAAAAAGCACACGAATATAATGTGGAAGAAGTGTCTGGAACAGTTTTCATTTAAATATGGTATTTTAAGGAACCTGTGATGAACATTAGCAGAACACTTGAGAATGATTTTGGTTCTATGTGTTTCAGTATTTTATAGGCTCTACATTTATTCCAATATTTTTTGCAAAAGAAAGCAAATATAGATTCCACAATTTAGATATACGGTATCACATGTAAGCCAATTTTGTTTTAATAATTGATTTAACCAAAAGGAAGAAAATAAACAGTTAAACAACACTAACTACTAACATATTAATTGATCTCAAGAGTAGTTGCATAGAAGTGCCTCATTTTTAACTGAAGAATCCCCATAACTAATCTCTGACCTGGACCATTTGATACTTGATCTATGTCAGCACCAGAAGGAAAACGGGTAAAAAGTTATGGTATCTTTCAAACTATTCTGCCTGTCCTGAGTTGTGCTTTCCCAGAGAGGATGGAATTTTCCTAGTTACATTAATCTCTCTATTTTTATGGACTTGTTAGTCTTTTAATGGATGGAAATAATTAGATGTAAGAAATTTAAACAAGTTAAAACTACTACATTTTTGCAGCTCTGCAAATAAAGGAACTCTAAAAGACCAACCTAGGAGGCTTAACTATACTTCAAGAAAATAATGTTTAGAACCAGTCAGCCCAAAGCGTACAGTGTAAAGTTTTGCATTTCCAAACATTGATGAATAGTTGAAAGAGATTACTTACGATGGGTGGACTATAAAGGTACTTGGAGCCCCACAAATAATTGCATGCAGGCATTTGTCTCCCACTTCGTAAAAATACAATCACCTCCTTGATGCCAAAATACATTTTTTAAAATTTTGTTTAGTTCTGTTGAGAGAAGGTCTCATTGTGTCATCCAGAATGAATACAGTGGCACCATCATGGCTCACTACAGCCTCCAGTTCCTGGGTTCAAGCAATCCTCTTGCCTCAGCCTCCAGAGTAGCCGGGACCGCAAGCATGCACCACCATGCTCAGCTGATTTTTTATTTTTTTTGTAATGAAGAGGTTTCACTATGTTGCTGAGACAGGTCTTGAACTCCTGGACTCAAGTGAATCTTCCACCTCCGCCTCCCTAACTCCTGGGCTTACAGGCATGAACTATCCGGCCTGACCAGTAAATGATTATTAAACCTAGCACAGTGGCACATGCCTGTTGTCCCAGCCACTCAGGAAGCTGAGATGGGAGGACTGCTTGAGCCCAGGAGTCTGAGTCCACCCTGAGCAACATAGCAAGACCCTATCACTAATAAATACAAATTAAATAAAGGAAAACAAGATAAATGGTTATTTCAATGTCCTCATCTTACTGATATCACAGCAGTTGACATATCTGATCACTCTTTTTTGAAAGAATATCTTCATTTGGCTTCCAGGACATCACTTTCCCCTCATCCTTCACTGCCTGCATGTTTGCAGACTCCACTGCTGGTTTCTCTTCATTTTTCTGACCTTCAAAGGGAAGAGTGCACTTGGGCTCAATTCTCTTCCAAAATGGTTTCCCTGAGGAATCCATTCAGTTTCACAGTTTTAAATATCAGCTATGTGGTGAGATTTCTAAATGTATGTGTCTAGCCCCAATCTCTCCCCTGCACTCCAGCCTCCCACGTCCACCTGCCTCTGAAGCATTTTTGCTTGATGTCTGATAAGCATCTCAATCTGAACATATCCAAAATGGAAATTTGGCTCATTTTGAAATCCTCCCCAGTGTAGTAAATGGTGCCTCCACTCATCAATTTCTTTATACAAAATCTTAAAGTCATTCTTAACTACTCTCTTGCCATCACACAGCATCCACATCATGTGAGTTACACCTTAGAAATACATCCAGAATGTTACACATTCTCATCACCACCACTGCTATCACTAATTCAAGCGCCATCACTTCTGCCTGGAACTACTGCAATAGCTTTGTCTTGTTTCCTTCCGCCCATCCCTACCTTCCTACAGTCAGTGTTCAACACAGCAAAGTAATCTTCTAAGATACAAGCCAGGTTTTACTAGCCTTTATTCAACCCTGTAATGAATTTCCATCTTCTTGAGAGTCTAGTCTAAATCTTTACTGTGGACTACCAAACCGCATGCAATCTGTCATCCTTCTGCCTACCTGACCTCGTCTATTACCATCTTCTCCTCTTTCATTGTGAAGCCTCATTTGCATCTTTATTACTTCTTACAAATCTCAAAATCCAAGCATGTTCCTACCTCAGAATCTTTGCATTTCTCATTTCCTCTTTCTGAAATATTTTTCTAAATACGCTTAGTTCTTGATTCCCTAGTTCTTTGTGGTCTCCAGTCAAGTGGCCGCTTGTTTGAGAGGACTTCTCCCATAGTCTCCTGGCACTGTCTATCTTCCTTACTCTGGCTTTTCTTCCTAATCCTTATCAGCACCTAACATTTTGGGGTGCACTCTCTGCCTCTCCACACTAGAATGAAATGTCTATGAGAGAAATAACTTTATTTTGTTCACCACAATATCCCTTGGAACCTAGAAAAGTATCTGTCACATAGTCAATACCAAGTAAATATTAAGTAACTATTACACATATTAAAGCAATAATTACACATTTGCTGAGTGCCTTTTAGGTGCCAGGCAATAACTGTGCTAGGTCCTGGTGGTATGAAGATGAGAAAGGTATGAAACCTGCCATCTGAGAGCTCATCTGTTTAGTATGTTTCTCTGATTGGAAGAAAAATGGTCTCCAATCTCACCCCAACTATGCCCATTTCCTAATCTCTTGAACCTGTTAAATAGCAAAAGGGACTTGGTGGATGTGATTGAGTTAAGAACCTTGAGCTGGAAAGATGACCCTGGATTATCTGAGGGGGACTTATGAGAGAGAAGTCGGAGTGTCAGAGTAAAAAAGTGAGAGACAATGGAAGAGAGAAGTGAAGAAGTGCAAAGTGATATATTGCTGGCTATGAGGGTAGAAGTGGCCAGAGCCAAGGAATGGAAGCAGGGTAGTTTCTATTTCTCAGCATGAACTGCGGTATCAATCTTATGCTATTTCTATGTAATCAGTGTTATCATTGTTCAAATATTTAGTAGAGAATTCCCATTAAACATTAAAACTCAAATATTCTCACCAATCATTGTAGATGTTTTTTTGTAACCCAAGGTAGGGTTGGGCCAAATCAGAACTCCGGGATTGTTTCACATCTACCTGTATTTGAGTGCTAGTTACATTCCAAATACCGTCCAAGTTTGCATTCTTTCAAGTCATTAACACTGTGTGCAGGGCCTATTTTCCAGTGTGGGAGGAAGAACTGTCAGAGGCTGCATTATTTCATTTTTTACTAATAAAGAATCCTGTACCAATAGGGAAATGCATGCCTTCTTGAAGTTTTAGATTATACTCAGACTAATTTACTACAAATATTTTTACATCAGCCAAATCCATCTATAAATCAAATATACTTCTAGCTAGCAACTCTGCATTTTTTCACTCTCATGCAAAGGAAGATTCCTTACTCTTTTACTGCTGATACATTCCAGCTTTTTGTCACTCGACCTTCCACTGAAAGCAGTTTGTTTGTGATTTTTATGAAAGGTAGGCTCCCTCAAACAACCCCTGAAAATTTTGTTCATCACAGAAAATGGACTGAGATGATTATATATACATTCTGCTAAACCCTCAAAAATCTAGTGTTTTTTTTTTAATTCAAAGATTACATGGTGTTAGGTGTGAAAGGGCTGCTAGAGGATGTGTAGAATAATGCAAATAAGGAAAATGAGGCATTTTTGGCAACTTGTTCCTTTCATAGACAGTGTGGCCATGTTTTGTGTCTAAACTAAGCTTCAGAAAAATCATCAGATCCACACCTGCAGCATAGAATGAATGGCTCAAGATGTTTTAATGCAAAACAAAAATAATTTATTTCATTTAAAATACAAGCGATGTAATATAAAAGGAGAAAGAATGACATTTCAGAAGTAAAATGGCATAATCATTAACTCATAATTAAGGGATAATTATAAACTGTCAAGGCTTAGGTTTCAGATTATCTCTGTTTTGCCACTTATGATTGTGTTTGAGTTAAGTAAATTTGGAATAAGTAACTGGTTCTTTGTGCCTCAGTTTTCTCATCTGTAAATTGAGCATAATGAAATCTGCTTCATAAAATTGTTGAGGAAATAATCAATATTTAGAAAGTGCTTGAAATGTTATCTAACACAGAAATGCTTATTAAGTTATCTTTATAATAATGAAGTAATCTGTTTTATATCTAAGAAGGAATTAAGACTAGCTTATCATAGTGCATATAATTTAAGTACATACACTGTTGTGTGACCAATCCAGTAACTTGTCAATCTCTCTAGAAAATATCTTCCATAAGGGCTGCAGAAATAAATAGTTACATTTGTATCCCCGTAGTTGCTAACCATGTCCATGGGACAAAGTTTTGTCCAAAAAAACTATAGGCAGAAATCTGAGAGAGGTTTCTGGAAAACCCTTGCTGACTCTGACCTGTTTATATAAACCTTTCTAAAACTAACAATATTTTGAGATTTTTGCATCCTTAGTTCCTATGGCAATTGTACTCTTGCAGGAAAAACATTTAAAGTGCAACTTGCATTTTAGTACTGTTAACACACAGGGCTAGCAGTCAATTAAACAAATGAGATACAGTTGTTTTTATTCCAGCCTCAGTGTTACCATCATACAACTATTTGATATGGAGACTTTTTTTTTTTAAAGCGAAACAAGTTTTCACCTTTACAGTACATGCTTTAGAATAACAGGTCTTCAGAATGATGAGACGGTGCTAAATTCAACTTGTTTTCTCTAATTTACTTTCTGGAAACCTATAAAGGTGCATAGAGAATTCTGTAGACATGAAGATTTTGTAAAGTGCTGTTAATCTGCTGCCTGAAATTTCACTTGGAGCTATGTTTTAAAAAGAGAAAGAAATATGTATATAATGTGTCACTTTCTTTTAGATCATTTACAAATATAATACCAGTTAAATGATAATGACCTACTTTGATAGATTTATTACAGATAGAAAAACAAAGCCAATATTAATGGGAATCGAGTTTAAAATGGAGCTGTACCTCACCTACTTTTTCCTACTAGGTTTGTCAAATCAATCAGTGAGAAAATTATGGGTGACAAAACGATGACTGGTGATACTATTTATAGTATACAAATCATTTGTCATAGAGATTATTTTGATTGAATAGATGGGTCAAAATAATTTATCAAAAATCTGTCATGATTCTATCTTATTCCAAATTTTTAGTACTTATAGAACTTTAAAATACTAAAATCCTTGTAGAGTTCATTGGCAGGGTTTAGGCAAAAGTATCTGCTAGCATTTAGAGTGAAGGTCCTCATCAAATTGAGGGCTAAGTCTCCCACTTGAATTCATGATAGGTACAATGTGAATACTCCCAAATTCCAAGGTCAGTAGATCTATGAAAATGGCTGAAATCTCATGCAGTGTGTTCCAAGATGACTGACTAATTACAAAAAGTTAAAACCCTGAGCCTTTAAGAGAATTTGCAAAGTTAGACAGGTTGGGTGTATTAAACACTACTTTGAAAAAAATGAAAATATTACAGTAAAAATGTTATGCTTTTTCTATTTGAGTTTTCTATTTTGATGAGAAACATATATGAACTCACAGATCTTAAAGGTCTTCAGAATTCAATTTTGAGGTTTTGCTCTGGAACGGAGACCAGAGAAACAAACGACATGCAGTTTCACCACAAGTTTTTTATAATTTTGACTAGAAAAGCCAACTACCAAATTAAAGTTTTTAGATTAATAAAGGCATTAATAAAACGAATAGATCAATATTTTAAAAAATCTATAGTTTTGTTATATATCATCATTTCAGAGATGTCACAGTATCCCATTCACAATAAGAAAAAAATATATGAAATATTAAAGAGTAATTGCGACAGTAAATGAATTTTACCTACCTGAAAAAAAGTAGACCTTTCTGAAATATATAACATAAAATTTGAAAACAATTCAAAAATATCACAAGAAGTTAAATTTTTCTCATTAATTTATATTTAATGAAAGTAAATGAGAAAGTAAAATAGATTGTTGTAGATGAAAAAAGGAATAAAAAATCAGTTTTGAATTTCATCTAGCTAGAAGACTGAGCAACAATATGACAGTATCTATTCATCAAAGGAAGAAAAAGAAAAATGTTCTATTTGACAATAAACCCTTCTAGAGCTATAATAATTAAAACAATGCATTGCCAGAACAAAAATAGATTAAATTCTTTATTTATAAAAATATAAATTATATATAAATTTATATATGTTATATATATATAAATATATATATAAATACATAAATATTTAATGTTTATAAAATAAGTATCTGAAAATAAGGAAAATAGTTCATTCAACACTATTGAGATCATATGTTAGAAATCTGAAGACAAAAACCTGTTTTAGACCTATAATTTACATGATAAACCAAAATAAATCCCATGTGTATTAAAGTGTTAGTTTTTTAAATAACTGTAAGAAAATTAGAGAAGACATTTAATTTTAAACATACTGAGATAAAAATCAGTTATTAAAATAATGAAAATTTTTATATGTAAAAAAGTTAAAACTATAACATTTAGAAAAAGACATGTATGTTGAGGAAAATAATTACAGCAAATATAATAATATAAAGAATGTAATTGGTAAAAAACAATCAAAGTCCTGGGATTACAGGCATTAGCCACTATGCCTGGCTAACAAAGTATGTTTTACAATAAAGTATTGAATATCTCATGTAACTTATTAAATACTGTACTGAAAGGGAAAAACAGAATTGTTATATAGGTACTTGATATATGGTTCCAACTGAATGTGCATAACTTTCACATCATCATAAACTCAAAAATTAATGTCAAACTATTGTCAGATACTATCTGTACATTACTTAATTTTATTTTTATGGATTGGATTTGATGGATTAAGTTTTAGATTGTTATTGGAAATGTCAGATTTCCCTTATTATAAGTGTGAAGTTCATATGCTCTAGTGAGAATTTGTTTCAACTTATAGTCTACTGTACTGAATTTAAATCTGAAGATTCCAATTATGAGTTATGTGATCATCTGCCAACATGTTTTCTCATGCATCAAACTGAAAATTTATCTTTCTAGGCTATGTGACTGGTACATAAGACAACATATTATAAAACATTCCACAAATATTAGGGAACATATCTCCTGCCTTACTTATGAAATGGTTCTGCATGTCTCCCCAGAAGGCGGGTCTACAGGGAAGTGCCTATCAACTATGTATTATTGTTGGGTGGTTGTGATGTATTTTTCATGATTCATCTGAAAGACTTGCAAATGAAATATTCCATAAAGCAAGACAACCTTGAAAATCCCATAGAAATTCAGAAAAGCTAGCTAAGATAATTAGCTATTATTGAAACTAAGCTTGATGTGATGTGGTATCATGCTCTGATTGTCACTAAGAATATCTGATCTCTACCCATGAACAGACTGTTTAAAAACCAGCTAAAAGCTATGAGCACTGAGAATGACTGAATTTATTTAACCTAGTGCTGAATACACTGTAGATACTAAACAAGTACATATTATACAACTAATACCAGAAAAATATTCCACTAGTAATTTTCTAGAAAATATTTCAATGTTGTTTAGCTAGTTTAAATCAAGTTCATAATGTGATTTTGTATAATTTGATTTTGGAATAATGCTTTTTGGTTCTCAGACTTGCCCAATTACTTTTTGATTTGTGCATTATCCATGTGTGGCTCTGCTTGTTTTTATAATTAAACTCTGAGTAAAATGTCTGTCACTGAAATTGCACTCATTTGAGAGTGCGTATGTCCATGTGTTTATGGATACTAGCTTTCTTCTCTTAGCTTGACTTACCAAATTAACCGTCACTTTTTATTTATGTTTGAATTTAATCTGAATTAAATTCTCACAAAAGAGATAAAAACCTCATTTTAATGTGAAGAATTTTGTAGAATCCCTTGAATAAGAAAGAGAAAAATATGTTTATACACAGATAAATGAGGCTATAGAAAGATGATCTATGTGTGGTTTTATGAATTAAAATGTTACCCTATTTTAAAATTTCTGACAAAACATGGGATCTATAATTATTCACTCAACAAACATATTTATGATGAGCTCTAACAGATGTGAGTGCTTTGTTGGAGTTAAAGTTTTAGAAAAAAAATGGCAGAATCTGATTTTAAATTGTTCATAGTTGCATAAATGAGAAAAGTAAGTGCAATAGTCACTGTGGCAGAAATCACAATAATTATTTTTAAAACCAGATATTTGATTTTCTCCCAATCTTCTAACTATCATTTGTAAGCAAAGTCTGATTAAATGGTGACTGCTTTTCTAAGAAGAGTCATAACTGGCTGTTCATAATCAGTAAACCCAAAGAGACATTGACTAGCTTTGAGGTTAAGATACAAGTACCAGGGGAAAATATTTAAGAATTGGCAAGAAGGTTGGAGGACTTAGGACAATGATGGAAGGGAAGAGTTGGAAAAAAAATTGCAATGCAACAGAAAAATGTGGAGAAAGACTGAGAGATGAAGAAGCTGTTATGAACAGTGGATCATTAGTTGGTAAAGCAAAGAGGAAATTTAAGTCAGACTACTCGAAGATATGGTAGGATTATATATATACGGTACAGTACTTCCTCTGGGAGATTAAGAATCTTTCAGTCAAGATGAAGGCTGCTATCTTCAATGCTTCTTTAGAATGGTTGTGTGTTTTTCCAGATGTATATGCATGTGAGATTGAACTTAAGGTTAGCTGAGTGGTTCAAGATCTTCCACATTTGTTTGGAAGCTATGTTTGAAGTGTTATGAGGAAAGAGAGGAGAGTTGTTTATTCAGTAAATGGATGTGTGAATGAAGAAAGGACTTTAAATGTCTTCCAGCTGGTCATAGTGGGTCACACCTATAATCTTAGCACTTAGAGAGGCCAAGGTGGGCAGATCACTTGAGGCCAGGAGTTTGTGGGGAGCCTGGCCAACATGATGAAACTTCATCTCTACTATAAATACAAAAAGCCCGGTGTGGTGTTGCACTTTTGTAGTCTCACTACTCAGGAGGCTGAGGCATGAGAATTGCTTGAACTGAGGAAGTGGATGTTGCAGTGAGCCAAGATGGTGCCACTGCATCCCAGCCTGGGCAACACAGCAAGACCCTGTCTCAAACAATCAAACACACACACATACACACACACACAAATATACGTATGTATATATATGTATGTATATATATAGAGAGAGTCTTTCAACAAAAACATAAAGATATCAAAAAAAAAAAAGTATATGTGTAAAGGCAAGAGTTTCCTGTTTAGAGCTACTGGACAAAATTGGGGACATCAGACCTTACCTTATGAGTGTAATGATGAGATGCAATAGAAAGTGAACAATATCACCTAAATTTTGGTACCTACAGAAGCAGGAACCATTGTATTCTCATCAAATCTCTGAGCTAATTACTGTGTTTTTGAAAATACATGAGGAATAAAAGGGAGACTTAAGGTACATGAAAATGCAAACACTCAAAACCAAGATGAAGACATTGAATAGCAAAAATGTACAGGTTCTCCAAACAAGGGAAGAAGAGGAACTGTCAAATGGAAAACAAAAGTTAAGACACCATAGCTAGATACAATATGTAGACCTTGTTGGAGATGAATTAAAACAAATCAAGTGGAAAATAGCTTTCTTTGAGAAAATTAAAAAAAAATTGAATGTACCATATGTATTAAGGCTATCAGATATTATTAAATAATTAATACTAATTCATTTAAGTGTAAACATAGAATTTTGAAATTTTTTATCAGAGATACATACTGTAATACTTATGGATAAAATAACATGAATACAATTTACATTAAAATACCACAGTTAAAAATATAGGAGGTGGAAAAGAAAAAGAAAATTAGTAAATGTTGATCTTTTTTGAAATTGGGTGATAAATAGGTTGACAAGTGCTTACTGTAAACTTTTTCCCTTTTGTATAGTTTTTAAATTTTTTATAATAAAAAGTGAAAAATAAAGAAAATGGAGAAAAATTTTTCCTGTTCCATTTTACTTCTCTGGAACAACAGTTCTAGAACTTTCATTTGGTTCTCTTCATGTTTTCCATTTCTCTGCCAATGTTTTCAATCTTTTCATTTACTACGAACATATATCTTCTACATTTTTGAACACCAAAGGAATAGCTGCTTTAAAATTCTTTGATAATTTCAACATCTGGGTTATCTCAGAGTTGGTTTCTATTATTTTGTCTTTTTTCTTGAAAATAGTTCACATTTTCTAATTGATTATATGCAAAGTAATTTTGAATTGAATGCTGGCTTTTGTCAATGTTATGCTGTAAAGATTCTAGATGCTGTTATATTACTCTGAGGAGTGCTGATTCTTAGTTTTACTAGACAATTAATATAGTTGGAGCCAAAAAGTAAACTTTGCCTTTGGACTGCTGAAACGTCATTTTATTTAGTCATTTATACTTAGCCGGATTTTGTCTTGTGTCTGTTTCAAAGTCAAGGGCAAAATTTTAGACAGTATTTTTAAGTTCTCCTCTCTGACTCATTCTCCTTCTTAGAATTCCTCCTCATTTCTAGTAACCATGGTTGCCTTAAACTCTGTTCTCTGGCTCTTCAGTCCTGAAAGTCTGCAGATAGAGTTACAGCTAACTCATAAAGAATCAACTTCAGGGGGCTTTTAGACTGAATGTTATAAAAACAGCAAAATCACCATGTCACTTTCTTCTCCCTAATGTCAATTTATCTCTAATATCTACCTGTTTTTACTCTCCAGTTCTTCACATCATTTTAAATGTTTTTATCCAACACTTATTTTTGTAATTCTTGGGAAGGTGGGGTTTGGTTGGAACTTTATTTGGCATACTACACACAAAAATCAAATAGTGAAGCATAAAAATATTAAAAGATATGAGTATAAACAAACACTATAAGAAAAAATAAATCAAAAGATCATGGTAATGGCAAAAAAAAAAAAAGAAGTGAAAAGAAAGGCAAATATACAAAAACTTCCATTTGTTACAGATATGATATTAGTGCTAAAAATAATACAGTCAATATTTTGGGGTTGCTAATAAATATATGAATTAGTGGATGGGACTGTGGTAGAATAGTTGAAGATAAAACTGATAAAATGGGTATCAAAATTTTATGAGCTTCATGATATCCTGGTATCTGAATTTTTTTCTTATAGAAAGAAATGAGTTCAATAGGCAATGGAAAAAAATCCATAAATATAATTAGAGTTCCTTGTGAGAAGATTTGCAGAGGCTCAAAAATTATGTAATTTTAAATTATGAAATGTAAATAGAAACAGAGGGTGAAATTTATGTCCAAAAGCAAATTAGTAAATTTTTGTAGGCAATTCAAGTTATTGTTTCATGTTCCATGTTTTTTAAGCAAACAAAGAAAAAAAAATGCATTCCTAATACATTGGTCCTATCTATCAAAAGTAAGCCTGGAAATAAATTGCCAATTTTATAAGAAAGAAACTTTGCTCATTTTAAAACTAAAACTGAATGTTACTGAGATATTGCAAGTAGGACTTTCTTAAGATATTAATAGTTTTGGAATTGCTATAGCAACAGTGGGCTGCAAACATCCTCCCACAGATCAAGTAGGCATTCCACAAATGGCTAGGAAAGAAAAATGTGACCAACTTCATATTGGTCATTTTAATGAGAGGATTATTAATTTAATTTATTCTTTCAACAAACCAACTTTTGGTTTCATTGATTGTCTCTATTGTTTATATATTTTCCATTCCACTGACTTCTCTCTTACACTTATTATTCATTTTCTTCTACTTAGTTTCAATTTAATTTGGTCTTTTAAAGATAGTTTTCTAACAGGAAAGTTTAGATCATTAATATTAGATATTTCTTCTTTAGCTTTAGCTGCATCACACATTTTGATATATTATACTTTTATTGTAATTCAGTTACATATATTTTCTAATTTATCTTATGATTTCTTTTTGACCCATGAGTTATCTAGAAGTACGCTATTAAATTAAATTAATTTTTTCTGGTTTTTTAGTACTGTTAATTTCTAATTTAATTCAGCTATGATCAAACAACTATGAAGACTTCTTTTATAGCCCAAAGGTGGTTTCTCTTGATGACTTTTTCACGTGTTCTTTAAAATAAAGTGAATTCTACAGTGGTTGGTTATAGTGTTCTCTACATAAAAATTGGGTTACAGCTCGATAGTGTTATTCAGATCTTCTGTCTTTTAAATTTTTTACCTAGGCTTTGTATTGATTATAGATAGAGTTAAAATAAAATTTCCAACAAAGTTGTAGAACTGTCTGTGTCTTCCTTCAATTCTATTAGCTTTTGCTTCATGTAATCTGAAGCCCTCTTATTAGGTTTATAACCATTCTATGTTCCTGAAGTATTAACTCTTTTACCATTAAAAAATGTTTATAACCATCCTATGTTCCTGAAGTATTAATTCTTTTACCACTAAAAATGTCATTCTTTGTCACTATCACTACTCCTTATTCTCAATATCTATGTTTTCTAATATGAATATAGCCCTTTAGCTTTATTATGGCTACACTTGATAAGGTACATCTTTGCCCATCCTTTTACTTTCAAGTGATTTGGGTATATGTGTTTAAGGTGTCTCTTATAGGTAGCATACAATTGCTTCTTGCTATATTTTATACAGTTTTAAAATTTCTGCCTTATAATTGAAGTGTTTAGGTGATTTGCATTTGATGTAGTTATTGATATGATTGTTTCAGATTGATATTTTGTTGTTATAGTTATCAGTTTTCTCTGCAGCTTCTTTCCTGTTTTCTTTGTGTTAATCAACTTTTTAAAAAACCTGTCACTTTAATTCCTCTATTGGCTTTATAGCAACATCTGTTGAGGGAATTACAATTTGTATCCCCTGTGGTCTAAGTATCTGTGTACCCTCAAAATTCACATGATGAAATACCAACACCCAAGGAGATGGTATTAAGTGGTAGGGCAACTAGAAGATGATTTGATCATTAGAGCAGAGTCCTCGTAAATGTTAATAGCACCCAAACAAAAGAGTTAGGAGGCAGCCTATTTGCTCCCAACATATGAAGATACTGCAAGAAGGCACCACCTATGACAAAACAGGCCCTCATAAGATACCAAATATGCCTACACTTTCACCTTGAAGTTCCCAGTCTACAGAACTGTGAGAAGAAATTTTTGTTGTTATAAGCCACCCAGTCTGTGAAAATTTGTTACAGTGGCCTGAATGGACTAAGGCAGTATCTTTAGTATCACAATCTTATAGCTAATATTTGATACTTTAAGGCAGTGCAGGGGAAGCTTGCCACAGTATATTTATTTTTATTCTGTTCATCATCTTTGCATTTTTATCACATCACACACACACACATACACATACACACACACACACACACACACACACACACACACACTCACTCATCATAATACAGCGGGTGCCATTTATCCTCAAATAAATTCTTACAGAATTTTATGTACTAGCCAGGTGTGGTGGCTCAAGCCTGTAATCCCAACACCTTGGGAGACCAAGGCAGGAAGACTGCTTGAGCTCAGGAGTTTCAGACCTGCCTGGGCAACATGGCAAATCCCCATCTCTACAAGAAAACAAGAAACAATAAAAATTAGCCAGGCATGACGGCACACACCTGCAGTCCCAGCTACTCTGGAGGCTGAGGTTGGAGAGTCACTTGCGCCTGGGAGGTGGAGGTTGCAGTGAGCCCTGACTGTGCCACTCCCCTGAAGCCTGGTTGATGGAGAGAGATCCTGTCTCAAAAAAAAAAAAAAAAAAAAAAAAACAAAAAAAAAATGAGAAGAAAAGAAAAAAGAGTGTTATGTAGTTGAGGAGGTTTGCTGATGAGTTTTCTCAAATTGTGTTCAATTCAAAAGTTTCAATGCTTCAATTTTTGAGAAATTATTTTGACAGCTACAAAACTCTTGAGATATATATGTATACACAGATATAAGTGTGTGTATATTTTTTCTAGTATTTAAAATACATTCTTTCAATGTCCAATGTCTTTAATTGTTTCCAATTAAAAAATAATTGTAACGTGTTGTCTTTTTTCCTTTACTTGTTCCAAAATTTTCTCATCTTGCTTTCAGTAGTTTGACTCTGATGTGTGTATGAGTGGTTATACTGACTGATGTTTGTTGACATTCTTTAATCTTCAGGTTAACATTTTCAGTCAGACATGAAAGATTTCCAGCTATTACTCGAGTAATTCTCCCCTCTTTCTGTTTTCTGTGTCCTAAAGGCACTGCGTGTTGAGCTATTTGATATTGTCACACAAGTCTCCAGGGTTCTGTTCATTTTCCATCAACCGTTTATCTTTCTGTGCTTTGAATTGAGTAATTGCTATTGAAATACTTTCATGTTCTCTGATTCTTTTGACTTGTGTATCTCTTTTACTTTTGATCCTGTCTAGTAAATTTTTCATTTCAGGTATTACACTATTTTGCTCTAGGATCTCCGATTTTAATAGTCTTCAGTTTTTCCGTTGGGATTTTCTAACAGTGTATTCATTAAGATCATTTTTAAAATTCTTTCAACATAGTTTTGTTTAAAATGAAACGTAATTTTTTTAAAATTCTCTCAACATAGTCCAAATTATTTGGATGGGTTGTAAGTAGCTGCTTTGAAATTTTCTTCTGCTAAACTCAGTATTTTTTCCCACTCTGAGTTTTTTCCTATTCACTACTATTTAATTCTCCTGAGTTTGGATCATAATTTTCTGTTTCTTTCTGTATCCAGTGATATTTAGATAATGCTTTGTAGCAACTCTGGAATCTTTTGCATTTTTTGAGCGTTTTTTTCCCCCTAGTAAGCAGTTAACTTGCCTAGACTCAAATGGTTACCTCTTCTCTTATGTATTGTAGCTGACCTATCTGCTTCCATTTCTGTTTGCTTTTCAATTTAGTTCTCTGGTGGTTTCTCCTAGGTCTGCATAATTTAGCACTCAGTCAAGTATTAGGGCATATTTTATGCTAGATTTTGGGGCTCACCTTCTCTGTAGATTGTTTTCTGGGAAATCTTTCTTACATTTTTAGCTCCTTGGCCAGCCTTGGCCTCTGTGCTTTGACATCTTAAATTAGCATGGTTTCAGCTATCTACCATTTGACCTGCACGTAGTCTGAGAAAGGTACTTCATGAAATAAGTAGAAAATGAAAACAATCTCATTTGGTCCAGCAATCTCTTTCAGAGCTAACACTCCCTGTGGTCCCCGCCTTTTTATTCTGAGTCCCCTTGATTATTAACTACATTACCTCATACCTACATTACCTCCCTAGCTTTTTATTCTCAGTCCTCTTGATTGTTACCTATATTACCTCATAAAGGTGAGCAGTCAGATAGATGTTTCTGTAGAAATTATACTCTGACCAAAAGGGTCTCACTTCTTGGTTCTCTTGCTTGCAAGATTCCCCAATTTCCTAGTCTATCTTTCGATGCTGATCTCTGTTCTTTACTACCCTGATCCACGACAATAAGGCAGCAGTGTTCTTCCATTGCAACAATGTGCTACAGAGTAAATGTTTGTGTGTTCCCAAAATTCGTACGTTGTGGCCAGGTGTGGTGGCTCATGCCTGTAATCCCAACATTTCAGGAGGCCAAGGCAGGTGTACTACTTGAACCAAGGAGCTTGAGACCAGCACTGGCAACATGGCAAAACCCCATTTCTACAGGAAAAAAAAAAATTCATATGTGAAACCTAATCCCCAATGTGATGGTATTCCCAGACCAGGCCTTTGGAAGTGATTATGTTATAAAGGCAGAGACTTCATGAACAAAATTATTGCCATTATAGAAGAAGCTCCAGAGATTGCTTTTGCCTCCTTTAACCATATGAGATTACAGTGAAAAGACGACCACCTACGAACCAGGAAGCATCCCCTCACCAGACACCTAATCTGTAGGCTCATTCATCATGAACTTCTCAGCCTCTAGAATTGTGAGAAATACATTTCCACTGTTTATAAATCATTTAGTCTATAATAGTTTGTTACAGCAGCCCAAATGCAGTAAGGTACCAATGGGAGTAAAGGAGTGCTCTTGGGCAAGAAAGTCACACACAATCTTTACTTCTTTGAATTTTTGATTTTTAAAGGTACATTCTCTTCTAGCTTCTGTATGAATTTTTACTCTTTCCAAGACCTTTAAAGAGTTGTATTTAACATTTTGTTTACATTCTGGTTTCTCTTCAGATTGAATAAATATTTTGCCTTTTAATATTTTGACCATATTTTGTAACTTATATATGGGAGAGTTTGCATAAAAAGAATCTGTTCACCGCCATTACCAGTAGTTGTCCAAACCAGAGAGTCTTAATAAAAGACACAAAGAGAGTCCCTGTGTTGGCTTAGGAGGCAGTAGACTCGTGAATACTTTAATTAATTAAAAATTATGCATGGATATGAATATATGTCTTATTATGGTGAGAGGGATCATTCCTTTTTTCAGATTCTCAATGAAGTATGTGACACACAGAAAGATAAAGAACCACTTCTTTACCAAGACTTAGACTCTAGCTATGCTTTTAAATTTTATTATAATTATGTTACTGAAGTTTCACCTCAGTTATTCCTTTGTAGATAATTCAAGTTGATTTAAAACTATTTTTAAATAACCAATCTTACTAAAAGTTTCAATCAAAGCAAAAAAAAAAAATACATAACTGCTCCCAAGGTAGCCATCTATTCTTATTGCTGATGACCTGAGTGCCAGAACACATATACTTTTATTCATCTCTTCCAAGTATGGGAATGAAAAAAGCCAGAGAAGTTTGGATTCTGCATCCCAGTCTCCTACTGTGTTCCAGGAAATGGGCAAGGTTCTCCATAAAAAGTTGTGTGAACCTCATTTATGTACATCATGACACAGTGGTAATGAAATCTAAACTGTGCTAGCTGACTCCTGGCCTTGAATGCATCAGGCTTAATTTAATTTACCAGAATGGAATGGAGCAGACTCAATGTTTCCCTCACAGATTACATATAAACATTCATTTTAATCTCCTTAAATAAGGCTATTCTATTCCATTTTAAGATGATAGAATGAGCCCAGTTTAAAACTAGCTTTACAGACAGCTCAGATTGAATCCATATTATTTATTTAACTGAACTTTAAAGAGTTTACTTAATTAAAAACAGGCAAACGTGTTGGTTCTTTATTTTCAACCGTCTGGAACTATAACATAAATTGTGAGATTACTGTATTTTCTATTATATTATAGAATTTCTGATTACTTTTGTTAGCTTTTATTTTATAATTTTGAACATGTACTTTCCAATACTACTCTTCAACCTATTGTGGTGTTTGTGTAAGGAGACATGAACAGATGACCAAATACACTGTGTTAATTATATAAAATGTGCTGTATTAGCAAACACAAGGAATTATGGCATCACATCAAAGAGACAGTTAAGAATATAAGGGATAACATCCAGTGAACACACCCCCTGAGACTATTCTTACATGACTAGAATTGGATGATAAAGCATTTATTCTGGCATTATTAGAAATAGGTGATAGGGCTTGTTAGAATAAATTTGAACAAGATAATATGTCAGTTTGGGTGAAATGAGAGGCTTTAACTGTGATTAAAGTCTGAGATACAAGTGGTAGGAAATGAAATTGAAGGGTTTGGCTAGGAAAAGATTATGAAAAGCCTTGCAGACTAATGGGGATCTGTGATCAATAAGAATTTTAGGTACAGAAACAATAAATTAAAAAAAAAAAAGTAGAGTCTCATCTTTCATACAAATTCATGTAGTCTTCTTTACTGAAGAGAAGAAGATCATGCCATCTATAGCTGAAAATGCCACCATTAACAAATTTATGAGCAATATGAAAGAGCACTTGAGTTATCAAACAGTTAATTCGTATTTCACATGCAACTCTTGGGTAGGTTTTCCCACACTAACCAACTGTCTAAAATATATATATAAATTATATATATTTTATATATTTTATACATATATTATATATATATATATATATATATATATATATATATATATATATAAAATACACTTACTTATATCACCTCAGTTCCTTTAACTCTTGTCCTCAAGTGAACTTTATTTCATGGAAGAGCACTGTTATAATAAAAGACAAAAGAGACTCTAGATGTTGCCTGGAGAAGAAGAGAACAGAAGATTAAAGAAATGTAAAGTCTTCACTAAGATAAAATTAGTGTCAGGATAATGTGTCCTACTTCAACCAAGCTAAAAACCCTAGCTGCAGGCTTCTCAGTTCTTTACCTTTCAGGAACATCAGGGAACTGAAATAAACTACATAAGCCACAGAAAAAAGTGTTGTCAGTTTTCTGGAGAAGTGAAGATCTCTGGATATAAGATTGGATAGGCATTTATTAGAAAAAAATCCCTCCAAGAAGCTGAAGCTAAGTCTATTATTAGACTTAATATTAACATAAGTTTTATATGTTAAGGTGGTATGCATGATGCTGTAGTCAAGGTATACAAAAAGGACATTTCTCACTTTTTTTTTTTTTAACTGTACTTTGGGTTCTGGGGTACATGTGCAGATCATGCAGGGTTGTTTCTTAGTTGCATACATGGCAATGTGGTTTGTTGCCTCCATCCTCCCGTCACCTATATCTGGCATTTCTCCCTATGTTATCCCTCCCCAACCTCCCCACCACTCCCACAGTCCCTCCCCTGGCCTCCCCCAGCAGACCCAAGTATCTGATGCTCCCATCCCTGTGCTCCTGTATCCTCATTCTTCAACACCCGCCTATGAGTGAGAACATGCAGTGTTTGATTTTCTGTTCTTGTGTCAGTTTTCTGAGAATGCTGGTTTCCAGGTTCATCCATGACCCTACAAAGGACACAAACTCATCATTTTTTATGGCTGCATAGTATTCCATGGTGTATATGTGCCACATTTTTCTTGTCCAGTCTATCATCCATATGCATTTGGGTTGGTTCCAGGTCTTTGCTATTGTACAGAGTGCCACAATGAACATATGTGTGCATATGTCTCTATAATAGAATGATTTATAGTCCTTTGGATATATACTCAGTACAGTAATGGGATTGTTGGGTCAAATGGAATTTCTATTTCTAGGTCCTTGAGGAAGCACTACACTGCCTTCCACAATGGTTGAACTAATTTACAATCCCACCAACAGTGTAGAAGTGTTTCTATTTCTCTACATCCTCTACAGCATCTTCAGATTTTTTAATTTCACCATTCTAACTGGCATGAGGTGGTATCTCAACTCAATGTGGTTTTGATTTGCATTTCTCTAATAATCAGTGATGATGACCATTTTTTCATTTTTTTTGGCCTCATATATGTTTTCTTTTGAAAAGTGTCTGTTTATATCCTCCCCCCACTTTTTTTTTTTTTTTTCTTATAAATCTGCTTTAGTTCTTTGTAGATTCCGAATATTAGCCCTTTGTCAGGTGGGTAGATTACAAAAATTTTTTTTCCCATTCTATTGGTTGCTGGTTCACTCTAATGATTGTTTCTTTTGCTGTACAGAAGCTCCGGAGTTTAATTAGGTCCCATTTGTCTATTTTCGCTTTTGTTATCAATGCTTTTGGTGTTTTAGTCATGAAGTCCTTGCCTATGCCTAAGGACATTTCTATTTTTAAGAAGTGGAATCTACACTTGAATTACTGTGTAATTTACTGTGTAAAAAGAAAATGTTGCTTTTTAGTAATGTATATCATTCTAATTCTAATGATATTTTATATATATATACGGTATAATTGCAATATTTTTAGTAATTCTATAATTATATATACATAATTTTAATTCTATTATATACACATACATATAAAGTGTAATTTTATATAATTATACTTTTTAGTAATTATGTGTGTACATATATGTATGGTATACATATGTATTATATATAATATATATAAATTATATTATATATAAATTATACATATAATTTATATATAGTATACATGATACCTATGTTATTTATATATTAGATAATTTATATAAAATTTATAAATTATAAATCATAAATCATAACATTTATAATTTATATATTATATATAATTATGTATTTATATAAATTTTTATATAAAAATATATCTATATAATTATATATCTATATATTATATCCATATATAGATACATATAATTATATATCTATATATAAAACTAGTGGCATAGATATATAGATATATATTACAGATATATATAGACAGAGATATATATTATGGATATAATCTATATTATATAATCTATTATATATAATATAGATATAATCTATATATAGATATAATATAGACTATATATATCATATAGATAAAGACAGAATACATATTAGCTCATAAATTTAGACTAAAAGTTAAATTCTACTAATCAAAAAACTCACCCACATATGTACCAGGATACCAACACAAGAATGCTCAAAATAGTCCCTGACTGTAAAGATCCCAAATGTCCATAAACAGTAGAATGAATAAATCTATACTGACATCACTCTTTCCTTTGGCTGATAGAGTTTGTTATTTCAATAGTGGTTCCCTGATGTTCCTGAAAGGTAAAGAACTGAGTAGGATGCAGCTAGGGTTTTTAGCTTGGTTGAAATAGGACACATTAGCCTGACACTAATTTCATCTTAGTGAAGACTTTACATGATTTCCTTAATCTTCCTTTCCTAGAATTATATATAGACATATAATTATGTATCTATTTTTTTACAATGCATTTTTGTCCTTTTTCTACAAACAACAAAAGACAGAATAACAGACTGGCATAGAAAACAGGGCACATTTTAACTGGAAGGCACAAACACATGATAAATGGATTCTTCCTCTGTGAATTCTAGAGAACACTTTGAGTCGGTACTGCTAAACTCCCCCAGTTTGCCTTATTAGGAGAGGAGTTACCACATCATTATATAATCATTGTCTCATGCTCCTATCCACAAATATCACAATTGCGCAGACTCATGATGCTTGCAATTGCTTAATTTGGCGGAAAAACAGTGCCATTCATCATCTTTTATTTTTACATTGTTCTATTGTTTCCAGTCACTGAGAAAAGTAAACAAGAAATATAGTCACCGTCAGCCTAAGAAGCCTCAAATATAATGCCATAAACAGATAAACGGATTTTGGGAGAATGTACCCAGTTGGTAAAATGAACAAAATAGACACTACCTTAACATTAATTTATAAACATTCCTTTTTCCTTTCTTTATGTGTTATCTTTGCCTACCCTGTGTATGTTTGCCTGTGTATATGTGCACTAACTCTTAGCAAAAATTTCTGCCTCGGGGGTATAGCTGAAGTAAAGTATGTTTAATTGTTTAACAGAAATTGCCATAAGTATTTATTGTTATGTATTTCTCACCAGGATGATTACATTATTGGATGGCTACTATTTATAATCAATCTAATGTCCATACCTTCTACCAAAAAGCCAATGGTGATAAAATACTGAGGACAACTTTCCAAAGTTTTGGTTAGGGTATAGAATTAGGTAATCCCTAGCAATCAACAAGAAGAAAAGGTGATCTCGTTTTTGAATTATATAGGAGAGAACACATAAATAAATGGTTATCATGTGAAGATTATTTGATCCTAAAGTCAATACGTTGGGTCTTCCTTCCAAAACCATTTTCTACTGATAACAAACAACAGTCATATAAATGTACACAAGCTTGGCCATCGTTTGCCTCTTTGAAATCAAGAATCTTTAAATATTTTTACTCTTTGACCAAAGAATTCCAGGAAGTGAATGTTTCTGTAGAAATAACTTTATGTGGGGAAAATATATATATTCTCAGAAGTATTTATTAGAGTGCAATTTATAATGGAAAGAAATTTGGAATAACCAAGAAACCCTAAAAGAGTAGCAATTTTGTACATTTTGCTACAAAACTAAATATATATTAAAATTGCAAATTATTTTATAATAATAGTTTAAAGGAAATGCATATTAGCTCATAAATCCAAATTAAAGTTAAATTTAACTAGTTAAAAAACTCAACCACATATGTACCAAGATACCAACACAAGAATGCTCAAAATAGTTACCAACTGAAAAGATCCTAAATGTCCATAAACAGTAGAATGAATAAATAAATTGTGGAATGTAGAGACAAGGAAATCCTATAAAAAATAAATTAACTATGTGCAAATGAACAAAACAGATAAAGCCTATTAATATTATATTGGGCAAAAGGTATCACAAAATACATGTAGTAAGATTCAAGGATATAAAGTTGAACAACAAATAATGTTACTTACAGAAGCATGCATAAGCAGTAAAAGTCCAGATTAATAAATAAAAGGAAGGATATGATTATTACAAGGTCAAGATAGTGATTACTTCCAAGGAAGAACAAAGGGGTTATAATCAAGAAAGTACAGACAGATCACATACAGGCTTCTAGAATGCACACAATGCCCTATTTCTTGACCTGGATGGTGGTTGTAGAGATAATTCTCTTTAAGTTAATCATTACTTGAGCTGGGACTTGAAGAATAGACAGAATTAACACAAGTAATGATGGGATGGAAGGAATTTCCAAAGTTTGAAACACTTTGACTAAAGGAAAATGTATTGTTCCATTCTCATGCTGCTATAAAGAACCACCTGAAACTGGGTAATTTATAAAGAAAAGAGGATTAATTGATGCAGTTTTGCAGGGCTGTGGAGGCCTCAGGAAACTTACAATCATGGCAGAAGGGGAAGCAAACACATCCTTCTTCACATGGTGGCAGGAAGGAGAAGAATTATAAGCCCAGAAAAGGGGAAAGCCACTTATAAAGCCATCTTATGAACTTACTCATTCTGAGAATAGCATGGAGGAAACCACCCCCATGATTGTATTACCTCCTACTAGGTCCCTCCCACCACATATAGGGATTATGGGAACTATTATTCAAGATGAGATCTGGGTGAGGACTCAGCAAAACCATATCAGGAACTATGTAGGGAAATGCAATAGACAAGTCTGGCTGTGTCAATGAGTATACAAAGAAGGATAAAGGGAAATTAAACTGAAACAGGACTGCATAAAAAATCCCTGCACATGAAGTAAATCAGTTATAACAGTAGGAGTCATGTAATGGTATTATAAATAATTCATTGACCTGAACTATTCCTTTTCTTCTGATTTTTCTATATTCCCCTGATACCTCATTATCATACGCTGAACCACTGAGACATGGAACAGGCAAGGTTGTAACGGCCTTGGCAATCTTTTCCTTCTGAGCCTGACAGGAGTTTAACACATCTACGTTCCAACACCATGGAGTTTTAAATCCACAAACTCCAATTTGTCCCGGTCTCTAAGACTGAAATACAGTTTTGGTTCCTGCATGCTGTTATTTTTGTTTAATTCCTAAACGCTAATGTGGTTGAGCCTTTCAAGCCACAACTACATAAATTCAGATTCCCTCCCTCCATGTTTCATCTGCCTAATGGGAACATCATTTCTACACCTGGAATTCAGTGTGGAGAAAGTTTGCCTTTGGATAGTATGTGTGCTTATCTCCATGATAGCCTCTGCTATCTAGGCTGCTCTCCCGTTAATGTGTGCCTAGTGTCTCCTCCTCCATAAGTCTGGCTGTTAGAAGTGTAGACAAATTCCATGATTCATTGGGTCTCCATTTTCACCTTTCAGAATAACAATGAAATGCATTCAACGAATTACAACAGGAATGAAAATCAACTGCTACATATGTAAAGAAATTGAAACCATTGTATCAGCTTGTTATTTTATGTTAAAACCATTTACATCATTATTTCTAGAAGTAATTGGAAAGTAATAAATATAAATTCCAATTAGTAAGACTAATATTTGAAAACCCAGAAGTCTACTTTTCACAAGAAATGAAATCACACTTGCCTAAATATTTAATACAAATTGTCTTTGAAATGTACTCTTGCAGTATAACTCCTTGATAAGAAATAAGAAAAATTCAAGAGATTTCTAATGATCTTATACTGTTTTTCTGTTCACAAGTGGAGATAACTCATAGACAGCATTTTGTTTTCCCTTAAGAATGAAGAGGACTTTGTTTCTGTATATTTTTTAAAATAATACATGGCCAGTAGAACAATAATAAAAGAGGGTGGTGCAAAGCAATTAAAATAGTTTTGGTTATAAATTCTTGCTTTAGAGACTATGATTTGTAATGATACATCTGTTTTCACAAATAGTGATTATAATAACATTTCATTACTGAATTTTTTTCTATGTAAATATTTGTTCCAACATAATTTGTCCTGAGTCACTCCCATTGAAGCAGTTCTCATAGTGTGCCTGAGAAACCAGTTTTTTAAAAAGTGTCTTCTGTTCTCTAGTTTCTGGACTGTTGCATGAGCCAGTGTGTGAATCCAGGGATTTGTCAACTCTCAATTATTGTCCATTATGTATTGCATATTATTAAAGTACAATGTTTTCCCTCAGGCCATTTTCTGTGTAAAACTGTAAATTAATTACAGTTTTTGAATGGGCATATAAAAGAAAGTCTATCTTTATTTACTTATGTGTTACTATTAGTCAAGGTTCTTTGATAGCAAATAATTGGCAGTTACTCAAGCTAGATCAAGCAGCAAAAAAAAAAAAAAAGAAAGAAAGAAATTTTGGAGTCCTCTGTGAAAGACAGAAAAACCATCAGGATCCTTAGTGTTATTCTCTCAACTTTCTTACTGTCTCTGAACCCCTCTGTGGAGACTGGCTTTCTCTGCTTTTAAGTCCACATAAGAAAATATGGTTGTCCCATGCTTCTTAGTTCCAAATACACATGAAATTCGGTTTACTGTTTCTCAGTCTCTATTGTCATTTTTTTCTTTTTTCTTTTTTAAAGAAAGGAGTTGCTTCAATCCTATACTAGTGTTCAGGAGTCAGACCAAACATGGCAGCTGAAAGGGGTGAGAGATGGTTCTATGATCGATCTGGAGCCCTTAAGTGTGTCCACTGTAATCTATCTCATCCAAAACTAGCATTCTTGTTTCTCAAAATGCATGTCTGCACTCTTAACTACATCCCTCTTCAATATGATTTGAGGTCTAAAGCCTGAGAAGAGGGCCTATGAGTCTACAAAGATATATTTTGTAGCAATTAGTACCTTTAAAAGGAAACACAAAAGACTTCCTGATCTACTTTGATTCAATTTCTTCAAGTAACTTTTACACGAACAATGGGTTGCTGCTTCACAATTCAAGACTGCTGCTCCAATTTTCATACACAGTCTTACTAAGCAGGTAGACCATTGACTATGTGTTACGAGGAGGAAGCTGTGTGGGTATTAGGATAAAACAATGTGTAATTCATTCTTCTTATTAATGCGCTATTTCTCCTTCAGGCAAATTATTTCACTAACATAAGACAATGACGGGCTTCAGTGAGGCCTTTTTGACAAACTGGACATGATGTTGGACAGGTGCCACTGTCTTGGTAATAACACAGAACTTTTTCAGCAGAACTTTCTCACAAAGCAACTTAGGGAGAGAACACACAATCCCATCACTCCCAGATTGTCTGATGTGAAACTCTGGAGGCCTTCCTCACGGGAGGAAAGGGACAAGAAGGCATTTGGGTGGTAAAGGAAACTAAGACTTTCAGAGAAGAACAAAACAAATGAATGTAATCGGTGATAAAAGATATTAACAAGACATACACTACAGAAAATGGAAATATTTTATATAAAATTCTATAGCTCAGAAGCAGTAAGTTTGGAAAGATGAAGTGACGTAATCAGAATAGCAAAGTACCGCTTCTGAAAAAGCTCAATTTTATATGTATTACTTTAAAAACTGGCACATAGTTAACAAAGAAAACATATTTGATGGGATTAAAATTCTTATGTCACAAGGGCAACAGAATGAATTTTAGAAAATCATCTTCTTTTCTTCAAAGAATTACACAATTACAACAAAACATCTGTCAGCGAAGTATTCATTTGTAGTATCATTTGGAAAATGGGTAATTGACGGCAGTATGACAAACTGAAAGTCAAATATCTCTGTGGAATTTTACCAAGGAGGGGAAAATATTATAGAACTATAACACTTTTTAAAAGAGAAGAGAAAAGGGAGAGAGAGAAGGAGCTGAGGAAAGCAAAAAAGGAAGGAAAACAGGGAAAGGGGGAGAGAGGAATGGAGGGAGAGAGGGAAGAAAGAAAAAAAAAAAAGAAGCAATGGTGAGAATCTTGTATTATTGCTTTGAGAAGTCCCACAACCAATATCATTTTGGCAGATTCTCCCTTTACTCTGTCCCATTTTATAAGATTTTATGGCTTTAATTACATTAGGGACAGAAGCGCAATAAAAGCAGTGTGAGTTTCTAAAAACATAGACTCCAGTTATTCCTGTGAGACCACTGTCAGGATTTTGGAATAGAGATCATGACTACTTTATGAAAAATATTCACTAAGGAGAGTCCCTTTGTTGCTTTGGTTATGATAACCAGCATTTACATTGTACCAAACATATCAAGGTGCTAAACCACAAAATGAGCAGAGTGTAGTATGTGCTTTGTTCATAGTGCAGACTCAAATAGCATATCTAATTCAGATTAAATTTACCTGTGGCTTTCATCCTGAAATTCCATCCACTCTAACCATTGGTGTATAAGATGCTGATGTGTCAGCCCATAGGATTTTCATCAAACGTAATGTTAGAATATCTTAATGTCCAGAATAAGGAAGCCAATTCCCTCTCCCTTTAAAGCCTCACTCCAGGACAACTTAGAGTAGAATGAACCCAGCTGTATTCTGCACAGAGAACTACTTCTCAGTGAAATGCTGGTAAAATGAGAGGTTTGGACAAAGACATTTTATCTTTCTCCTATGTTGTGTTATTATTGCTGGGAAGCCCCATTGGATCCAATCTTCTCTAACTCTGAAAAACCTTCTGCCACAAAAACTGCATTATCTTCCTACCTGACCTGAATTTTTTTTAGACCAGCATTCCTGTTCTAGACCTATATTACGATTCCATTTACAAATTAACTCCCCAGTTTTCCTTATATGAAAACTACTTTGCATATGGAAAATGGTTTCTGAAAGACCATTGGTATTTGTGGCAACTGGTTTCTGTACTGAATTAGGAGTTCGTTGTGAGTGGGGGCTGTGTCTTGTATTTTCAGCTCCTAGCACAACACTTGGAGCAGAGTAAGAGCTCAACAAGTAATGGAGGAACAAGTGAACTACAGACGAAGCATCATACAGAAAGATGAGACCCTCTATTGCTCTCCCATTAGACAGTGACACCACCCAGGAAGATAAAATTCAGTTTGCATTGAGTCTTCAGTATCTATTTCAGCCACAGACTAAGATCACAAAAAGACAGCACACGTAGAATGATAACTGATACCAAAATCTCAAGAGTAAAGTCTGAGTTAAAGAAGAAGGAAGGATTGACAAAGCATTCAAAACTAAGCTTGATTGTTGTGACAACAGAGTAATAATGAAAGAGGAGTAACTTAACTGCTAACAATTGGGAAACGTTTCAGTGACTCTGAGCCCATCGATGAAATAAAATAGTATACGTCCACGGGAAATGTGAGTTTTAAAGAGTCTTTAAAGGCAACGATGTATCAAATACCTTATGGAACACTGCAGATACTACTGACCTATTAACCTTGCCTTTTGGTTGTCCTAGCTGTGCTGCTGACTGAGTCACATAAACCCAAGCTGACAGAGCCAGTACAGAGCTTCTTTCTTCTGCCCTAGGCTTCACTGTTGACACTGTGGTGTGGCTCATCACTCACACACATACGGAGGAGTTAATAACCTGCACTGCTAACTACAGACCTGTGGGAAAGAGGAGCTGGTGAATAAATCCTTTCCTTTTTTCCCCCATGATTGACGATCCTATGATAAAGATCATAAGCCTTCTTAGAGAATGTTATCCATGAAACTGAGCTCTCAGTTGTGCTTAACAGCAGTTAAATTGATAATATTTATATTGGTTTTCCCTCCTTCCCTGTTTCACTCACCCTTTTTCTTATTCATTAAGACTATGCTTTGAAGAAAATACAACGCTATGAAAATTTATACATTAGAAGTCTAACCTAGTATGAAGGAGAGGATTCAGAGCCTTGCTGAAGAAATAGCACTTAAGACTTGCATAAATAGGGGTCAGGCATGTAGGGGGTAAAGGATCTTAAAGAAACATTTTAGACATATAGGTACTATATACTGCTATGGAAAATTACATGATGTCTCAAGTCCTCAAAACAGAGAATTTTGTTTATTTTTCATCTAAGGCAGTCCTGGCCACACAGTAACTCAATAACTATTTACTGGATGAATGAATTAATCAATCAATCATATGTTCTAGGATAGCACTAAAGTTTGAAAAACCCTAAACCAAAGGGGTCATGATAGAAGCTACCCTACAAGGGGTAAACAGACTGTAGGAAATAAGTAGAAGTGAAAATAAATTCAGAAAATTGTGTAGAAGGCATCACTAACCAAGGTCTCAATCACCTTGAATCATTCCTGTTTGGAATCTCAATCCTGAGTCCAGCAGGACAGCAATCCTGAGGCTGTGCGTAAAGGAAGTCCACAGTATAAAGCACAGTCCTACACATGTGCTATGCAACACTAAGTAATGAAAAAATACTTTATAGAAACCAGCTCAACCTTAGTAATTCCATTTACCTTTGAGTCAACTTTATCATGCATTGCTTATGAGTAGTTAAGACTTAGAAATGCTTCTCTCTCATTTGTTTTTTCAATCTAAGATAGGCAACCACTGATCAAGATGAGGGTTTTTATTGCCTAATTCTTAAATCACTTTACTGGATTGTTTGACTTGGCCAGAAATATAAAGCTTAACACAGACTCACTGTGGTGTGTGATTCAGGACTTGCCACCCTTTTCTTTTCTATGATTCCATTGTCTCGGCCACAGAGTTGCCACACCCAAAGAGTCAATTTCCTGCAAAAAGAAAGAAAAAGAAAATTGGAACCCTACTTAAATTATTGTTTGCTTTTTCAGACTTTATAATCACCTAAAAGAGAACTTCCTCTTTTCACAGGCTAATCTTTCTGTCTCTTCATGAACACAGAATAACTGAAAATATTTTTAAATTAGTATTCTTTGCCTTTCGCATGTAATTAATCACAAAAACAGTAAGATCTATTTAAAAATCACAATGGCTTTTAATCGTTTCCTTAATAAATCCCATTATGTGTATAACAAATAGAGCAAGAGCTCCTAAAGGCAAGAATTATGTCTTATACAGTTTTTAACTATTTTAAATCCATTTCAATATGCCTAGTACACATTTATTTCCTATTTACAGCCCATTTGCTCATTAAACTATTATTAAAATATATTTTTAGTTACCATTTATTTTGTAGCAGACATTGAACAACCACATTCACATTACTATTATCTCATTGTTTAAATAAGTCAATACATAGAAAGTTTTAAAAACAGTGCTGGACACAGAGTAAGCACTGAATAAATGTTGGCTTTTGTTTTCTCATTTAATCTTGACACATCTAATAGTCTCTGACAAGGTAGGAATTATTGTCCCATACCACACATGAAGACATAGTGATTGGTGAGGTAAAATATAAGGTGACTTGCCCACAGTGACCCAGGTTCATACCCTCTCATGCAACCACTTCTCATCGTACATTATTTTAGAATATTCTTGGAATGAATTCTGTGACTTATCAAAATATATATGAACTGAAAATACAAAAACCTGAACCTAGTTCAGAAATATGGCATATTGTAGAGTCCATGTGGATGGAAGACTATTGATTCTTTTTCTGTGGAAAAGTGAAGGAGTGCAGCAGAGTAAGAAGCATGGGATGCAAAGACTGCTGTGAAGGCAAAGGAGAATCCAGCCTTTTTGGATTCTCACAGGACAAACCATCTGAGAGGGCATACTCCTCCAGTGCTGGATCTACTTAAGAAGCTGTATTGGCACTGGGCAATCAGGCAACAGCAAGTAAGTCAGAAGCAATAACTATGCTCAGGGAGCTAGCTAACAGACTAATAGCAAAACCTATCCAAGACAAACAGATAAATTAACTACAAACTATGATAAAAACTATGAAGAAAGCAAACAGGATTCTGGGAGAGCAACTTAGTTACAACTTTAGCTGTTCAGGAAGCAATCTTTGTAGTTTTCCTATTTTCAAATTAACCATTAAAATATACTCAATGCTACTCACAGTCACTAAACATACATCACAGTAAGTAAAGACTGTCCCTTCAGCACAAAAATACTTTTAAATTATTATTTAAAAATCCATTAATTGTGGCTGGGCATAGTGGCTCACACCTGTAATCCCTGCACTTTGGGAGGCTGAGGTGGCTAGATCACTTGAAATAAGGAGTTAGAGACGAGCCTGGCCAAAACGGTGAAACCCCGTCTCCACTAAAAATATAAAAATTAGCTGGATGTGGTGGTGTACACCTATAATCCCAGCTACTCAAGAGGCTGGGGCAGGAGAATCACTTGAACCCAGGAGACAGAGGTTGCAGTGAACCAGATTTTACGCCACTTGTACTCCAGCCTGGATGTCAGAGTGAGACTCCATCTCAAATAAATAATAATTTAAAAATCCATTAATAAAATCCATCATGTTGAATGATTAAAAACCGAAAACCATGTAGTCTTAATGGAGTCAGAAAAAAAAACCCATAAAATGTGGCATCTCTATATGACAAAAACTCAACAATATTTTATCAAGTTCCCTTAACCTAATGATATTCACAGAAATACCTAAAATAGTCCTCTCACTTTACTTAGCATGAGAAATACCTGGAGGGTTTATTGAAACACTAATTGCTGGGACCCTCCTCTTTCCCTCAGAGTCTCTAATTCAGTAGGTCTGAGGTGAGACTCAAGAATGTCCATTACTGCCGGGTGCGGTGGCTCAAGCCTGTAATCCCAGCACTTTGGGAGGCCAAGGCGGGTGGATCATGAGGTCAAGAGATCGAGACCATCCTGGTCAACATGGTGAAACCCCGTCTCTACTAAAAATACAAAATATTAGCTGGGCATGGTGGCACGTGCCTGTAATCTCAGCTACTCAGGAGGCTGAGGCAGGAGAATTGCCTGAACCCAGGAGGCGGAGGTTGCAGTGAGCCGAGATCGTGCCATTGCACCACTCCAGCCTGGGTAACAAGAAGGAAACTCTGTCTCAAAAAAAAAAAAAAAAAAAAGAATGTCTATTACTAACAACTTCCCAGGTGATATTGATACTGCTGGTTCAGAGCAATTCTTTGAGAACTACTGACGCATACTCTTAATTGTAAAATGATGGAAGTATTTACATTGAGGTCAGGATCAAAATAAGAATTTCCACTTCTATTTTATCACTCCTAGACCCTATATCAATGAAGATAAATGTCAGAATGTTCAATATAGTAGTCACAACAATAGTAAACCTAATGAAATAATTTGTTTCCATCAATAGAGGTATGGATAAGTTGTGGAAAAATTATATCATGAACAGTATACAACTATTCATTAAATATCCCTACTAACATAAACATATGATGCTAAGTGAAAAATATCAACTGCAAAATAAGGACATTTATGAAGGTTTTGAAAACCTACAAATTAAGGCAACACAAGTAAATACAACACATTTAAGGTAACAAAGCTATGGCAATCATGACTAGAAGGATACCCATTCACTTCCGAATAGTAGTACCATTCAGGAGATGAGAGGGGAAACAGAGTTCCCATTTGAAATCCCAGTACATCTCCTTATATAGTTTTCATTGATCAATCAGTTCACTATAAATGCATGTTAGTGAAGGCTATAGTCATGCAAATAAACATTTTTTCCCTCTTTATTGATGATGGTGATTTTACGATTTTTTTAAAAGATCTCAACTCTTTTAAAAGAGAAAATTTTCTTTGGGAAAATGTGATGAAGCAGAGCCCTGCCATAACCACTAACGTTGGCAAGTTGCCTTAAAATTATCGCCATATTGTGATAAATTTCTGGCAGTTGTGTTCATCAAATTGAAAAAAAAAATTTATTCCCTTAAAGGAAATATTTGGTTTCACCAGCCTATAAACCTGTATTAGTTACTCTAAGTCACTGGTTCAAACTGAAATCTGGTACCTGGTTCATAATAATCAACTGCAGATAAATCACTTTGAGTCACCATCATTTGGCTGTCCTCTGTAAGAGACACTGTTAATATTAAAATACTCAATAGCACCTGCTTAACATGTTTTCCTTCATACAAGATTTCCAGTTTCTTTGTAAGTTTGCCAAGTGTTTTCAAATGAGTCCCCTGGGAAAATGACCTATCAGTAATTTTTTTCTCCATTTTCTCAGGCTGATAGGAGAGCAGCTCTTTGATCATGCTGAGGGTTGCACTTCTTAGCTTTCTAAGAACAGAGAAACCTTATGCTTGTGCAGCTAGGCAGAGCTTTGTGCCAGCCCTAGATATTTTTATGTCTTACATAAAGCTAAAAGCTAAACCCATGGTCTGCAGTTTGGAGGAAGAGAGAGTGTCTCAATGTTTTCGCTAAAATTATGCTAAGCTCTTTTCAATTTTATCTTTTGAAATGACAGTAATTTGCTTTTTCATTATTTTTCCTCAACTAAATCCTCTAAGTTTCCCACCCAATTCCTCCTCCCACACCCTATCCCAAACTTACACATAAAATGAGTATAGTTCTTTCACAGAGAAATATTTTGTTTCCATGATTTGTAGTAATATCTGATAGCATATGAGTAATTATTTTCAATAAACTAAAATAAAAGCAATCTTTCTTTTTCTATCTATCTTGAAGTAGTGGGAGGACAAATGCTATTTAGAAGTATCATGCCCTAAAAGAGTAGAAAGCATTAGAGGAATGGGTTTCACATCAGGAAATCTAGGGAGGAAAAATCTCTTCCTCTGGGATGGTGTTAGGTTTCTTTTTCCAGAGAGGGCAAAAGTTCCACTAATTAAGATGAAAGCAAAACCCGGATGCCTGTAACAGCAGTATAAAGTTCATGTTTTTTTTCTTCTAGGCCAGAAAAGAAATCTGCCAAATTTACTCTAACCTTTATTTGGTCAGATTTAATTTTCTGATAGAATTTCCCTCTCTTTTCAGTATCTTTGCATTTAGAAATAAAGCACTTTCAATTTCTAAAAAAAAAGTTTGTTTAATCGTTTGACTCTGGTCCTTCATAACATCATTGTGAATTGGTTTCCCCACCTGTGAAGTGTGGCTGTTTGTACCACAGAGACTAATTACAAAGGTCATCTGCTCATCCGCTGAGAGGACAAGAGTTTGTGTAGGAGTTCTAGGAGATAACTGAAATATGATCATCAGGATGAAAGGACAGTGGACTCTGGGATTTGGGATAAGCAAGCATACTCACAAAAGCATTTTTATTTCTTAAAAAAATTATTAACAATGTTGCCAGACAAACAATGCATCTTTGACAGTGCCCGAATAATAGTTTGTAGCCCTATAGTAATAAAAGAATGAGCTCTGGTTTGAGACCACCTGAAAGCTGAAAATTAATTCAAAGTACAGGCTTGACCTGGTATTCAAGCAATCTAGGGAAGTTAGTTACATTCTTTAAGTCTCTAGCTCCCCAGTTGATAACATTGTACCATAATATTTCTAAATTGAGGTATAATTATAATAATAGTAAATCCCCCCATGGGGCTTGTAAAATGAACAATATGCACACAAATATGCTTTACACAGCATTTGGCATATCCTACTTCCTCCTCTATAAATGTTATTTGTTGTCATCATCTCATGAGAATTTTTTTGTACATAACAATGTCCTATACATATTTAAAGAGTGTTTGGTTTGTTTTACTATCTTTAGCTGCATAATATTTAAATAATAGTTTACAAATAGCAAATCAAATAAAAGTTTAGATAAGTCAGTCAATTCCAGAGTGGAGTTGGAGAGACAATATTTTAACTGATGATAATTTTACATGTGGATAAATGTTGATTGCATTATTGAATGAAATATATCCTTGTGAGATATGTTCTTTTGAATTTTATCATTGGAAAAGTATTCCATTGTGCCACAAATAATCTCCAAATTATAACAGAAATATTCATGTAGATTCACATGAATTAACTTTTATTAAACATGAATAACACAGTTTTAATATTGGCCATCTGTACATTTTCATAGTGTATGTTTTATGGTTTTTAAATTTTCTTTCGTTTTTTTGAATTAGGGTTTCATTCTGTTGCCCAGGCTGCAATGCAGTGGTGCCATCATGGCTTACTGCAGCCTTACATCCCTGAGACCACAAGCCTCCTGAGTAGCTGGGACTACAAGCGTGCACCACCATGTTTCCATTTTTCACAGAGACAGGGTTTTACCATGTTGTCCAGGCTACTCCTGAACTCCTGAGCTCAAGTGATTCATCTACCTCAGTCTCCCAAAATGCTAGGATTACAGGTGTGAGCCACTGCACCTGGTCAGTTTTTGAATTTTCAATGGCAATAAAAGTAGATCTAAATAGCAGAATCTTTTTGTACACTTCAGATAGTAAAGAAAAATATATTTGGCATAATCCATCAAAAAGCCATGAGAATTACAAAGCTGCTTTTTTTCTTTTGAAATATAGTTTACACACAAAAGTGTATGCAAGAATATATAATAATACGGAGAGTAAAACTACAGCTGCCCCTTGAAAAAGTGGAGGTTAGGGACACTGACCTCTACACAGCCAAATATCTTCATATAACTTTTGAGTTGCAAAAATTTAACTACTAATAGCCTATTGTCCACCAGAAAAGTAATTGACTGCAACACAGTCAATTAACACATATTTTGTATGTTATGTATTAATATTGTATTCCTATATTAAAGTAAGCTAGAAAAAAGAAAATGTTAAGAAAATAATTTATATTTTTAATAAGATGTTTTATATATTATGAATATAAGTAATGTTAATTATATTTTATATTACATAATTACAATTTAAAATTTTATAAATATACAAAATAAAGAAGAGAAATATGTGTACTACTCATTACTTGGAATTGGATCATCATAAACGTATTTATCCTCATCATCTTCACATTTATTAGGCAGAAGAAGAGGAGGTAAAGGAGAGTTTGGCTTTGCTGTCTCAGGGGTGGCAGAGGCAGAAGAGGTGAAAGAAGGTCAGGAGAAGCAGGCACATTTGAGGTAACTTTTACTGAAAAAAATTGGGGATCTGGTGTAGTGGCTCACATCTGTAATCATAGCAGTTTGGGAGGCCGAAGTGGGCACATCACTTGAGGATGCTAGTTTGAGACCAACCTGAGCAACATCTAAAAGGTGGGCACCTCACTTGAGGACGTTGGTTTGAGACCAACTTGGGCAACCTGCCAAAACCCTGTTTCTACTGAAAATACATAAAGTAGCTGGGCATGGTGATGCACATATGTAGTCCCAGCTACACAGCTGACTGAGATGGGAGGAATGCTTGAACCTGGGAGGGAGAGGTTGTAGTGAGCCGAGATCATGCCACTGGACTCCAGCCTTGGTGACAGAGCAAAACTCTGTCTCAAAAAAAAAAAAAAAAAGAAAAGAAAAAAATTAGGGTATAAGTGAACCCATGAAGATCAATCCTGTGTTATTCAAGTTTCAACTGCAAAGCAAGTACCTCTGTAGCCACCATCCAAAAATCTATAAAAATCACCTATAAAAAGTAAATAGGAAATTATATATGAAAGTGCTTTGTCATTAATAATGATTTATTCACATCTAAGACATTTTTCAAAACAACTTTCCTCATTTTTTATTGATGGATAATACTATAAACATTTTGCCTGGGCTAATGTCTATATGTAAAGTACCTAAAACAATAGAAGCCATATTGATAAGCACTTAATAAATGTAAAACATTACTGTCATTTAATAAATTAATGGCATTTTGGTAGCAATTACATTTTTCAAAGTTATCTAACTGAATCTATATTCTGTGTAAAAAAAAATACTTGCACAAGGTCATAATTCCAGTATTCAAGGCAGGCGTCCCCAAACTATGGCCCTCCAGCCTCATGCAGCCCCCTGAGGCCATTTATCTGGCCCCCCACTGCACTTCAGGAAGGGGCACCTCTTTCATTGGTGGTCAGTGAGAGGAGCACAGTATGTGGCGGCCCTCCAACATTCTGAGGGACAGTGAACTGACCCCCTGTGTAAACAGTTTGGTGATGCCTGATTCAAGGGAAAGTAGAAAATAAAAGAAATATAATTACAGAAAATAAGGATATTAGGATTAAAAATTACCCTAGACAGCTATGTTATACTTACTCCAAATATTTTATTTTCAGTTGGGTGAAATAGACAAAAATGTTATTGTGAGATGTTCTTAGAACCTCAGAGTATTCTTCTGCACTCTTCTGCATAGGGCTCACTTTTGTCTTGCTGGATGACAAAAATCTGGGTGATTTCTAGAGACTGCAAAGACTGAAGAGGCTTCCAGTTCAGAAAGTGTCATCCCCTCTGCTCCATTCAGCGCAATAAAAGGTTGTTTGGGGGCAGGAACAATAATTTTCTCTCTATAGGACTTGTTCTCCTGATGGGATAAAATCTGGCTAATTAGAACCACACAGACTGCTTCTGAAGAGAAAATAGGATTCAAAAGAAGTAAATATGGTAATGTGTTTATATGAATCCCACATGTGATTAGCACAAGCTTTCTTTACTTCTTCCTGTAAGCCACAGCCCCACTGGCAGTGACTTTAGGTAAGGGAGTCTGTACCAGATCACACAATGTAAGAACTAGGTGTGTAAGCAGGAAGAATTTCTGTCTGGTCTCTAAGATTTGTTCAACCAGATTGGTTTGAGGAGGGGGATAGTTACTGACATGGTAGTTGCAAAGATGTTAGACAGTCAGGGAGGCAGTATGGATGCTAGTAAAGAAAATCAGGTTTGGAATATTGTAAAAATTAACAAACTAAATTATAGTCCTACTACTTTTCACGTGAGCCATTGTAAATTATATTTATTCACTTCTAAGATGAAGTTGTTAGTAGGCCTGAGTTCCATACTGGTTCACAGCAAAGAACAATGGGATAAAAGATAGCTTTGTAAACTAGAAAGGGCCCGATACATTAGGAGACAAAGAAGGATGATGTGATTACCAAAACCACCTGGACAAAGTTGCTGCCTGGCAGCAAACTGGCTTTGTAGAACACCTAGTTTAGGAGGGTTTTATAAATATAAAACTATGTGTAAAATACAGAAGACAGTTACAGGGAGAGAAAGATAAATAGAACTGGTTATTTTATTGTAAGTTCTGGGGCAAAAATCAATGTTCTTTTCAATGTGACCTATTCCAAATAGCTTCTGATCTGATTATTCAGTGAAATGTTGATATTGATGTGCCTTGGTAATTTACTTAGTGCTAAAAATAAAAATGCCCATTGTCCTTATTGATGATGAAAATAAGGCCTTTAGTACAAAACTAAGAGCCACAAGCCCTTTACTGTTAAAGTGAGTTTACCTCTTGATTGTGAACAGATTGTCTCACCCTGGTTTTGAAATGGAGTTGTGCAGACTTTCATTTATTTTGCAAAGGTAGCAAAGTAATTGTGGGGAATCAGTAGACTGATTAAGTGAGACCAGAAAGAAAGTTTCTAATGGAAAATAATAAAAAATTATATTGATATGTAAAGATAAACATTAATATATAGATGGTGTAGGATACTCTAATACTATAATTGTGATGCATAAAACATGTTTAATTCTGGTTTAAAAGTCAAATGCAAAAGTTAAAAATAACTATATCTATAAGCATATGTTAATAGTACACAATACAAAAAGATGCAATTTGTGATGGCAAAGTTTGGGGGGAGGAGAGAAATAAAAATGTAGAGATTTTATATGTAATTGAAGTTACAACATTATCAGCTTAAAATACATTGTTATAACATTAAGGTGCTTTATGTAAGCCCCATGGTAACTACAAAGAAAACACTTATAGAAGATATAAAACAAAGGTGAGAAAGGAATCATAGCATGCCACTACAAAAGAAAATAGGCTGGAAGCAGTGGTTTACACTTGTAATCCTACCAGTTTTGGAGGCTGAGACAGGAGGACTGGTTGAGCCCAGGAGTTTGAGATAATCCTGGGCAATATAGTAAGTAATGGTCTCATCTGTTTTATTTCTATACACTGTATACTAACAGTAACAAACAATCCAAAAAATATATTAAGAAAACAATGCCTTGGCCGGGCGCGGTGGCTCAAGCCTGTAATCCCAGCACTTTGGGGTGGATCACGAGGTCAAGAGATCGAGACCATCCTGGTCAACAAGGTGAAACCCCGTCTCTACTAAAAATACAAAAAGTTAGCTGGGCATGGTGGTGCGTGCCTGTGATCCCAGCTACTCAGGAGGCTGAGACAGGAGAATTGCCTGAACCCAGGAGGTGGAGGTTGCGGTGAGCCAAGATCGCGCCATTGCACTCCAGCCTGGGTAACAAGAGCGAAACTCCATCTCAAAAAAAAGAAAAAGAAAAAGAAAACAATGCCCTTTACAAGAACATTCCAAAAAGACTAAAATTGGAGTAAACTCAAGTAATAAAACTAAGGAAGCAAAAGTTATGTACATTGAATACAACAAAACATCAATGGAAGACATTAAAGACACAAATAAATTAGAAGCCATTCCTTGTTCATGCTGGAAGAGGTAATATTCTTTAAATATTTATATTACCTGTACAGAAAATTGAAACTGGACCCATTCCTTATACTTCATACAAAAATTAACTCAAGATGGATTAAAGACTTAAATGTAAAATCCCAAACTATAAAACCCTAGAAGAATATCTAGGCAACTTCATTTAAGACATATGTACAGGTCAAGATTTTATGATAAAAATGCCAAAAGCAATTTCAACAAAAGCAAAAATTGACAAATGGGATCTAATTAAACTAAAGAGTTTTTGCACAGCAGAAGAAACTATCATCAGAATGAACAGATAGCCTACAGAATGGGAGAAAATTTTTGCAGTCTGTCCATCTAATAAAGATTCAATATCCAAAATCTACAAGGAACTTAAACAAGAAAAAAAAAAAAAAAAACCATTAAAACGTGGCAGAGAACACTACATGGGTTGGCTCCATGTCCCCACCCAAATCTCACCTTGAATTTTAATAACCCCCATGTGTCCAGGGTGGGACTAGGTGGATATAATTGAATCATAGTGGCAGTTTCCCCATATTGTTCTCATGATAGTGAGTGAGTTCTCATAAGATCTGATTGTTTTATAAGAGTTTTCACCCTTCACTGGCTCTAATTCTCTCTTCTGCCACCCTGTGAAGAGGTGCCTTCTGCCATGATTATAAGTTTCCTGAGGCCTCCCAGCCATGCAGAACTTTGAGTTAATTAAACTTCTTTTATGTATAAATCACACATTCTGAGGCATGTACTTATTAGGATCATGAGAACAAACTAATACAGGACATGAACAGACACTTCTCTAAAGAAGACATTTATGCAGCCAACAAACACGGAAAAAAGTTCAACATCACTGATCATTAGAGAAATGCAAATCAAAACCACAATTAGATATCCCCTCATGCCAGTCAGAACAGTAGTTATTAAAAAGGTGCCAGCAAGACTGACAGAAAAATAGGAAAACTTTTACAGTGTTGGTGGGAAGGTAAATTAGCTCCTATGGCAATTCCTGAAAGACCTATTCATAGAACCAGAAATACCATTTGACCCTGCAATCCCATTACTGGGTATATATCCAAAGGCATATAAATCACTCTTTTACAAAGATACATGCATATGTATGTTCACTGCAGCACTGTTCATAATAGCAAAGACATGGAATCAACCCAATGCCTATCAATGATAAGAGTGGATAAAGAAAATGTGGTACATATATACCATGGAATAATCTCCAGCCAAAAAATGAATGAGATCATGTCCTTTGCAGGAATATGGATGGAGCTGGAAGCCATTACCCTCAGCAAACTAATGCAGGAACAGAAAACCAAACATCACATGCTCTCACTTATAAGTGGGACCTGAATAATGAGAACATGTGGACATAGGGAGGGGAACAACACACACTGGGGCCTTGGGGTGGGAGACACAGGGGGGAGAGCATCGTGAAAATTAATGTATGATGGGCTTAATACCTAGGTGATGTATTGATAGGTGTAGCAAACCACTGTGACACGATTACCTATGTAACAAACCTGCACATTCTACACATGTATCCCAGAACTTAAAATATTAAAAAATTAAAAATTGTTTTAAAATTTAAAAAAAGAAAAGAAAAAAATTCTGAATAGCCAAAACAATCTTGAGAAAGAAAAATAAAGCTGAGGTATCATACTTTCTAATTTCAAAACACTTTCCGAAACTACAGTAATTAAAACATGATGATACTGGCATAAAGACAGATATACACATCAATGGAATATAATAGTGAGTCTAGAAATAATCTCACATGTGAAAGGCCAAATGATCTTCTACAAGGGTGCATAGAATGTACAATAGGGAAAGCATAGTGTCCTCAACAAATAAAGTTCAGGAAATTAGACATCCAAATGCAAAAGGCAAGAATATTCCAGCTGTCTTCTTGGAAAACATACCACAAAAAAAGGAACATTCTAGCATGCAACCATGAGGATCGTGCACTAGAATCTACCTGCCAACAAATAATATTAGAACTTTATCTTATACCACACACAAAAATCAACTCAAAAAACGGGCTAAATCCTTAAATATAAGACCTGAAGCTATAAGACTCATAGAAGAAAACAGAGAGGAACCTTCATTACATTGGTCTTGGAAATGTTTTCATGAATAGGAAACCAAAAGCACTGGCAACAAAAGCAGAAATGGGTAAGTGGGACTACATCAAACTAAAAGCCTTTGCCCAGGAAAGAAAACAATAAACGGTTGAAAAGGCAACTTACAGAACAGGAAAATATTTGCAAATCATGTATCTGATAAGGACTTAAGATCCAAAATACATAAATAACTACTTATAACTCAATAGCAAAGAGGTAAATCATATGATTAAAAATGGACTAAGGAACTGAATAAATATTTCTGCAAAGAGGCCATATAAATGGCCAACAGGTATGTGTAAAGATGTGTCATATCCTAATCATCAGGGAAATGCAAATCAAAACCACAATAAGACACCACCTCACACTTTTTAGGATAGCCATTACAGAAAGAAAAAAAGAACAAGTGTTTATTGTCTTGGAGTAACTGGAACCCTTGCGTGCTGTTGGTGGAAATATATAACAGTGCATCTGTTGTGGAAAACAATAGAAAGCTTGTTCTATTATAAAGACACATGCACATGTATTTTCACTGCAGCACTGTTTACAATAGCAAAGACCCGGAACCAACCCAAATGCCCATCAATGATAGACTGGACAAGGAAAATGTGGCACATATACACCATGGAATACTATGCAGCCATAAGAAACAATGAGTTTGTGTCCTTTGTAGGGACATGGATGAACCTGGAAACCATCATTCTCAGTAAACTGACACAAGAACAGAAAATCAAACACTGAATGTTCTCACTCATAGGTGAGTGTTGAACAATGAGAACACATGGACACAGGGAGGGGAGCATCACACAGTGGGGTCTGTTGGAGGAAATAGGGGAGGGACGGCAGTGGGTGGGGAGGTTGAGGAGAGATAACATGAGGAGAAATGCCAGATATAGGTAACAGAGAGATGGAGGCAGCAAACCACATTGCCATGTATATACCTATGCAACAATCCTGCATAACTGCACATGTACCCCAGAACCTAAAGTACAATTTAAAAAATTAAATGTAACTACCATATGATCTAGAAATCCCACTTCTGAGCATTTATCCAGAAGAATTAAAAATAGTATCTTGAAGAGATATTTGACACTCATACTCATTGCATCATTATTCACAATGGCCAAAATGCGTAAGCAACCCAACTGTTCATTGAAGGATGAATGGATAAACGAAATGTGGTGTATATATGTACCATGGAATATTACTAATCCTTAAAAAAGAAAATTCTGTCCCATGCTACAACATAAATGAACCTTGATGATATTATGTTAACTGAAGTAAGCCAGTCATGAAATAATTAATACTGAATTATTCTATTATATGAGGTACCTAAAGCAGTCAAATTCATCAAACCAGAGAGTAGACTGGTGATTGCCAAGGGCTGGAGCAAGTGGGAAACGAGGAGCTGTTTTTCAATGGGCATTAAAATTTCAATCACACAAGATGAAGCTCTGGAGATCTCCCATTCCACACTGTATAGTTAACAACATTACTGTACACTTAACACATTAAAAGGAAAAATTTCCACCTATAATCCCAGCACTTTGGGAGGCTGAGGCGGGTGGATCACGAGGTCAGGAGATCGAGACCATCCTGGTCAAAAAGGTGAAATCCCGTCTCGACTAAAAATACAAAAATTAGCTGGGCATGGTGGTGTGTGCCTGTAGTCCCAGCTCCTCGGGAGGCTGAGGCAGGAGAATTGCTTGAACCCAGGAGGCAGAGGTTGCGGTGAGCCGAGATCATGCCATTATACATCAGTCTGGGTAAAAAGAGCGAAACTCCATCTCAAAAAAAAAAAAAAAAAAAAAAAAAAGAGGAAAAATTTCATGTTATATATATATGTGTTTTACCACAATTGTTTTAAAAAAAGATTGATGATGCTCTCTTTTCCACCTTTACTTTCTATGAGCATATCTTTCTTTCCAGTGTCTCATTACTGTTTTGCCACACTTCATTTCAAAAATGTTGATTGTATGCTCTGAGTATATCGTATCTGTATCTCTTATATTATCTAGTATAGTGCTTTGAGCACAGAAGACATGAATACTTGTTGAATAAATTCGTTTACGCATTAGTAAAGGACAACTCTATTAAAACTTTCCAAATGTTACAGCTTAGGTAATTTGTGGTATTCACTTAAAAGACTTACTTCTGCAACTGTGGAAAGCTGTTCACTAGGAGTTCAAGGAAGACAGCATGATTATTGATAAAAAAATAAAATAAAAAATAGTTGAGAAAAGCTTAATGGAAGATGTTGGTCTTCATTCATACGTACAGCAGATATGTTGAGGAACCACTAGACACCAAAAATATGAAGACAGGTTTACTCTAATGAGTAGCCAGGCATAAAATCAGTGCAAAAAGAAATCAATATAAATATTCATAGTTACAGCAAGATTAGAGTAACTAGAAACTATCAATAGCTTAGAAGATTGCCTAAGGTTTTACATACAAAATGAATTTTTAAAAAACAATATATACTTATGGGGTAAAAGAAGGGCCTTCTGGACAGAGAGAACAATGTATACAAAGATAAGAAAATACAAAAAAGCCTGGCCAATTAGGGAATTTGTAAAAACCTCAAAAGATGTGGAGTATAGAATATAAGCAGGAACGTAACAGAGAACATGTAGTCATCAAATTGTAAAGGACTTTAAGGTCTAATTAAGCAATTTAGGGGAAACAGATGCTGGAAGACTCATGTCAGAGATAATCCCACCTCTTTTCTGATCCTAATGAATCCAAGATTGACAATAACCACCACTACCATAGCAATAAATCCTGCTAATAGTATATATAGCTATGTGCTGCACAGTGACAGACAATATATGGGATAGTAGGTCCATAATATTATGATGGAGCTGAGTTTATCATAATCTTCCAGTGAGGTCGCAACCATTATAGTGTCATACAGCAACACATTACTCAGGCATTTGTGCTGATAATGCCAGTGTAAACAAACCTACTGTACTGTTGTTTAAAAGTAAAGCACATATAATCACGTACAGTACATAATATTTGATAATGATAAGTGACTATGCTACTGGTTTATGTGTTTGCTATACTTTTTATTGTTATTTTGGAGTGTACTACTTCTACTTATTTTTTTTTTTTTTAAGTTAACTGTAAAACAGCCTCAGGCAGGTCTTTCAGGAGGTATTCCGGAGGAAGGCATCCCTATCATAGCAGGTGACAGCTCCATGCTTGTTATTGCCCTGAAGACCTTCCAGGGGGCAAAGATGTGAAGGTGGAAGACAGTGATAGTGATGACCCTGACTCCATGTGCTTAGGCTAATGTGTGTGTTTGTATCTTACTTTTTAGTTAAAAAGCCTAAAAAGCAAAAAGAAATAAAAATTGTTAAAAATAGAAAACTCTTATAGAATAAGGATATAATAAAAGAAAATATTTTTATGGCTGTAGAATGTATTGTGTTTTAAACTAAGTGTTATTATAAAAGAGTCAAAAACTTTGTATTTTGTACCTTATTTTTACTGTAACTTTTCTATGTTTCGATACACAAATACTTCCCATTGTGTTACAACTGGCTACAAGTTTCAGTACAGTAACATGCTATACAGATTTGTAGCCTAGAGGCAATAGGTTGTATCATACAGGTTTATGGAAATATACTTTATGAGGTTCACACAATGGTAAAATCAACACATTTTTAGAAATGTATCCCTGTTGTTAAGGGATGCATGACTGTACATTGTCTAGATCAATGTGTGTGAAAATTATACTCACTTGTTATGTTCCAGAATATGTATTTGATTTCCCCAAGCAGAAATAATCTCTCCTCTTTTTGTGTGTTTCCTAACGCTTTTTACATTTGACTTTGTACTCTATGGATGAATTGTACTATATCCTCTACTACATTTTTTAGGGTTTATCTTTCTATCTACAGTGAAGGCTGGGTTAATTGAATGATATAGACTAGAACTGAAGTAAAGCATTATTTCTTAAAAATTATTCAATCTTTGGTCCTTATTGTATAAATGCAGTCATAGAAAAGATACCTTTCTCACTATAGCTAACCTACATTAAAAAATAAATAAGAAGGAACACCGTGTTTAGTTACTGACACCTAACCCTTTGTTTTTCTTTCTTTTTTTTTATTTTTTTTTATTGCATTTTAGGTTTTGGGGTACATGTGCTGAACATGCAAGATTGTTGCATAGGTACACACATGGCAGTGTGGATTGCTGCCTTCTGTCCCCTCACCTGTATCTGTCATTTCTCCCCATGCTATCTCTTCCCACCTCCCCACCCCCCCGCCCTTCCCCCATTTCCCCCCAACGGACCCCAGTGTGTAGTGGTCCCCTCCCTGTGTCCATGTGTTCTCATTGTTCAACACCCGCCTATGAGCGAGAATATACGGTGTTTGATTTTCTGCTCTTGTGTCAGTTTGCTGAGAATGATGGTTTCCAGATTCATCCATGTCCCTACAAAGGACGTGAACTCATCGTTTTTGATGGCTGCATAATATTCCATGGTGTATATGTACCACATTTTCCCTATCCAGTCTATCATTGTTGGGCATTTGGGTTGGTTCCAGGTCTTTGCTATTGTAAACAGTGCTGCAATGAACATTCGTGTGCACGTGTCCTTGTAGTAGAATGATTTATAATCCTTTGGATATATACCCAGTAATGGGATTGCTGGGTCAAATGGGATTTCTATTTTTAGGTCCTTGAGGAATCGCCACACTGTCTTCCACAATGGTTGAATTAATTTACATTCCCACCAACAGTGTAAAAGTGTTCCTATTTCTCCACATCCTCTCCAGCATCTGTTGTTTCCCGATTTTTTAATGATCGCCATTCTAACTGGTGTGAGATGGTATCTCAATGTGGTTTTGATTTGCATTTCTCTAATGACCAGTGATGATGAGCATTTTTTCATATGTTTGTTGGCCTCCTGTATGTCTTCTTTTGTAAAGTATCTGTTCATATCCTTCGCCCATTTTTGAATGGGCTTGTTTGTTTTTTTCTTGTAGATCTGCTTTAGTTCTTTATAAATTCTGGATATCAGCCCCTTGTCAGATGGGTAGGCTGCAAAAATTTTTTCCCATTCTGTTGGTTGCCGATTCACTCTACTGACTGTTTCGTTTGCCGTGCAGAAGCTGTGGAGTTTGATTAGGTCCCATTTGTCTATTTTGGCTTTTGTTGCCATTGCTTTTAGCATTTTGGTCATGAAGTCCTTGCCTACACCTATGTCCTGAATGGTTTTGCCTAGATTTTCTTCTAAGGTTTTTATGGTATTAGGTCTGATGTTTAAGTCTTTAATTCATCTGGAGTTAATTTTGGTGTAAGGTGTCAGGAAGGGGTCCTGTTTCTGCTTTCTGCACATGGCTAGCCAGTTTTCCCAACACCATTTATTAAACAGGGAGTCCTTTCCCCATTGCTTGTTTTTGTCAGGTTTGTCGAAGATCAGATGGTTGTGGGTATGTTGTATTTCCTCTGAGGCCTCTGTTCTGTTCCATTGGTCTATATCTCTGTTTTGGTACCAGTACCATGCTGTTTTGATTACTGTAGCCTTGTAGTATAGTTTGAAGTCCAGTAGTGTGATGCCTCCTGCTTTGTTCTTTTTGCTTAGAATTGACTTGGCTATGCGGGCTCTCTTTTGGTTCCATATGAAGTTTAAGGTGTTTTTCTCCAGTTCTGTGAAGAAGGTCATTGGTAGCTTGATGGGAATAGCGTTGAATCTGTAAATTACTTTGGGCAGTATGGCCATTTTCACGATGTTGATTCTTCCTAACCATGAACATGGAATGTTTCTCCATCTGTTTGTATCCTCTCTTATTTCGTTGAGCAATGGCTTGTAGTTCTCCTTGAAGAGGTCCTTTACGTTCCTTGTTAGTTGTATTCCTAGGTACTTTATTCTCTTTGTAGCAATTGTGAATGGCAGTTCGTTCTTGATTTGGCTCTCTTGAAGTCTATTACTGGTGTATAGGAATGCTTGTGATTTTTGCACGTTGATTTTGTATCCTGAGACTTTGCTGAAGTTGTTTATCAGTTTCAGGAGATTTTGGGCTGAGATGATGGGGTCTTCCAGATATACAATCATGTCATCTGCAAATAGAGACAATTTGACTTCCTCCTTTCCAATTTGGATACCCTTTATTTCTTTTTCTTGCCTGATTGCTCTGGCTAGAACTTCCAGTACTATATTGAATAGGAGTGGTGAGAGAGGGCATCCTTGTCTAGTGCCAGATTTCAAAGGGAATGCTTCCAGTTTTTGCCCATTCTCTATGATATTGGCTGTTGGTTTGTCGTAAATAGCTTTTACTGTTTTGAGATACGTTCCGTCAATACCTAGTTTATTGAGGGTTTTTAGCATAAAGAGTTGTTGAATTTTGTCAAAAGCCTTCTCTGCATCAATCGAGATAATCATGTGGTTTTTGTCTTTGGTTCTGTTTATGTGGTGAATTACGTTTATGGACTTGCGTATGTTGAACCAGCCTTGCATCCCCAGGATGAATCCTACTTGATCATGGTGGATGAGCTTTTTGATATGCTGTTGTAATCGGTTTGCCAGTATTTTATTGAAGATTTTTGCATCTATGTTCATCATGGATATTGGCCTGAAATTTTCTTTTCTTGTTGAGTCTCTGCTGGGTTTTGGTATCAGGATGATGTTTGTCTCGTAAAATGATTTGGGAAGGATTCCCTCTTTTTGGATTGTCTGGAATAGTTTCAGAAGGAATGGTATCAGCTCCTCCTTGTATGTCTGGTAGAATTCAGCTGTGAACCCATCTGGACCTGGGCTTTTTTTGGGTGGTAGGCTCTTTATTGCTGCCTCGACTTCAGACCATGTTATTGGTCTATTCAGGGTTTCGGCTTCTTCCAGATTTAGGCTTGGGAGGATGCAGGTGTCCAGGAATTTATCCACTTCTTCAAGGTTTACTAGTTTATGTGCATAGAGTTGTTTGTAATAATCTCTGATGATGGTTTGGATTTCTGTGGAATCTGTGGTGATATCCCCTTTATCATTTTTTATTGCATCAATTTGGTTATTCTCTCTTTTCTTTTTTATTAATCTGGCTAGTGGTCTGTCTATTTTGTTGATCTTTTCAAAAAACCAGCTCCTGGATTTATTGATTTTTGAAGAGTTTTTTGTGTCTCTATTTCCTTCAGTTCTGCTCTGATCTTAGTTATTTCCTGTCTTCTGCTAGGTTTTGAGTTTTTTTGATCTTGCTCCTCTAGCTCTTTCAATTTTGATGATAGGGTGTCAATTTTAGATCTCTCCTTTCTTCTCATGTGGGCACTCATTGCTATATATTTTCCTCTAGAGACTGCTTTAAATGTGTCCCAGAGGTTCTGGTATGTTGTGTCTTCGTTCTCATTGGTTTCGAAGAACATCTTTATTTCTGCCTTCATTTCATTGTTTATCGAGTCAACATTCAAGAGCAAGTTGTTCAGTTTCCATGAAGCTGTGCGGTTCTGAGTTAGTTTCTGCATTCTGAGTTCTAACTCGATTGCACTGTGGTCTGAGAGACTGTTTGTTATGATTTCTGTTCTTTCGCATTTGCTGAGGAGTGATTTATTGCCAATTATATGGTCAATTTTAGAGTAGGTGTGATGTGGTGCTGAGAAGAATGTATATTCTGTGGATTTGGGGTGGAGAGTTCAGTAAATGTCTATTAGGTTTGCTTGTTCCATGTCTGTATTCAGGTCCTGGATATCCTTGTTGATTTTCTGTCTGGTTGATCTAATATTGACAATGGGGTGTTAAAGTCTCCCACTATTATTGTGTGGGAGTCTAAGTCTCTTTGTAAGTCATTAAGAACTTGCCTTATGTATCTGGGTGCTCCTGTGTTGGGTGCATATATATTTAGGATCGTTAGCTCTTCTTGTTGCAGTGATCCTTTTACCATTATGTAGTGTCCTTCTTTGTCTCTTTTGATCTTTGTTGCTTTAAAGTCTATTTTATCAGAGATGAGAATTGCAACTCCTGCCTTTTTTTGCTCTCCATTTGCTTGGTAGATCTTCCTCCATCCTTTTATTTTGAGCCTTTGTGTATCCTTGCATGTAAGATGGGTTTCCTGGATACAGCACACTGATGGGTTTTGGCTTTTTATCCAATTTGCCAGTCTGTGTCTTTTGATTGGGGCATTTAGTCCATTGACATTTAGGGATAGTATTGTTATGTGTGAATTTGATGCTGTCATTTTGATGCTACCTGGCTGTTTTGTTGGTTAGTTGATGCAGATTCTTGATTGTGTTGATGCTTTTTTACCATTTGGTGTGTTTTTGGAGTGCCTGGTACTGGTTGTTCCTTTATATGTGTAGAGCCTCTTTCAGGAGTTCTTGTAGAGCAGGTTTGGTGGTGATGAAATCTCTGAGTGCTTGCTTGTTCACAAAGGATTTTATTTTTCCTTCACTTATGAAGCTTAGTTTGGCTGGATAGGAGATTCTGGGTTGAAAGTTCTTTTCTTTAAGGATGTTGAATATTGGCCCCCAATCTCTTCTGGCTTGTAGGGTTTCTGCTGAGAGATCTGCTGTGAGTCTAATGGGCTTCCCTTTGTGGGTAACCCGACCTTTCTCTCTGGCTGCCCTTAGCATTTTCTCTTTCATTTCAACCCTGGTGAATCTGACGATTATGTGCCTTGGGGTTGCTCTTCTTGAGGAATATCTCTGTGGTGTTCTCTGTATTTCCTGGATTTGAATATTGGTCTGCCTTGCTAGGTTAAGGAAGTTTTCCTGGATAATATCCTGAAGAGTATTTTCCAGCTTGGATTCATTCTCTTCATCACATTCAGGTACACCTATCAGACGTAGATTAGGTCTTTTCACATAGTCCCACATTTCCTGAAGATTTTGTTCATTCCTGTTTGCACTTTTTTCTCTGTTCTTGCCTTCTCTTTTTATTTCATTGAGTTGATCTTCGACCTCTGATATCCTTTCTTCTGCTTGGTCAATTCGGCTGTTGAAGCTTGTGCATGCTTCACGAAGTTCTCGTGTTGCATTTTTCAGCTCCATCAATTCACTTATACTCCTCTCTATGCTGTCCATTCTCGTCAGCAGTTCATCCAATCTTTTTTCAAGGTTCCTATTTTCTTTGCGATGGGTTAGAACATGTTCTTTTAGCTCATTGTAGTTTCTTACTACCCACCTTCTGAAGTCTGATTCTGTCATTTCATCACCCTCCTTCTCCATCCGGTCTGGTTCCCTTGCTGGTGAGGAGTTGTGATCCCTTTTAGGAGGAGAGGTGTTCTGGTTTCGGGAGTTTTCATCCTTTTTGCGCTGATTTCTTCCCATTTTTGTGGGTTTATCCACCTCTTGTCTGTCTCTGTCCCAGGGAGTTGGAGCTTTATGAGTTTCCGTTGCACTACTGCCTTTTTTGATTTTTCTTTCAGGTCGGACCCGCCCAGCTAGCAGCAGGCCTAGCCTCTGCCTGCCCACAGGGGCTTTGCTGAGCTGCTGTGGGCTCCGCCCAGCTGCCCTGAGCTCTTCCCTGTAGTCCTTTTTATATGGGCGTAGTTAGAACTGTCTCAGCAATGGTGGCCCCGCCTCTGTTATGGTGGACTCTCTCTGTTGTGGCAGGTTGCCTCGGCAACGGCAGCCTGCCTACTTAGCGGTGGAGAGTCTCAGTAATGGCGGAAGCCCCTCCCCCATGGAGCGGGACCGTCCGGGTTCAGCTGTGCTTGGTTTGAAAGGCTCAACCCAGAGGGTTTCCAATTACTGTTTTTGTTTTGGTTGTTGTTGGGGGTGGAGGGGTGGGACCAACCGAGCCTGATCACCTGGCTCCCTGACTCAGAGTCTTTTCTTTTAAGTTGAATGACCCCGCGTTCCGGTCGCTTGTTGAAAAGGCGCTGGGATCTCCCGTGCTGCGATTCACGGAGTCAGCTCGAACTGCGGCGCCGGCTCCTGGCGGATTTTTTGCCTAGGAATCTCCTGGCCTGACTCGCTATTTCAGCAGAATGGGCAACTCTGCCGTCTAAGGGCTCTGCTCGCCAGCTAAGAGGGCTCCCAGACCAGTGGCTTTTGTCCGGAGAACCGCAGCAACAGGGCGTGGTCACAGCAGCCGCACGGGCGGAATCAGCCCCGTGGGGGCCAAAACAGCCGCACTGGCTTGGACTGCGACGCTGGCGACCCCTCTGCCTGGGTATCTTCTGGTCTGTGGGCAATAAGAGTTCGTCTGGAAATGCGGCGTCCACTCACCCTCTGCACTTTCACTGGGAGCTGAAGTCCTGAGCTGTTCTTAGGCGGCCATCTTCCCAGCATTCTTCCTTTGTTTTTTTTATACTTGGGTCAGCAGAACTATGAAGCTGGTAAGACTGCCTGTGTTTCCAGCTTTTGTGGCCCTTGTTTATTCATCAAACTATTGTAAACTTTGACCCAATCAGGTTCTTTTGCAGCCTGTATATTTGTTTGTCATTCACACGCATAGAAGAGATACCATCTATTGTAAAGAATCTGTTTACAGAAAGAAGAGGCTGGTTGGTCAATATACATATTTTGTGTTTCTCTACAGAATGACCAATTGATTTGTTTGAGGGTAATCTCAGTTCCAACTGCTAATCCAGAAAGGAAGTGTCTAATCTTTACAGAACTACCGGAATAAAAGGTTATGTTTTTCTTAGCTTATCACAGGTTTAATTATAGCATAAACTTCAACAAAGTGTGTACTAAAGCAGCCAAAGGACTTAGTGTGATAAAAAATATTTCTAAGAGTTCAAATGTGAAGAAAATGCAAGAGTGTATATAAAAAATCACAAGTCAGGCTTCAGATAGAAGTGGACATCAGGAAAAAATGAGTAAAATGTTTACCTTTGTATACTGGAATCTCGATCTCCCTATTTGTAACTACTGCACCCTGCACTCCCTATTAGAGATACTTAGGTGAATTTACCCTGATCTAGTTAAAAGCCATTTTAAGATTTTTTGAGTGCAGAATTCAAAAGGATATATACTTTATCATTGAAAATCTACATAGATAAAGATATTCCATTTTATAGTCAGAAATTTGTGGCAAGCTCTTGATCATCATATCTATCACTTTTAGGCCATTACCTGGGTATACGGAAACAATAATTTAGTTTCCTAGAGGACTTAATGTGATTTTTTAAAGTATTCATACCTAAAAATATATCTTAAGTTCTGGAAAATTTTGATCAACAAATAAAGCCAGTGTCACCTTCTTGATTTCTTGATGCACTTGAAAAGGCACAAAGTTGAGTTTGACGATCGGCAGTACCATGGGAGAGGGGAATGTTTCAATAAAGGCTTTTAGACTACACAACTGCAAGGGGTTTAAAAGGATGGTTTTTCTTAAATCTCTGAAGCTTGTCTGTTTATCTGTGATAAATTATACAAATATACCTAAGTGGATATTTTTTGACAAATAATATGCTTCTTTCTATCACCCTTTTGCTACCAGGAAATTCAGTGTAATATACACTTTAATAGTGTTCCCTTTACATCAGGCTACAGGTAAAATTAACTTCCCTTCTCTGTTTCAGTGTTTTCATATATATATATATATGTGTGTGTGTGTGTGTGTGTGTATTTTTTATCTCTTTTTAAAAATTCCTTATATATATATATAGTTAATACAGTATAAAGTGATTTTTAAAGAAAGTATATTCATTAGAAAGCAAAATAAGAAAAATACTGAATCATGATGTATTGCTTTAAAATATTCTTGTTAAATCACCTGGAAAAAGATGTAATTGTGTAATTTATTAGGTAAGTATTTGGAAAGATTTCAGATTCCTTTCCCTTTCATCTTTCTGTTCTGTTTATATGAAAAATAGCTTAGTTACAATTTTTTTCCACAGAGGACTTAATTCTATTCTAATGATGTTTCTGTTGAACAAGGTTTTAGAAACAAATAATAAGAGCAGAGATGCAAATGAGACTAGGAGGTGAAACTAAGTGAGTGCAAAGAATTAATGACTTAGTTTTATAGCTTAAAAAGCTAATGGAAATTAGTGCCACCCTACTAAGATATGGACTACAGAAATGGTAATAAGTTTGAAGAGGTATATAATGAATGAGCTCTCATTTCTACCACACATCTGTGAATATTAAAAATGAACTTTGGCACTTTTATTCTTTCTTGTAATATTGCCATTACTTATTTCCTTTCCTATTAATAGATCAAAAATAAATCATTGTTGATGCCATGTACTTAAAGCAAATTTACAAAAAGAACAGAGAGAAAATATATGTCTCTGTTAATTCACTGAACCCTACCATAAATGTACTTCCTCTGAACTCTAGATGGAAGACACATTTCAAGGGTGAGGTTTCCAATGCTAATCTAGAAAAACAGACCTCCGTTTAGGGGAAGCACATAACACCTTATAATTTAGATCATTCCCTCTGGTTGAAATTTAAAGTATAATGTAACATACCTCATAGCCAGAAGATTAACAGGCTTGTGTTACCAGTGCATTACTTGCCTATCCTCATCAGAAACATAAACCACCACCAGAAGCTTAAGATAAAAGAGGAGAGGACTGATCATTTGACTTAAACAAAACTATTGTTAAGTATAACTGCTATCTTTTCTTCTGATATGGCTCACAACTCTTTGTCAAGCCCAGCTGCAGACTGTATCTAAAAGGATTATGTTTGAGCTTTCTGAAGCTGCCCTTGTCTCTTACATGCACTCACTAATCTGACCATCTTGTTTTTATTGAAGCGATGTGATTTAAAAAATCACATAAAATTTGTAAATGGCAACTAAACATGGAGAAATTCTGCCAGGAGCAGTACCACCCTGAGACAAGTCCTGAGAGGTAATAGCACTGTGGTATTTGGCTGCCTGTTGATAATATTTCATGGAAGTTTCCACAACCAAGAAGAAATAGATCAATCTAAAGGATTTTTGCAGCCTTATATTTACTTTTCCCCCGCATGTGAAAATACAACGGAAAAGGCATATAATACAGTCCTTTAAAAAACCCTTGGAGGTCATTTCTATCAAGATAGCCACACATATGTGAATATTAAAAATGAACTTTGAACTTTTATCCTTTATTGTAATATTGCCATTACTTATTTTCTTCCCCATTAATATTTTATACCCCTCCCATTCTGTGAACCTACCCAGAAAAAAAAAAAAATCTACTCTAGGTGAACCACATGTGCTTATCTAACAATACAAGCAAGGATAAAAGATTCAGACAAAACTCCCACTAAAAAAATGAAACTTAAAAATCATAAAACTTGTGAAAGGCGTGTGTGTGTTTGTATTAACAAAATATGTCTGCTTTAAAAATTGTTCTCCTGAATTCACAGTAAGCATTCAAGGTTTCAAGAAAAGACGACTTCCCATTTGTATTGCTTAATGAGGACAAAAATAGATTTTTTTATTCCAGAAACCTATATGTAGATCAACTATACACTAACAAAGTTAATTATTTGTAATATTAAAGGAAAAAAGGTTATTCAGTTTTTGTTGTAGTATAATTGCTTCAAATGTTTCTTGTCTAATTAGTTGATTAATTATTATCTGTTGTATTTCAGGCCTGTGTTGAAATAAAATTATTGTAAGTGTAAAAACTATATTTATAAACATATAATGAATATAAGTGCAAATGTATATTATTATAAATATAAAAATGTAAAAAATGAAATAAGGGTTAAAAACAAACATTCTAAAAATAATATCCTGCTTCACCTACAGATTTTGATGTTTAAGATTCACAGGCCAAATAAGACTTCAGAGGAAAGTTTTCCTTTGTGGAGGGAAGCTGCAAAGGAAGGTTGAAGAATTTTGTTAAAAGTGTCTCAGATAATTAGAATGTACATCGTCTGTGGTCTTTCCAAATTTTTGACTAAAAAACATCTCAAAACAAAAACAAAGCAAATACTACTGATTTGGCCTCTTTCTCTATATATAGACTGGGTCTGGTGCCACTTTGACACCAAAAAAAAAATTAATTTTTATTACTTCCATGAACTGGATTCCTCACTGGAGCACAACACTGTTTATGATGAGTTGAACAGCTCCATTTCTCTAAATCTCAACTCTGGTTCTTTAATTTGGAGTTCTGCATAGCCTCTTGTGGTATCACCAGCTGCAGTCAGGAAGGGGCTAAACGAAACCACAGCTTGAGTGGAAATGTGTGGAGTTTTACACAATATCAACCCACCCTTTCCCTGTGGAATAGGGATTGTTGGCAAGGCAAACATTCTCTCATAGTCAGAATCATCTCAGCTTTCTTCTTGGAAAGTATACAAAAAAGAAAAAGAACATTCTAGCATGCAACCATGAGGAATGTGTATTAGGATCCCGTTCAGAGGAAACAAAGTTTGTATCTGAATCAGTACTACTGAACGCCTTCCTGCATCTATATAAACTAGTACTTAGAAAACTATTCTTCATTTTTGTCCAGCAATATTTGAAAGCCTATGACATTCTCTGCACTATATTAAACAGCCCTTGAAAAACAAGGATGAATGGAATGTTCCAAAGTTATCTAGCAAGTTTATCCTAAGAAAATAAACATTTTAAATAATTCAAGTAAAGAAACATTCCATTACCACTCTTTTTTCTTACTAACAAGTTTATTTTGGCTGCATTATTCTAACACCTATTGTATCAGGGTCAGAATACATAAAAATACACTGTACTAAGTGGTATTTTTACTATAAATAATAAAATATAATATAAAGTTTGTTTTCCTATGTTGGAAAACTCATTTTGGAGTTATTTTAATGAGTGATGTACTCTTATATCCTCCTAATTTAGAAAACAAACAAGTTCAATCACCTCCAATGATGTGCCAATATGCTTGTTTTAAAAATTAAAAAAAAAAAAACCAACTCTGTTAAACTATGTTTCTTTTAAAAATGTTTAAAAAGCTGTGCCATGTAAGGTGAGAAATAGTTCTGAGGAATTCTGAGGATTCACACGTCCTTAAATGGTTTAAGCACTTGCCTATTACAATTCCTTTCTTCTCTCTAAACTGCTACCTATCATTCAAGCGACTCTAGAAGGAATTTAGATAAAATTTTTCTGGGACGATCATTTCATATTTGTTATGTTATCAGTTGCAGGATGCAAGAAGACTTTGGCATTGAGATGCATGTGTGGCAGCTGAGTTTTTTATTCCATAATGATAAATTTCACTGCATACAAATGAAGCTAAATTGTGCATTTTGCATTTGTTGCACAGAGAGCTCATTCCTTTAAAAAATGTAGTTGCTGATTGTAGCTTTCTTCAATATTATGGAAATACTATGATGAAAACAAGAATCAGATAACCTAAGCTCATCACCGAAAAGTATCTGGTTCACTTTGCAGTACATGACCCAAGGTGAAAAGAAAAGAGATTTTCTACCTGTGTCTACCTTTCCCTTTCTTCTCTTACAATATATTTTTTACCTTCTCACCTAATGGAATACAGCATTGACAGATATTCCAGGACACTCATCCTGTACAAGGAAGTATTAAGATATCCATATAATTAAGAAATATTACAAAGCATATATTATACTACTAATTTCCTCATCTTTTCCCTTCTCATATCCATAGTTTATGTAGCTCAAGTCCTTCTAAACACAACTTAATACTCTGCTGTTTAAAACTTTCCTATGGCAACGTATTAACTATGAGACACATACAGAAGCATTGCAGAGCACACAAACCCAACCATTCCCTGGTTGCTACTTATCTTCTCTTTCACTTTGTAATCTAGAAATGTCAGATATAGTTCTCTGATGCAACCATGGTGAATTATGCACACTGCTGTCCAAAATAATTTCTCTGCTTGCAATCTTACAAACTTTGACTTTGTTGACCATATTTAAGACTTAGCTCACACTTATATCTTCCAGAAAGCTACCCATAACCCTGAACTCCTCAGTCTTCACCATGGTCCCTTCATGTTGATCCCATAGCACCCTCTGCTGTCTTCCATTATAGCATGTATCATTGTGCTTTTTTTCATCTTTCCTTAGGGGACTGGAACCATGAACTCTTCAACAGCAAGGACAAATGTATTCACCAGTATTTTATTCATCTCTCTGCTGTACTCTTCCTTTAGGATGGGAACAGATGGAAAGAGAGAGACAGAGTAAAGCACAGACAAAGACAGCAGAAATATCTAGACAGGAAACAGTGACTAAGGCAGGGGTCCCCAAACTACGGACCGCCCCCAAACTATGGACCGTGGGCCGCATGCGGCCCCCTGAGGCCATTTATCCGGCCCCCGCCACACTTCAGGAAGGGGCACCTCTTTCACTGGTGGTCAGTGAGAGGAGCACAGTATGTGGCGGCCCTCCAGTGGTTTGAGGGACAGTGAACTGGCCCCCTATGTAAAAAGTTTGGGGACGCCTGGACTAAGGGAACTCTAGAGCAGAACTACTTGCTTAAAATAAATCCCATTACCTAAGATTGTGTGGGTGTGTCTCTGTTGCTTGCAATCCAAAATAATAGAATGAACCTAACACTCAAAAACATTCATGGGCTTGTCTGATGATAGCGGGTTATCAGAACATGTTAACACTAATGTCACTGAAGTCAGTATATAACCCCATCACTGATAAATTTGATTGGCTTAAAACAAAATTAAACACATAAATAAATGTTCATGAGATGGCTTCCTGGTAAGCAATAAATATCCTTTCTACTTCTATCACATGGTCTGTTCCCTCATTTTAATCATTTTTCCCCATCTAGAATGCCTGTTCCAATTACCTATGCCCATCCAGACCTACCTCTTTAAGCCTGAGTAATATCCCATTGCTTCTAGGAAGCCTTCTCCCATTACTCCAGGAAACACTATTTTTGTCATGTCTGAAACTCTAGAACACTGACTCTTGCTCTCACCATTCATAAATATTTTAGGGCTTTCTTTCCTTCATGTTTATTTAATTTCAAAAAGTGCTGTCTGATTAAACATATTGATAATTGTGCTATGGCTGATGCCCATATTTGACATTGACAATAAATGAAATTAATGATTATTTGAATGTTTTTCTCTTTCCTGATTTTCCTTTCAGTTAAAATATTATAGACCTTTAATTTAAAAAGTTCAGATGTTTAACCTTGAATGTATTTAGACTTTTGTTTACTTTTCCATGTGTTATTATGAAAAACTGGTATTTCTAGTTTCTGTTCAATTGCCACAATTTCTCTAGGTGATCTTGGACAAATATATTTCCTCCCTGGATTTTAGTTTTCTCCCTGTAAAATGAAGCACTAGATGGTAATCTTTCCAAATGTCAGTGTTCAATGTGTGTAAACCCAGTATTTCTTGCTTTATTTGGTATTAAAGAGTAGTACTAAATGATTAAATTGTGAACCTGAAGGTCATTGAACACATGTGGCAAATACGAGTGTCAGTCTACAACTCAAATGCATAAGAAATATGTGTATTTTCTGTAATTGTGTAGAATTGAATAATTTCTATTTTGTGCTTCATTCTCTCTGGATGGCAGTAACCTACTCCTAGTCAATTTGGGGATTCCTTTTCTATTTTTTCCAGGATGTGCCTGTGGTCTGGGGTTTACAGAATGCCCAAGCAATAAGAGTAGGGCAGAGAGCATGTGATCAGTGATAGTTATCCATAGTGGTATTTGCTGAAATAGAAGTCTTAGTCCACATTAGGTTGTTATAAAGGAATACCTGCAGCTTGGTAACTTATAAACACATCTTTATCTGGCCCATGATTCTGAAAGTTGGAAAGTTCAAGATTGAACATCTGCCTCTGGTAAGGCCTTCAGGCTGCCTCCATGAATGGAGGAAGAGGAAGGCGAGCCAGCATGTGCAGAGATCACACGGCAGGAGAGAAGAAAAAAGAAAGGGGGAGTGCCAAGGTCTTTTCAACAGCCAGCTCTCCCAGGAACTAATAGAGTGAAATACCAAAAAAGAGCTTTAATCTATTCATGAGGAATCACCCTCATGACCCAAACACCTCTCATTAGACCCTACCCACAATATTGAGGGTCAAATTTCAACATGATAATTTGGAGAAGACAAACATCTAAACCATAGTAGTACGCAATGCTGCTACATCGGTCCCCACAAGTGTGCTAAGTCATCCATTCCTCAATCCTGTCTGAAAGGCCCCTTAAAGGACAGGACTTTTCTCATATGCAAAACAGAAACCATTCTACTGTCCCCATAAATACTCTGGATGCCAAGAAACTCTACAAGTCTATCTCAAGATCCATCTATCTAAGCACACACATAACCAATTTTTTACCAGGTTTCTACCTCTTCACTGGAGCACTCTCCCTAACGAAGATGTAGCTCATTTCCTTACCTCCAAATCTACCAACATCATTGTCCTTGCTCCTATCTAAAGCCAATCCCCCCAGTTTGCAGTATAACAATAATATAATATTTTATTCTATACAAGGCATCCCCAAACTACGGCCCGCGGGCCGCATGCGGCCACCTGAGGCCATTTATCCGGCCCCCCGCCGCACTTCAGGAAGGGCACCTCTTTCACTGGTGGTCAGTGAGAGAAGCACAGTATGTGGCGGCCCTCCAATGGTCTGAGGGACAGTGAACTGGCCCCCTGTGTAAAATGTCTGGGGACGCCTGTTCTATACCAAATCTCTTTTGTCATCTATGTTCCCCTCTGAATTGATCTTTCCCATCAGCATATAAATATGCTACAGTATCTTCCCTGATCCCATCTAACCAATTAACCAATGACCTTTTGATTTCATACTTCTTTTTATGGATATAATCAAAACAATTTATATACATTTACTATCTCCATTTTTCTCCTCCTACTTTCTTGTTTAACTCTTCTCAATCAGGGCATTTCCATCATGTTCATTCAAAACAGCTTCTGTCATAGTCTCCAATAATTTTCATCCCAGCAAATCCAATGGCTAGATTCCAGTCATCTACTTAGACTTCTCAACAGAATTTAAGGAGTGAGAGGGTGGAGCAAGGTGGCAGAATAAAAGCCTACACTATTCATACCCACAGTTAGTTGTTAAATTTGCATGTTCCCAATTTTAACAACTAACTGTGTACAGACACTCACCATCACAAGAAACAAAACTCAGGTAAGTAATCACGGTAACTCATTTTAACTTCATATTCCAGAAAGAGGCATTGAAGAGGGTTGGAGAGACAGTCTTGAATTACTAAAGCTTCCAAAATCTGTGGTTTGGTGTGTAATACTAATTTAAGAAAGTGCTCAGTTATTATTACTTCAAACATTGCTTCTCTTTCCTTCTCCCTATATTCTCTTACTGATATTTTTCTTACGTATATGTTATTCCCTTTTTGGTTGTCCCACAGTTCTTGGATATTCTGTTCTGTAGTTTTCAATCCTTTATCTCCTTTTTTTTTCCATTTTGGAAGTTTTTGTTTTCATAACCTTAAATTCATAGATTTTTTTCCATAGTCATGTCCACAGTCATGTCAAGCCCATCAAAGGCATTCTCCATTTCTGTTACAGTGTTTTTGATCTTTAGTATTTATTTATTCCTTCCTAAAATGTTCAGCTTTCTTATATTAACTATCTGTTCTTGCATGTTGTCTACCTTTCCATTAAAGTCCTTAGCATATTAATTATAATACTTTTAAAATTCCAGCAATTGATGAGATTCCCATTCCCACACTGGCACTCGTTCCTGCAGTGGTTTTTGCCTGTGAGTGTCTGCTCCAGTAAACTGTGATTACTGAATTTGCCTGTCTCTAATTTTCAGGGCAGCAGTTTTCCTTCTAACCTCATTTGTCTGATAATATTGGAAGAGTTGCTGATTTTTCAATTTGTTCAGCTTTTTACTTGTCATTTATTTCTTGATGTGTTTCATAAGTTTTGTTTGATGTCTATTTGTGATTAGACTCAGATTACGCATCTCTAATTACAATATCATAGAAGTGATACTGTGTTCCTCCCAATGCATCCTGCCATGTGGCAAACAATTTAAATCTGTCCATTTACCAACAATGTTCACTTTGATCATTTAATTAAGAAAACGTCTTCCAGGCTTCTCCAGTGTACAATTATTCTTTTCCTCTTTGAAATTAATAGAAATTTGGTGGGAGATATTTTGAAACAAGGTAATATATTCCTCATCAGTTTTTCAATTTATTCATTTATTTAATTATACCTATACAAACTCATAGCTTCCATTTTATTTATTGGGTAATAAATAATCTCTTATTTATTCTGATACTCAAATTGTCTCTAGTTTGACCAACAAGAACTTACTAAATCTGGCTTCTGTGTCCTGTTGATGTTTTCTTACCACTCTTTGAACTCTTCCTTGCTTTCATTTGTTATAATATGTTCCTTATTCATCTCATACTTTCCAAGCCCCGGGCCTGAAATCAATGAATTCATCTGAGAGGAAAACTGTATTTAAAACCAAGATTTGGGTACTACAAGTGCACATTGCTACTAGGCTATCAGTACCCCCAGTTACTCCTCAGTGGACAAAAGGAAGGAGAAAATATTAAATACATATAAAACATTTATACATATATTGTACTTATATTTATTTCTATAGCCATCCATCTATATTGAGAAACACAAGATAACACTAATGCCTCCAATTCCAATTCAACATCACAATGTTTATTACTTGTATTTTCTATTCTGTATTGGTATATCCCCTCTCCAAAGGAAGAAAAATGATTATCTTAACACATTTACTTATATCATCAGTCCTACGTGGGCAGCCAGTCTTCCATCTTTGTCACCACCTCACACCCCACACAGACGCCCTCCTCACAATGTTCAGCCTCTAACCCCACATTTCTGGTTACCCTCCCATGTGGATGGCCTCTGCTCCCAGGTAGAATTTGACATCCCATGCCAGTCTGCCCTCCTGCATGCACTTCTCAGGCTCTAACACCTATGCCAAGCCCCACCCTCACTCGTAGATCTCTTCTTCATTTTACTCAGGCTTCATATACCAAGACATTTCCATATGCATCCCCACTTCCCTGGTTCAGGCTCTGATTACCCTACAGCAGTTTGCTATCACTTCCCCTCCACCTTGCCATGTGAATCCTCTCCTCATCTTACTTGGGTTTTGACTTACTCCTCACATGAGGCTGCCCACACCCCCACATGACATGCAACACCAGCTGATATGATTTGACTCTGTGTCCCTACTCAAATCTCATCTTGAATTGTAATCCCCGTGTGTCGAGAGAGAGACCTGATATGGGGTGACTGGATCATACAGGTGGTTTCCTCTATGCTGTTCTTTTAATAATGAGGAAGTTCTCATGAGAGCTGATGGTTTTAAAAGTGTTTGGTAGTTTTCCCTTTGCCCTTTGCTCTCTCCTGCCACCAAGTGAGAAATGTCTTGCTTCCCCTTCACCTTCTGCTATGATTTTAAGTTTCCTGAGCCCTCCCCAGGTATGCAGAACTGTGAGTCAATTTAATCTTTTTCTTTATAAACTACGCAGTCTGAGGTAGTTTCTTCACAGAAGTGTGAAAACACATTAATACAACAGCCCACAAGGATTCTCACAGAATGATCTTAAAAGCCTAATACAGACCATGGCACTGCTTACATGTACTTATCCTGAGTACATGTCATGGCTTAAAATATATTACATCATCTGGATTCTTCACTTGTTATCTCTGATCTTGTTTATCATTCACTCCTTTTTAAGCACCCAGTCCAACCATTCTTGTCTTCCTGTCATTCCTAAGACATGCCAACCTCCTACGAAAAACAGAGCCTTTATTTATTTATTTTCTTCTATCTCTATTGAAGTGTTTTGTGATCAGGTATTCCATGTATTTCTCATTCAAAATATTCTGGTCTCTATTCAAAGTTGCTTTTCAGAGAGGCCTTCCCAGATTATGGTATTTTATAATCCCCACATGCAACAGTTTCTATCCAACATTCTTTCCAACCTTTTCTGGAGAGCACTTGTCAGTACATAGATTGGTTTATTTATGTTTAGTTATTTATAGTCCTTATTCTACACAGTCAGGAGAGAGAGTCTATTAAACTCAATACTGCATCCCCTATATCTAGAACTAAAAAACACAAATTATTGGCATATTTAGACATAAATAAATTTTTGTGAAATGAGTATTAAAGCTAGCTGCAACAGAGCCCCACTACAAGGAAGGGGTGGATATATAGATGCATAGATATATGATAAGGGAGTAATGGTGATCCTGCTTTGACATCTGGGATTTCATTGATTACAAAAGCTTAACATCTTGACTTGGTTAACAAAGGGCCAGCCTCTCACCTCTCCCTCTGTCCTTACTCTGTATACCTCCCTGATAATGTTCCCGGAGAGAGGAGACCTGGGATATGCTTCTCTCTTGCATCATCTCAACTAGGTCTCTGGATCAATGTTAACAAGAACAGAAAGAATAAATAATGGTAATGAAAGAATTAATGAGACTCACTAGGAGGTAAAGAACATGGAGTATCTCATTTTTCTGTGATGGTGATATGGATTTCTTGGAATATCTTTCACACATCAGTTGGCTATTCTGTTGCCACATCATGGAAAAAAAGACTTGTTATAGGACTGTCTACTCCCACAACCCATGTGTTTTTTTGCATTTCCAACATACAGCATGTTGCTAAACATAAAACAGATGTCAGATAACTACTTAACGAAAAAATGTGTACTTGAACGATTTTGCTTGTGCTAAGAGTTTGGATGGAATTTCAATTCAAAACAAAAGAGAATGTACCATATTTTAATGAAAATCCATGATTTTAAATCATTAAAAATTATTGATATTCTTTGCTATTATCTCAAAGGACAAGCATAACCTGAGACAGTGCTGGAAAGCCTCATACTAAGAAGATACAAGGAGTTACGATTTTTAAAACATAGTATCTAATAAAGAATTATAATTTCAGAAAGGATTCCTATGTTCTTGGCCTGATCTTTTCATATTTTAAGAACCTCCGGAAAAGACACACTTTAAGAACTTGATTTCACCCTAGGCTCCACTGCCAATAATTAGATTTAATTGTTTTCTGTAAGATTTATTATTCATCAGAATTTTCTTAAGAAAAATTGAATAGTCATTTTTTAAGTAAGCTCTAACCTTAATAAGTTTACAGTCAGGGAGATGGATTACTTAGAAGAAGGCAGGAAGAATGGATAAATTATTTGTTTGAGAGTTTCCTATATATTTTTTTTCTCTTTGATTCTGGTTCATTTATAAATTTTTGGTGTGGTCTTAGGGTGATATTGCCAGGATCTAAGCATCCTTACATAAAATGAACACAGATTTCAATCAAGGTTAAGGCTGAAGAAAATGACTTTAAGTCATTGCTTTTTACCTCTGTGGTACATGTTTTCCCTTCTCGGGGTATTGGCAGGACAGTGCATGATATTTATGCTTCGCTTCTCCCATCCCTGAGTGTCTTACAAGATTTTCATGGGAATATACTTATTTGGCTTATTATAAAGAGAATATACTCCTAAAAATATGTTTATTTATCATTTTCTATCCTTGAATTGGTCCAACTAGTCTTTACTACTTTGAGCAAGTTCAAATATTTGGCGCTGGCAAACACAGGGCTTTTAATATTTTAATTAAAATTTTAATGCTGACTTACTTTGTTAGATGCAGTTCAAGAATCCAGTCAGGAGAAATACATAATTCACAAAGAAAAAGACATTTGCAATTATTTCTATCCAGCAGAGAATTTAAATTCTGTATGGACTTCCAATATGTAGGTCAACACACCTTTTTACAAGGCATTGTTCTCTCAGCCAGCAGGACTGTGCTTGCTTGGTTATCTTCAGAGAGCACAACAATGACAGGTTTTTCTGATGAATTCAAGTGACAACTGGCTATTAGAAAATACTGAGGCTCTGAGCTGTTGATTCAGCTGGACCCTTTATATATCTAAATCCAATGGATGTCTGAGTGTCAATAGGGCTTTGGCTTTTGAGTCCAAAGAAGCCTGAAAGTGAACTAGGAAAAGACATGAAGGCTGGCATAGAAGTTAGTGGTTCTACTTCCACTTTACAGTGGCATATTTTTGTGGTTCTCAAGAAATGTCAAACCCCTGGTTTGGTAAAGACTTGCCATTCTGGATTAAATTTGCATCAGCAGTTCATTCGGCACAGAAATAGTCATTTATTTGGATTCTACTTTTCCTACTCCTGAACATTATTCTTCAGTTACTTACAGGAATCTTCCAAAGTCTGTCCACCATTTTATCTATACTGTATAGCTCAACAGGTCAAAGTTGTCTTTCCTGTCCTCTATTTTTGCAAATGCTCTCTTCTCTGTGAGTGTCTTGAGTTCCTCTCCAAGGTCTTAGACTCCTCATTTCTTTACTTGTAGAGGAATAAGTTTAGGTTATCCCTGGGTATATTTGGATAAGTTATACCAAAAAAGCCAGAAAAGTTGTTAATGCTAAGGTGACAGAATCCAAACTGGTAGAATTCTAAACATTTGCCAGTAAATGGGGAAGAATTTTCCCATAGTCATGACTCATTTTCTGTAGGGGCAAATGTTTAAGTTATATTATAGGTAGTATTTTCAAAATGGAGAAGCAGCCGAGGTAGGAGGATCACCTGAGGTCAGGAGTTCAAGACCAGCCTGGCCAACAGGAAAAACCCCGACTCTACTAAAAATACACACAAAAAAATTGCGTGGTGGCAGTAGACACCTGTAATCCCATATACTTAGGAGACAGGAGAGTAGCTTGAACATGGGAGAGGCAGAGGTTACAGTGAGCTGAGATGGTGCCACTGGACTCCAGCCTGGGCAACAAGAGCAACACTCAATTTGCAAAAGGCAGACCTCAGTAGACTTAATGATCTATGAATGCAAACTTGTTTAGTTAATTAGTTAGTTAAATGCAAAACTAATACTCTGCTTACCAAAAGTTGGAGAACAAACATATCTCTGAGAACATAAGTACAAACTCATGTTAGGCAGATCTGGGCAAAAATCCTACTTCTGTCACTACCTAGATTTTTGACAATGAGCAAATTTACTTTGACACTTTAACAGTAACTTGGGCCTTATTTTTCTCTTCTATAAAATAGAAAAAAAAACCCACTGGTTTCTTTAAATGTGACAGAAATCTACATGAGGCATCTATCAAGACATTTATAACCAGGGTGATTTTTCTGGTCAGGTAAACAAAGCAAGCATCTCTTTCACCCCTATGGTTCCATATAGACCCTAAAACTTGTTTGATGAAAACAACTTTCTAATTTAGCAGATCATTCTCTGAAGATTACAGTACATCTTAATAAGGTTGCCATGAAGTACAAGTAAGAACACAAAGTATATTGCATTGTACCTGCACAAAATGGGCTGTTAATGTTATCCTTTCATATTTATAATGTTAATAACCACAATAAATGATAGTAAGACACGATGCAAAAATCTGAGACCTAGTCAAAATATGATAAGGGTAGTGGTCAGATTGGACTCATGGGAGCAGGGCATTGGTCAGATCACCATAATTTGGAGTTTGGCTTCAGCATGTTGGTTCAGAACACAGTGTTGATCACCACTAGGGAATGATTCACAACCACCAAACTCAAAAACAACAGATGTAATCATTTACAATAAAAGTCATTCTCACACACAAAGATCCCAATATTTTCAAATTCAACTCACCAGAAGAAATCAGATTAACTTAAGCTTTAGAGAGTTGAATTAGAACCAGGGGATTAAGTTGCCTTAACTTAAAGACAAAAGTTAACACTTTTTGTAAAGCTGATGAATCTGTTTCCACTGCTGGAATTGATTTACCACGTGAATGATAACGATAAGATTTTACACAGAGGAGACAAAACTTTCTATCTTCCAGGCACTTCTGGTGTCATACTTAGGTCTTGCTATTTTTTTCCTCCATTTTTTTTCTCCACGTTGATCAATTTCCTCACACTGCCAATTCATTCATTCTTTTCTTTCATCCTTCCTTTCCTTTCTATTTTTCCTTCTTTAGTATTCCTTTTTTTAATCTCTCTTTTTGTAGGCTGGATAAAATACATTTCAACAGTTTTTAACACGTATATATTAATAAAGTCATTCTCAGCCGGGCATGGTGGCCCACGCTTGTAATCCCATAACTTTGGGAGGCTGAGGTGGGTGGATTACTTGAGGTCAGGAATTCAAGACCAGCCTGGCCAACATGGTGAAACTCCATCTCTACTAAAAACGCAAAGAATAATAATTAGCTGATTGTGGTGGTGGTTGCCTGTAATCACAGCTTCTAGGGAGGAGACTGAGGCAGGAGAATCACTTGAACCTGGAAAGCTAACATTGCAGTGAGTTGAGACTGCGCCATTGAACTCCAGCCTGGGTGAGACTCCATCTCAAAAATAAAATAAAATAAAAATTAAAAATAAAGTCATTCTCTTTTAATGCTGCTCAATGGCCTTTCTTGACTACTCAATTCACATACTGACACTATGAATTATATTTGTAGCTGACTGGTCTTATTAATCTTATTCAATACACAATGATTTTGGCTGAAGCTAAGATTAACTTCACATTCCGGAGGCAGTGTGCTTCACTTGCACCAGGCAAACTATAAATATGCTGATGAAACCTACAAGGCATCTGAAGCACACTATTCCAACAGAAACGAGTAACTAACATGTAACAGTTTTTCATGGGAAAGCCTTCAGAATTGAACCTAATATGCTAGAAACCTATGTCCCTGTCCCTGTCCCTGTCCCTCTAAATTTTCCCATCATCCCAGACTTCTATGATCCAGCCCACCTTCCATGGTGGCTTCCAGGTCTGAGAGTGATGGAAATTCTGTCCCTCAGAATAAGAATCAGTTGTATGAATAAAAAAAGAACAGGACAAGTCAATGGGCTTCCAACCAGAATCTGACCTACCTGCTTGCCTTTTCATTGTCCTTTACTAAAACTCCCAATCAGAATTTTTCTCTTTTCTTGCCTATTGTGTTCTTGTCTAGAGATTTCTATCTAGAATGTTTTGATTGCTTCTAACATATTTTTGTTTAAGTAAAAATAGCATCTCTCTGCATATGGTTGTTGTGGGGGTGGGAGGTTAAAATGATACAATACATGGAAATAATGTACTAGGATGCTTAACAAATATTAAGTGCTCAATAACCTATGCCTTTTCCTTACACTAATCAATGAGCACATGAAAGTGGTATCACATTCCCTGTATGTAATACAGGGCCTAGAATGTGGTCAGTTCTCAAAAAAAAAAAAAAAAAAAAAAAAAAGCAGTTGAGTGAATGAATAAATAATGAGAGGAAAAGAGGAATTTAAAGAATCCTTTTACATGGCTTCCTTCTCCTTTTTAAAACTTAGAATCCAAAAGCCTTACATCTTTTTCCACCAAATAACCCCAAAAAGAAGAAAGCAAATATTGCCAGGGAGAATAGAGACCTAGCTCAATGTGGATGGCCTTAGCACAAAAGATTTTGTTTAGTTTTTTAATATTAAATTCTTACAGAATTGTTTAATACAAACACCATATTTTAAACTATTCCATAGTTATTCTTATTCATAACCGCTGGCATAAAACTTTTACCTTAGGAGTTTGGAAGACTTACGACAACATTTTTTAGAAATCGGCATCAGAATCACCTGGATAATTGTGTAAAAATCAAATTTGGAGTCACATACCTCTGTGCTTCTGAATGATGATTTCTGTGAATAAAAACTCAAATCCTCATGTTATATGTGCAGACTAAAGTTTGTGTGCCATTGCCTTGAAGGAAGACAAAATTGTACATGGATGCTAATCATGGTTTTGTTTTGTTTTTTAGGATAAAAGTGCCATCTACTATTCAAGAAAATGAGAGTTGGACTTTCTTAAGCATTTAATCACAGGGACTAGAGCTACAATATCCTAGACACTAGTCATTTGTGGCAATTTAAATTTAAGTAATTAAAACATAAATATCCAGTTGTTGCTGTCACACTAACCACGTTTCAAGTGCTTAATAGCCATATGCGGCTATTAGCTACAGTACTGGGCAGCACATTTCCACATAGCCTGACAGGTTCTTCCTGCCCCTACACAAATAAAAACTACAGCACTGCAGTAAAGAATAGTGAAAGCTATTATTCTTTACATATAAGAAATATAAATACATATTTTATATATAAAAACCATGGCATTGCAGTAAAGAATAGTGAAAGCAGTAAAGAAAGAGTTTAATAGATGCAAGGCCAGCAGCACCATGGAGAGATGGAGTTATTACTCAAATCAATCTCCCTAAAAATTGGGGGATGAGGGTTTGTAAGGATGATTAGGTGGGTAGGGGGTTGGCAAGTGGGGAGTGTTGATTGGTCAGGTCAAAGATGAGATCATAGGGAGTTGAAGCTGTCTTCTTTTGCTGAGTTGGTAACTGGGGTGGGGGCCACAAGACCAGGGTGGATCAGTTTATCAATCTGGGTGGCATCAGCTGGTCCATGGAAATGCAGGGGTCTGCATAATATCTCAAGTACTAATCTCAGATTTTACAACAGTGACTCCCAAGCCCTTAATTTCTAATCTTGTGACTAATTTTGCTAGTTCTGCAAAAGCAGTCTAGTCCCCAGGCAAGAAGGGGATTTGGGGAAAAGGCTGTTATCATCTTTGTTTCAAGGTTAAACTATAAACTAAGTTTCTCCCAAAGTTAGTTTGGCCTATGCCTAGGAATGAACAAGGATAGTTTGGTGGCTAGAAGCACGATGGAGATAGTTAGATCAGATATCTTTCACTGCAATAATTTTCTCAGTTATAGTGTTTGCAAAGGCTGTTTCAATCCCAGAAAGTTCCACAGAAGAGCCCTGCTCTGGAGAAATAAGTATATCAGGCTGGGATACAACTGAAGACAGTGGCACAAAAGCTAAAAAGACACTAAAGACCTATGAGGACTTCCTCACTCCAAATTAGCACACAAGGTCAGAGGAAAGGAGAGGAATTGGAAGAGAACTGATATATGGCAGAAACAGTGCCCTGTCAAGGCAGCTACACCCAGAAACAACTCCACTCCAAGGAAGGGGAAGCACATGACTTCTGTGTGTAGTCTTCTCTGCCACAAGCATCCACAGTCTTTAGAAAAAGAGTGCTGAATTTACAAAGGTACTGAATTTGAAAGTCAAAAGAAAGTCACAACGTTTCTTGTGTTGAAAATGGTATATGGAAAGCAGTGATGGGACTGGAAAGGAGAATTTGAATAGCAAAAGAGACAGTGGACTCAATTTCACCTGCCATGGAATTGAATACTCACAGCAATCTAACCTATTCAGGTGTATAGACTGTTAAAACATACCAGAATTAGTATCACATTTGTACATTGAACCTCAATAAAAAATTAACAAAAAAGGTACATATGTTTTATTCAAAACCATCTTATGGGAAAGCCACAGGTTCTCAGGTTTAACAAACTTACTCAGGGTCACACAGCAAATAGAGATGTGTTTTATGCTGTGTATGGCACTTACAGTAATTTAGGTTTTTTAAAGCGGATTTTTTGTATTGTATTCATTTTTACTTATTTAGGACATGGGCACAGATACCTCCAGGTAATTGCTGTCAAAGAAAGATAAGCAAACTATAAATCATGTATATAAAGTACTGACATCTAGATCTTAACCCAGGAAAGATGGATCTGGGTCAGTACAACTGTGTATGTGTATGTGTGTGTGTGTGTGTGTGTTTTAATTAATTAATTAATGTACATACTTATTTTGAGACAGAGTCTCGCTCTGTCGCCCAGGCTGGAGAGTAATGGCATAATCTCGGCTGACTGCAACCACTGCCTCCCGGATTCAAGAGCTTCTCTGGCCTCAGCCTCCTGAGTAGCTAGGATTACAGACACATGCCACCACACCCAGCTAATTTCTTTGTGTATTTTTAGTAGAGATGGGGTTTCACCATAACTGTGGTTTATTTTTAAGAACAGCAACTATCAAGTATTTGGATCCAGCCAGGTATGGTGGGTCACAATTGTAATCCCAGCACTTTGGGAGGCTGAGGCGGGTGGATCACTTGAGATCAGGATTTTGAGACCAGCCTGGCCAACATGGTGAAGCCCCGTTTCTACCAAAAAATACAAAAGTTAGCCAGGCGTGGTAGCGGACGCCTGTAATGCCAGCTACTCGGGAAGCTGAGGCAGGAGAATCACTTAAACCTGGGGGGTAGAGGTTGAAATGGGCCGAGATAGTGCCATCGCACTCCAGCCTGGGAACAGAGTGAGAGGTGTGCTCGCTCTCTCGCTCTCTCTCTCTCTCTCTCTCTCAAAAAAAAAAAAAAAAAAAAAAAGTATTTAGATCCAGGTCTTTCAAAGTCATGGCATCAGCCATTTTGGTTTGTGAAGTCCTGACTATGATAAATATGCCAATCATGGAGCCTTCAGTTGGAGCCTCATGACTTGTACCTGAGGCAGGGAAAGAAGTAAAGCCAAAAGCTCAATTACAGGCACCACTATGGAGAGTCACAGCTCCTTATTAGAGGCTGAAACAAAATATCAGAGACCCACCCAAGGATAATCCGGACTTCCGAAATTAGCAGGCCACCAACTGAGAAGTCCAGACATTCCTCTCCATCATCTGTCAACAAGAACCACTTTCCCTTCTGTGCTTTCACGTCTCCAATTTTCTTAATCTTAGTTTAAGATTACAGGAGGCAGTGAGCTTTAATTAAAAATAGATTGAATAGATTAGTCGACTAGAAAATGAAGTCAATTATTCCTGATACTGTCTCATAATTCTGTAAACTTATACTGCACTATGGGTAAGCCCAATTTTTATTACCTTGTATTTTTAATATACATTCATAAATATGTTTTATGGACCCACTCTATAATTACAGCCATTCACATGATTTTGTTAAGAAATCTATATTCAAAATGTTTTACATATATAATATATATTTAAACCCTAATAGCAAATAGCTATTAACACCAGTCAATAATATTGTAGGAAGTTTAACGTCTAATTAAGGAAAGATGAATTTTCAAGGATGTAAGACAACAAAAAATTCAGATTATTTTAGAGCAATAGTAGGAGAGGAGGGTGGTTGTGAAAGGAGGTTCCTCTTACAAAAGAAAGAAAATATCAGACCAATTCTCCCAAAAGGGAACTATTTTGTGAAAATGAAGAATATAGCTGCATTAAGTGATAAGAACTGGGGTTCCATGTAATTTTTTAACAGATAATTACATATTGTAAATATGGAATTTAAATAGTGATGTTCTAGCAGTTTAAAATAGCAAAATATTGGAAGAACAGATAAGGTTGAAACTTATCAAAATTAAGTCAGACATATGGAATTTATTATTAGTTAGAATTTTTCTTTTTCTATCATGTACATATTTTATTTTCCCTGTGTAAATTAATCAAAATTTCCAGCTGTTGATTGAATGCTTATCTTAAGTAAGGAATTCCACTATGAACTGTGATATCCTTGTCATCCCAGCGCTCACAATGTTGTTAGGGTTGGGAAGTGGGGGAAAATAAACACATTAAAACATGAGTGACACGACGTAGTTCAAAGCAATAGATGAAATTTCATGAGGAAGCTCCTGTATCAGTGCCTGAGGAATCCTTCCCATGTTCTTATGTAGGAGATCAGAGAATAGTGTATTTATTTAAATGTTTGGAAAATGGCTAGAGGAGTGAGCAGGAGACAGCAAAGGTTGGCAGTGGGGGCCAGAGAGTGGCCACCCTGGTCTGGAAATGACTGGAAATTCTGGACCAAAAAGGAACCCATGAAAACACCTGGTATGTTTGGCCACACGTAAAATAGTAGAAGGATTTACAATTCCACTGGAGACTTAGAATAGTTAATTATAAAAGAATAAGAACACAGAAAACTAAGCAAACCAAAAGAGGAAAGAAAATAGCTACAATTAGAATGAACACATTTCACATGAAATCATATGTAATCAGGGTACAGTCTCTGGCCAAATAATTGACCACACTTAGGTAAACGTAATTAGGCATATGTTGGGTATTGATTTAACCAAAATCATGCTATATTTTTATTGAAAAAAAATGGAGGAAAAAAAAGGTCATGGGTGACATAAGACTGCTAAACACTAATGTTGCATAATATGAAATAAACAAATCAGTAAAACAAGAAATGTGTCTGATTCAGAAATTTGAACAAAATAGAATAAATTTTTAAAATGTAAGCAGTTAATGACAGGGAAGAAAGTCTCTCCTTTTTCATTATTCAATTTGTAGTTTTGAATCTTGAAGCAACACACATGCATTCCCTTGTTAAAATATATTAATTATTAAAATGGAAGATATTATTCAAACATTTTGTGTTTTGATAGGGGAACATATTTAACTTAAAATCTAAACAAGGAAAGTCATTTTTATGCTCTAATATTTTAAAGAATTGCTTTAATTTTGGCAATTTTATCACTTTAGTTTTATTCTGGTATTATTAATAATCAAAATAATTTAAAATCACTTCTTTTATTTCACTTCTCTACAATCACGTCAGTTTGTAGGGAGGTGAAAAAATGAGGAGGTGAGCCTGTAACAGTATCATTAACATTCTGGAAGAAATAGGCAAGCAATAGCGAATGATTACCAAAACTTTATAATAAAGGAAAAAGCCTCTTTATTTAGGCTCAATATTTAATATAGGATGCTTCACTGTACACACTCTGAGCCCAAATACTTCATTTTTACTGCCCCCCTGAACTATTTAGTTCTACATATTACAATAAATAAGAGCTTCCTTAATTTGGAACTTCTTGAAGGCAATATAGGCTTTATCTAGCATGAGTATACTCCCACTACACATGTGGCTTGTTTATACCTGTATATATTCAAGAATAGGAATCAATTTCCAGGGTGGGAAGTTTCAGCCTCCAATTTCTCCTAAGTAATGATGACAGCCCTCAACATTTTTCTGCTAAGGAAATAATTCTGCTCTTGTCTGGAACCTCTTTGTTGTATCCCAGGTTATTCCCTTCTCACGAACTCTGATCTGCTTTGGTATGTTTGAGACTTGCTTCACAGCCCCCACACAAATCAAAGATGATCTCTACTCAGAGCTCACTAATCTTGGAAATAACTGCCTGAAACACCTAAGTTTTCAGCCTGAATCCACTGTTCAAGAGACAACTGTGTGCAAAGGTTCATATCATTAAATCTAGCATTTATTGGCCATTCCAAAGCAGCATTAAAAAAAAAAACAAAAAAAAAAAAAAAAACAAACAAAAAAAAAAAAACACCAATATCTTACCTTAGTGTGTGACATCTTACACTTGCTTACTTATTTATTCTGCCTCCCTCACTAGTATGGAAGTGATACAACTGTAGCAGGAAAAGATCTCATTTTCATTTCCTACCTTCCTTTAGTCCGTTAGAAAACAGGGAAAGAACGGCATCTTTATGATTTTCATAACAAAACTTCTTGGCACACCTGAGCAAATTGAATTTTTCAAATTACTTCATATTTTAGAAGGATCTGGAAATAGAAAAGATTTACTAAATCCTAAAACACCAGATGCCATTGGAGTGGTGTGTGTTTGTGTATGTGTGAACACTCATTCTCTCAAGGCTGGACATTCTGCCAACTAGTGTCTGTCAAAATAATTTAGTGTGGCTCACTGGAAGATGAAAACCAGAACTCACTTATCTCCACTCCAGTGCTGCACAAAAGTAGCAGAAAAACATGTATAAAATGAGTTCAAAATGAATAAAGAGGAAAAAGGAAGGCATTTGCCTTGCTCACCCTCTGCTGTTAAATATAGTAATGCTGCTATATATAGTCCTGCCTAAAGAAACTAGATCTCATTTATAAGGCTTAAACATTACCTCCATATGCCTACCATATCACTGCCTCCATACTCAAAGCAATACAGGGGACTTAAAACTAGAAAGAGAAAACTGGAAGGAAAAAATTAGAAGGAAAAAATTCTCTAAAGCTTTAAGTAGATAGTTACCAAAGGTCATAAATAATCTCAGTGCTTTGGAAGCTAGGAGGAGCTGCTTTTGAAAGGTAAATGTACTTAACACGGCCTTATAGGAGCTATGGTGACTTGGGTGCAAATGGGTTATGCCCCAGTGGAAATGCTAAGGAATATGGAAGAGTACCCAGGGCAAGGGTCCAGGGTAGAATGGATAGGGCAATGGCAAATCTCAAGAGATCAGAGAGAGAAGGAAAAATTAGAGCAAGAGCAGGCTACAGATTCTTTGTGAAGAGATTGGGGCTAGCTAAGACCAAGGATAAAACTAAACAATGTATCCAAGATCCATTATATAGTAGATAGGAAATAGGTCCCTGACCAGGAAGAAAAGAGGCTATAAGAGATATCAAATCATTATGGACATATATTTCATTTACAGAAAGTTCTGAAACAAACAAAGCTAATATAAGGTGGGATTCAGCTACCCTAGAACTATTCTGTCGAATCTAAAGAAGCAGTTAAGAATGTATAAGTAGATTAACTGTATATCCTTCTTTATCTTGAGACAAAGAAAAAGCATTAAAGCCGTAACATTTCCTCTGTAAATTTATTCAAGACAAATTGGCCATGTGCAATTATTAGGATATTTTTGTAAGTTATAGTTATCCTTCAATGATGATATGTGGTGGGGTCTATACATATCCTTCCCACAATCCCATTAAGAGATCTACCTTCTGTTACTTTTACTTTAAAGACATTTATTAACAATGGTCAAAGTCATAAAACGGCTCTGTAGCCTGCTCTGTCAGCTCAGTAAGGTCTCAGCATTCTCTTATTGTGGGGTGCTTTGACTTGTAAAAAGGTTCCTCTGAAGTGATGGTGACAATCTTTGAGCCTCAGGATTCAGCTGTTCTGTCATATGCACAGATCCAAACAAGAATGCTCTGAGTCAGTGGCTAATCACAGGACCCTGTCAGAATCTAAACTTGGCTGCCACTGCAAATGCTACAGCTCTGGGGGCGTGTGTTCGTTTCAAGCCTTGTTCACACAAGTGCAGGGAAAACCAAACTTTCTAACCAATCAACATATCTCGACTGTTTAGAAATCACCAGTTTGCCTACTAAAAGCCATTTTAAAGTCTGTTATGCTAATTTAAGACACATCTGTGATAACTGAAGCATTTCCAGTGGCTGCCTATGGAGTATGGCCTGTTTATTATATTGTAGCTTAAGGAGGGTAATAGACCATCCTGAAGTGCAAATTAAAACACACTTATGCATACCACATTTTAGTCTCTATAAATACTTTTTCAAAGTAAATTACAAAGTAACAATTACACCAGCAGACATTAAAAACAGAAATGGAGGGGTAATGTTCAGGTAAAGGTGGAAGAGTGCTGATAACTGCAAGTGAAGAATAGTTGTTTGGTCCTTTCAACTGTGCATTGCCATCAAATCTGCTTTAAAGTTCAGCTTCCCAATAGCTGAACACGTGGAGGTTCCTGGAGGGTAATGCACTCAGCAAGGGTGTGGATGCTTTGTGCCCCTTCCTCCACACATCATCCTAGGCATCACTTCATCTGTATCCTTTGCAATATCCTTTACAATAAACCAGCAAACATAAGTGTTTCCCCTGAGTTCTGTGAGCCACTCCAGCAAGTTGAATGAACCCAAAGTGGAGGTCATGGGAACCCCAGCTTTAAGCTGGTCAGTGAGAAGTTCTGGAGGCCTGAACGTGAGACTGGTGTCTGGTGGAGGGACAGTCTTGGAGAGTGAGCCCTCAACCTGTGGATTCTGATACTGTCTGCAGATCAATAATGTTGGAATTTAATTGGAGGATACCCAGCTGATGTCCACGGCTGATTGGTGGGGGAAAATCCCATGTATTTGGTCACAGAGTCTTCTGTGTCTATTGTTGTGGTGTGAGAGCAGAGGGAAAACATGGTTTGAGAGGTTTTCTCCAATCACCTGGTATATCTGTTTTAAACACTTTTCAACCTTTCTGAGCCCTTATGTTTTAAATGTACATATCATTAGCAGCATTCATCTGGAATTTGTTTCCTTTTGATTTGTTTCTAATTGAGAGAATCTGTTTGTACCTGTTGTGATTGTTCTTATATTAGGAGGTATATCTGCCTTATTTGTGCTTTATATTTAACACACTTTTTCTTTGCTTCTCTTTTTAATGGAATTTTTAAATGATCAAGTGTTTTTTATTGCTTTTTTCTGCTTCTGCTAGTAAGCAAGTTATAATTTTTTTCATTCTTTTTGTGGTTAAACATAAAATTTTATATGCTTATTCAAGTACTGTTTCACTGTTCTGTATGTGTATATTAGATCCATCAGAATTAAATTAAGGATTCATATCTTCCAACAATATGAAATGCTATTGATCATTATTTCCTCAATGTTGACTCTTTATCATTTTCTTTATTCTCTTATTTTGGAACTCCTATTTATCTAACCAGATATGTAAACCACACACCATGTTTTAAATTTCAATAAATCTATTTTTATTTCCTAAAGTTCCATTTGGTTCTATTCAAATCTACTTGTTTTCTTGAGATTAGTCTTGGCTTTCCTTATATCTTTTATCTTTAATAATTTCATTTTAAACACAAGTGATTTTTGTTTAGGTGACAGCCTTCATATTTGTAAGGATCAGCTGATGATCTTTCCGGACAAATTGTTTTCTCACATCTTTTGCAATGTTTTGGGCTCTGTGTGTGTGTGTGTGTACTCAACAACATAACCAAGTGTTTTAGTTCCTTATGCCCTAGGCTTTTATACTTTTGCTAAAGTTTGGATTTTAGTCTGCTTTTGCATGCCCCAATCAGTAACATTTTAATCTTGTCAAGAAGAGCCTCTGTCGAGGGGCCCACCCCATCCTACTCTACAGAGTCCTGCTGTTTCTTTGGCCTTGCTCACCTCCAGGACTGATGCATCCTCAGGGCCAATGAGATGTGCCCTCACCACAGAGCTCAGGATTACCCTTCCAAAGCATATTCTTGATACCTACAATCCCCAAATCCCTTGCCTACATGGCTCCAAGCCCAATTCCAGATTCGCTCCTCAGGATTAGCCTTTCAAGGGCCAACCATGCTCCCATTACCTAAAAGATGTTTCCGAGAAGTCTAGAAAGAGTTTGAATGTTGTAGTTGGGAGGTTCACACATGTGGAAATTAAGCCCTTCTCTATCAGTGTCAGAGTAAGAGTAACAATATAAAAGGGAGGGCTGGGAGGTGGAGGACAGCCTCTGGTAATTCTAAATCCAATCCATGACTTCCAGAACTCCATGAAATATGTATAAAACATACGTTAAGAGGTTGTTAGCTATACCTATACTTTCTAAATATTTAGACCAATGGTATATTGCCCTTCATTTTTACTTTTATTTCAGATCTGACAAACATTAGGGCACAGGCCTAAACCCCCTAGACTCAGAAGTGTAACATACACCCAGACTCCAGGACTATAAGTAGTAATCGGCCTGATTTTTTATGTTTGTTTGTTTTTTTGTTTTTTTTTTTTCCCCAGAGTCCCAGACAGGAACCAATTCCTTGTTACTTTCTTGCTCTAATAGTAAGAGAGTTTTCTATTCTCCTTCCAATAAGGAGAACAGAAATTCCAATGCCCACTTTTATGCAGGGGACTTAGTTATACCTATTTTCTATACACCCAAGATATGAATTCTGCCTCCATGTGAAATTAAATTATTTTTCTAGTTTTTAGAGCCTATATCTATGTCCATTATCCCTGGAACCACCATAGCATCATTTTACAAGCTTACAACTATGGCCCTAGGTTCCTACTTATGTCTGGCATCTGGGAAATTCTTTTTTTTTTTTTTTTTTTTTTTTTCCCAATGTCATCTATGTGTTTGTAGCAGTGAAATGGCCTCCATTATTTTATTTCACTGTGTGAAGGCATGAATCCTCCCTCTATACAATAATATGAACAAATCTATTTACTATAATATATACATGCTATAGGCCCAAAGGTAAAGATGTTATACAAGAAATGGAAAATAACTGAAATTTTAAAATTCAAGGATGGGCCAGACACAGTAGCTCATGCCTGTAATCCTAGAAATTTGGGAGGCTGAGGTTACTGGATTATTGGAGGTCAGGAGTTTGAGACCAGTTTAGACAAGATAGTGAAACCCCATCTTTACTGAAAAATACAAAAATTAGCCAGAAGTGGTGGTATGTCTCTGGGGTCTCAGCCACTTAGGAGGCTGAGGCACAAGAATTGCTTGAACCCAGGACTCGGAGACTGCTGTGAGCCAAGAATATACCACTGTACTCCAGCCTGGGTGACAGAGCAAGACTCTGTCTCAAAAAATTAAAAAATAAAAATAAAATTTAAGGATGGAAAATCTGTTTACTAGTGAATTTTCTCTAGAAAGAGAGAAAAGTCTTGGTCTCTCTGATGCAAAGAAATGGCATATTTCTCCCTGGTTGAATAAGAAGCAGAAATAACACTCAAGGATTCCTCCCTTGTATGGACAAAGGTCTTGGAAGAACATGCAAATACCAATTTGACATATGGGCATGACCACCTCAAAGACACTTCATTCTCCATTTGTCTGAAAGCTACTCATGGCCTTTTCTCCCTTCTCCATTTATCTGAAACCTACTTATGGCCTTTTCTCCCAAATCTGTTTGAATTTCAAGGTTCCCTGTTCCCACTATTTATTCAGTTACACAAATCAAATCCAGTGTTCTCAGTAACTCCTCTGGCTTCCCTTCCCTCATATCAAAGTCATTGCCAAGTACTCTCCAATTCCACCTATCAAATTCCTCGGCAAATACATCTGTTTTTCTCCATCTCCACTCCCACTCTCCTAGTCCACATTACTATACTATGCTGTCTGAGTTACTAAAATGGCATCATCCTAAATGGCTTTCCCATGTCTACTCATGTTTCCCTCCAATGTTTTTTCCACTCTGTAGCTACAGGGACATTCTAAAATTCATAACTGATCATCTTAAACACACATGCACATATGTGTGCACATCTATACACATTGCTTAAAACACTTCACAGTGGACTTCTACTGCCCTGAGGATAAAAAGCAACATCCTTAACACAGCTGTCAAGGCCTTGCAAAGTCTGTTTCTGTCTGCCTTTCAGCTTCTCTGAGGCTTGGTCATATGGACCTACTTATATTTCTGCAAATGTGCCAGGTTTCCACCTTCCACAGAATTTTTATACATGTTCCTGACTGTCCTGGGAAGGTTTTCCCCGACTCTTTCTAACGAATTCTTAGTCTTCCTTCACATAGCAGTCAATTAGTCACTTTAAAAAAAATGTTTTTAAGTTAAATTTATTTTTAACAGAAACATCAGAAGACTAGCAGAAATGGAAAACCAGCATCTCTCATCATAAACTATGAAAGTAAATACCTAACCCTTACAGTAAGTTATGTTCATCTGAGGGCCACCTGAATTCATCCCCTGTACTTCCATGGTACCATATGGGGAAACAGTACCGATTGGGACTCAGGCGGCTCAGCTTCTTTAGAGCTGTGCATCCTTGGGAGCATCATTGAGACTCCCCCGGCTTCACTCTTCTGTACAATGAGCTGGCTGACCTCTCTCTGAAGAGCCCGGCTGGCCTTCTGATCTGATGAAAGCTCGCTTTGTTCTGGTGACTATTCACACTGTTCCTGGAACAATTTGGCTCCAGATGAAGAGAGAGAGGGACACTGAGCCCAGACTCTAGGGATGGTGGTGAGGATTATTTCCTGGTTATTCCAAAAAGCAGATGAGATTAGGGGTTCCTGCCATGAGTGGTGTAAAAGAATTCTGAACTATTAAATGGGTCTTTTTTCCCATCACAATGTTTTGAAAAATGCTTCTCTCACTGCCTCCTTCATCAGCCACTTTTTAAGGAACACTTTCTCTGGATGCTTCATAACTTTATCATATACACCCCTAATAAATGATTTTCTTACAGCCTGAAATTTTGCATTTCACTGTATGATTTAAATAAATGTCTTCCTCTCCCAGTAGTCGCTAAGCTTCTGAGACCAAGAAAGTACTTGTTTTTGCTAATTAATATATTTTAGAGTACCCAGCACTTTATTATTTGTTGAATACACATGAATAAATGAACAATAATACATGAGCAAGTGAATAAATGAGTGCAAGAATGAATGGTCTTCTCAAGTCATACGTTTTGAGGAATTAAATAGCTTTTACTTCTCCCTGAAAAAAGAAATGAGGCAGCCCTTCGTTCTTCTGAGAGATGTAAAGTTTATATTCCCACCACTTACATCATAACAGAGAACCCAGGCTTCTAAAGAACAGGGAAGCAAGATGGCAGCATCCACATCCACACTGATGAGAATGACTGGCAGAAATGCCCATGCACAAGCAATAGCAGACTGGTATCTGTACCAAGGAGAAAAGGCGCCTAATATTTGAGTAGGATTTTTAGAGATTCATGTTGGTCAGGGATCAGGTGTTTTTTCTCAGCTGATGAGTCCTCAGGGTCCTGGAATTCCAGGAATTGCATTAGCAGAGACTTAGCCGAAGACTAACTTTGCTTTCTCACTAAACTGACTGCTTATACAAAGGTATATACTATATAAGTTTCATTTACTGAGTTGCACTTCAGAGCAGTAATTTCCAGATTAGGGTCAAGAAAGAGAACGAAAATGAATAGTACAGACAGGAGAGGTAAGATGGATAAGACTCCAGGCCTTTTGCTTCAAACAAAGTTGTTACAAGCTCATCAGTTTTACATTTTGAATCTTTATAGTTTGGTGCGTATCACTTCCGACAGAATGTAAACTTAAGCATCATCAACTTAAGCTTTAGCAAATAATATATTCAATGCTATTTTATATATTTTTGTGTTTGGAAGCTTTATGTTAAGAGAAAATAAAACTGGAACACGAGTATTTAGAAATTAGCATAAATTTTTGTCTGTTTTTTTTGGGGGGGAGGGTGCTATTTTGCCAACATATAAAACAGTATCCGGTGCATTAAAGATATTAAAAACAGTTTTCATTGAACTAATAATCAGGGTCTTATTTAAGAAAAGATTTTGCTATTTCTTAATATTAATTTTTCTTAATAAACGTACTTTTCAGAAAATATGGATTACCACTTCTTGAAGTATTTGTTGTCATCACTGTCATCCACCAACTTTTACAGACCCATATTTAGTCACTCTTGTTCAGTACAGCAAAATGCATTTCCAAAATTTATCTGTCCTCACAGTGTTTAGAATACTAATGTCCTTTGCTTTTAGTTTCATCTGTTTGAATTGCTAAAGAAAATTGTCTCCTCCTGTAAGGTCTAAGTTACTGTCTTCTTAAATGTGAGTTTTGACATTTCCTACTAACTTTTAGAGTTAAAAAACCTTGGTGATTTGTTTCCTTATATTTGTTTGACTGCCTATATAAAATAATTTAATCTGAATACAACAATATGCTTCATGTGCTAACGTAAGATGGGGATTTTAAAAAGGCTTCTATGTAATAAAATATATATGGAACACCTATTTCACATAATCTCCAGTACAATTTTATTACGTTCACAGAATGCTGCTAGATCTTCTAAATATTGCTATCAAAGCCAAACAAAATTTCCAAGGCTGGCTCAAGCAAATCATTTGGATACTTCTGTGTCAGAGGAAGAAAAGTTGGTTGCAAGTCTGCTGAATTTTTATTACATTGCTTGAGGTAATGGCAATATTTAATGGATGCAAAGTATATTGACCTTTCCACTTAATAACAGAGCTAGAATTTGAGTGATTAGTAAGTTCCTAATTTCTAAATACTCGTGTTCCAGTTTTATTTTCTCTTAACATAAAGCTTCCAAACACATAAAAACATAAAATATCATTGAATATATTATCTGCTAAAGCTTAAGTTGATGATGCTAGACTATCCTTCTAAAAACCAAGATGTGTAATAGTCTTGATCAAATGTTTAATAAGTTTAACCAAATCAATAAATAGGAACACAAAATTCACAATTAACAATCACTTAAATTAATGAAATACTTCTTCAAAGTAATTAAAAACAAAAAAGAAAGGATTGTGATGAGATAGTGGCAGCAGGAGAATTTGGTGTTATTTTTTCTTTCTTTGGATGCTCCTGTATGAAAATAGAGTAAATGCGATTGGAAAAAAATTACATTGTCAACATCTACAACAAACCTAGATGGAAAGCAAGAGCTACAAATCTCAAAATACAAACAAAAGGAGACAAATCACCACTAGATATAAGATATAGTATCAATGACTTTGCAAAATGAAGCAGAAGACAAGGAGCTTGTAAGAAGTCTGAGAGTCAGGGAACTGTCAAAGTGCCATCAACTAAAGCAGTAGCAGGGAGCAGAAGATACTGATGCTCCAATGGGCAGGCCAGAGCAAGGGGGCCTTGAGATGTTCTGACACATAGTCTGAGTCCGGACCTGATAACTTCCTAACACTAATAAACTGACATATCCGCCCAAGATAAGACCCCTTCCAGTGAGAATCTACAAGGAATAAAGTTCAAATTAAGCATTACTGGAATGACCATGGCAAAAAATAAAATGTAAAATCCAAAAGAAAGGGGCAAAGTGGTAGAGAGGGAAGATTTCAGAAAATAAAATGCCATGTATTAATTTATCACAGTGGATAGGAATCCTGAAACTGCTCTGTTGATTACGTAATTTGAACTGTAGGTAGCCCGAATGGTGACATGCTGTATTTATAATATATATGTTTTTGAAGACTTAGTATGAAAAATATATATATAATATTGAATTAATCATTTTATATTGATTCCTATAGAGTATATTATTTTTATATTGCTATATGTATATTCCCTTTAATAATTTATATTGACTTTATACTAATTAATAATTCTAATAATTCATCATATACAATTGTCTATGTTAAAATGATAATATTGTAGATATATTAGGTTAAAAATTTAAATTAATTTTACCTATTTCTTTTTCCTTTTTTAATGTAGACACTCAAAATTTAGTTACATACATATTTTATTCTAAAGCAATGCCCCACCAGAGACTTACTTTACTTACAAGTGAGCAGAAGAAAAGGATGATAATTGAATCCAATATAATATAACGAGAGAGAGACAGAGAGAATGAGAAGTGCATAACTCCTCTACAGACAATAAATGTATGCCAGAAAAACAAAAATGTTCACAAATTAGTTTAGAGTTGCTAAGATGCTATTTCAAAACTAGTTGGGGAAAAAATTATTTTAAAAAATCTATGAAAGCACATAAATCACAATTTAAAATACTCAGAAATGAAGTAATTTGAGAACAAAATTTGAAAAGATGTGAACAAAGGAAAGACTTAGAAATATAAGAAATTAAATCATTATAGAAAAGAAGACTAAATTAGTAATAAGAGAAATTTAAGCAAAGAAAGAAAAAATGAGAGATGAGATGACAGCCAATAGAATATAAGCAATATAAGAGATATCAATCAACACAATGAATGGACAGCATTCAGGTCACAGTACAAACATCACTTAAAAACCATGGGGAATGTAAACACTCGCAAAATGTTTAACATTAAGGAGGGCTGATCACTACTGGAGTGATGATTAAAAAGGGAGTTCTTGTCATTTAGAGATACATATGAAAATGTTAACAGAAGAAACGGCATGATATCAAAAAATTGCCTGGGAGAGTGAGTGGGAGTTTAGAAGCAACCAGTTTGGTCATGAGCTGATCATTGTTGAAGTGAGTGATGGGTGTATGAGTGTTTACTATCCTCTTCTTATTCAAATGATGTCTGACATTTTCCATAATAAAAAGCTAAAAAAAAAAAGAAGAAATCTATTTCTATTATGAATTTTAACACACTAAAAGAAAATAAAGGTGGCTTTATAGGTTGCAAAATAAAGGAAAAAAGCCAAAATAAGGGCTCCTTTTCTGTAACATTAGGCACTAAGATGAGAATTGCAGGTGGCTTTGCCATAGTTGGTCAGTTTTTCCATTGATGGAACATTCCAAATCTTTATAAACCATCTGCAGAGCAAGGATTTGGATAGGTTTCCATTCCACTATAATAATGAGACTTTTTTTGAGAAAGAATGTCAGAAAGAACAGCTTTTATTGTGACTCTGTGCATACACTAGAAACTAATACAACATTTAAAGCAATCCTCATCCCAATTACAAAATGCAGACATGTGAAATCACGCAAACAATGTCTAATTATTCTGATCGCATATTACATATATATAATATAAACAAAATTATTACTTTGACAGCATCTTGGTTATATGGTTATGATATAATTTTTCCAGCTACTTACTTTTTAGTAACCAGATGACTAAAGAAGGAATATTAGTAATGAAAAATTATCTTTTAATAGTTAGCAATAAATATAGGAGGGAAGAGAAATGAATGAATCCAGAAAATAGTATTTTAAAAGGGAGTATTTTACAGAAGACACAGTGAATTTTAAAGTTCTCGCCTTTTCTAGTTTGCTCCCATTCTTTCCAAATTTTCTTTTTTCTTACAAATCTATAACGATCATTTTATATACTTTCTAACATCAATGCTCTTGGTGTTAGAAACTTTGGGTCAAATAGCACAGGCTGCTCCAATCTCTCTTTTCATTGCATTCCACCTCTATTCTAAAGACAGACTTGTAGCCACCAAACGATTCAAACCAGAAAGGCAAGATTGGAAGAGGAAAGAATGTAGTATTTCAGAGTACACTTGGTCAGACTACATGCCTTGTCTACCCCTCACGGACGTTATAATGTTATGTACAGTTAGTCTCATTTGAGCAATCCTATGGGGTATGTAAATATCTATCTAAATTTTACTGGCAAGGAAATTAAAGAAAAATGTTCTCTTGGTACTTCAATCTAAGCTAACAGACCTCTATCAAGTATTTACTACCTGTGAGGCAAAGCAGATGGTGCTGAGGATTCAGAGAACAGAATATTATGCCTGCCCTCAATTTGCTCACCATTTACTGGAAAAGACAAAACAAAAAGGAACTGATAAAACAGTAAATGATAAAATATTGATGATAAAATATTACATGATAAGTCTTAAATGAACAAAGCACTGTGGAGCAGCTGATTGCTGTTTTTGTGAGGATTAGGAAGACTCCTGCGGAGAGGTGAGACATCCATGCAAGCTGTGGTGAATGGGCATAGGGTCTCATAGCAGAAGAGGGAAATAACAGATCTAGGCAAAAAGAACAATAGTCTTCCCCAGTAAGTAAAAGAATGAGTGGAAATAAGCTACAATAGCCAAGGAAAATGTCCAAGAAGAAAAGTGGAAAGGAGTGAGAAGATACAGAACAAAAGAATATGGTTGAGGGGAAAAAAAGATAAAGAAAGCTCAAAAGAGACAGAATCCCTGATGCCCATCTTACATGCATTTGGCATAGTCTGAATTTTTAATCAAAGGGAAAATAAAAAACTCATTTGCACCAGTCCCTGGCTTCCTTAAGTGTGCTTAATCACCAAGTAATAAGCTATTTTCATAACAAGTAATATCTCTCCATTCTTCCAAACGTTATGGGAATTGTTAGGGTGTTACATGCTTGGGAACAAGACCGAAGTGACCCCTCTTTAGTGCTTCTGCCACAGTAAACAATGCTTTCCTGTGTGCGGCTTTGTATATGCAGTTCAGACACCTTTCCTGTTACCACTGTAAGGTTTAACAGCACCGATATGCATTTTTATATTACAGGCTCTGCATAAGTCAAATAAGACAGAGTATGCCTCCTGTCAACTGACAGTTGCTTTTATCAACCTGTTAGACTTCAGGGCATTCTATAAAATGTTGGAGGAATGATGCAGTAGTGGAAAGAATTATTTCAACATTAGAACAAGTGCAGTTTTTGCTGCCAACTCAACTCCCTTAATTAAAATGGAAAGCAAAAACAGTTGGCTGAGAAGCCAGGTGAGAACACTTTAGAGAAGACTGAGCCCCATTTGAGCCTCATATCGATCTGGCACAGAGCACAATTCTGCTAGGATCCACATGTGCAGCTCTGGCTCTCAAAAAGCCATACATGCTCTCTCTTGAGAAGAGTCAATGGAAAAATTACAGAGTGACTTTGACAGCATTTGCATCCCTATTCTCTCTTGAAAATACACTGGGTTTCACCAGCCTGCTTCTACAGTTTGGAGTCTTGGATGTTGTAATTTTTAAGCACTGCCACCAAGGACCAATCACAGAAATCATCAAGTAAAATATGCATTTCTGAATAATGAGATAGTAATGAAGGAGAATCTGCATGTTTAATATTCTGGAGCTTTAAGGTACAGTGAGGTTGTCAGTTTGTTTTCAACTTGGTTATGAAATATTTAGCAACAATACAGGCTGGGTACAGTAACTCATGCCTGTAATCCCAGCACTTTGGGAGGCCAAGGCAGGCAGATCACCTGAGATCAGGAAGTTGAGACCAGCCTGGCCAACATAGTGAAACCCTGAGATCTCTACTAAAAATACAAAAATTAGCTGGACGTGGTGGTGCATGTCTGTAATCCCAGCTACTTGGGAGGATGAGGCAGGAGAATCGCTTTAACCTGGACGGCAGAGGTTGCAGTGAGCTGAGATCATGCCACTGCACTACAGCCTGGGTAACAGAGTAAGACTCCATCTCAGAAACAAAAGCAATATATCGATAGTATGTTTGATTTCCCTTCTCTTCTCAGACAAGAGGCTAGTGGTCAAACCTGCAGCTCCTGACCAAGCACAGTGTCTCCAAGGCCTGGTCAAGGCAATGGAGGTGGGACTACCGTCCCTGAGTGTCAGCATACAGCGCCAAGATGTGCATTCTCAGGCTTGTCACTCTCCCGAGTCTGTGCTGATCAGAGTCAGGAAGACAGCCTGCATTCCAGTTAAGGATCGGTGGTGGTGGTGGTTGGTGGGTGTGGGGATAACAAGCCAAACAAAACAGAAAGTCAAGACTGCTAAGAAACATTTGAAGCTGACAGTGGTGAGTGGAATCTGGAGACAATTTGCAGATGAAGAACAAATATGTGAGTGTATGCAGTTTCTAGGGTTATGCTCTGGATGCACTGAGAGTTTATGCCTGCAAACAGTAAAAAATTTAGCTAACCATAATTTAAGCAAACATTCTCACATGACAAGAATTCTGGAAATAGGCAGATTTCTGGCTTTGGTTTAGCTGCTCAGCTATGGCAGAGCTCCAGGTCAAGGTCTCTCATGGCTCTCTTGACATTCTTCTCATGATTTCATATTATTGCAGAAGCAAGTCACATCATCACATGGCCATGTTTAAAGTCAAAGAACAGGATTATCCATGGCAAAAATATATACATACATACAAGCCAATCCCTCAAAAATCAGGAAGGAACAGAAACTCTCCCAGAAAAGTACAACTCATCTATCAGATCAGGGTGTAGGGTGGCCAATTTGACCTTATTTGCCTGGAACTTTACCAGTTTTAACACTGGAAGTCCAAGGTGTGATCAACCCAGAATGGTTGGTCCATGTATTAGGGTCACATGGTTCTCTTTAGTCCAGAGGCTTAGATACTTTTCCTGAAATCAAGGGCTTTCTACCCAATATCTGAATTGGTTTATCTTAACCACCAAGGGAAGGATGTCTTTTGATAACCTAGGTTCTTTAAATTTTGTCTGTACTTTGTACAGATTTGTATAATTGCTAAGGTATGGGCCCCAATCACAGTGATTTTATCTTAATTAATATTAAATATTTCTTGAGTATCAGTACTTTTTAAAAGATACTCAAGTGATTCTAATGCACAATCAGGGATGAGAAGCTACTAGAAAAATCAAGTAGGACCAACCATTGAACCAATGATTGACCTACTTGATAAAACTTCCCTGGAGCAGAGAATATAATTTGACATGACTGTCAAGATAACAAATCTTTAAATCAATGTAGTACTTTGTTTTTGAACATTTTTATACTCATTATCTTTATGACATTCACAGGTTGCTGTTATTTCCATCTATAAATTAGAAAATGAAGCTTCCTTTGTTTTTCCCTCCTTACCCACCCCACTCCTCTATTTGCTCATGGATTTCTCTATTACTATCACTACTTCTCCTGGCTGAGGGTGAATGGCAAGTTGCCCATGAACATGAAAATATAGGATATTAGAGACGAACATGTAATTTATGATGCTATGAACAAAACCACAGATCCCTCTCCTTTTCCTAATCTTCTGGGCAGTAGAAATATGCCAATGCTTAAAAATAGAGATCAAGGAAATTACATGAGTCTGGATCTCACCCAGAGAGCTTGATTATATGTGGCAAAAGTGTGCCCATGGGGTCCTTAAAGTAGGAGTAATTGACAGTGATTTATCCAGAAATCCAGAAGACAATGTAGCCAGAGAGAGAAACCCATATAGTAGTTTAGCAAAAGGATATAGCTGGAAAGATTCCAAGCATCAGATGTGAGAAATATGACTAGACCACAAATGGAAATATCAACTATAATTTGGTATGTAAAATGTGTGGTGAATCAGAGCAAGTGGTTAACATGTGCCAGTCACTATGCTAAACACCTTAAATATGTTATTTCACTTAATTCTCACAAGTAGTTTATGAAAATGACAGAAATGTCCCACATAACTGGGAAAAAAGAGGTTTAGAGAAGTAGAGAGAGCTACTCAATGTCACGTGACCAGTTCGTGGTGGAGCTAGTAGTCACATGCCGGCAGTTGACCCCATGATTCATAATTTTAACCACTATGAAATCAACTGATGTTCTCAGTATTCACAACATCAGAAACACTAGGGTATTGATGATCTAGTTCTACAAGGGTTTAAATGTGGGGCAATTCAGTTAGCCTGAAGATGCCAGGCATTATCAAGTGGTCAGCACTAGTTTTTGCATTTGTTAAAGTGACTGAGAGACAACTGAAAACTAGTCTATGTCTTCATGAGATGCTGGAAAGTAAACGTGTGTAATATCCAACTAATGTCACTTACTTGTGAGTAATACATTCCTATCACTTCCTGATGGTCTTACACACTATTATTCAGCTAATGTCACTTACTCATAAGTAATAAATTCCTATCACTTCCTGATGGTCTTAGACACTATTATTCCATGTAACATCAGTAAAGATGCCCTATTCTTCCATCCAGAGAGAAGAGAATTTCTGCTGCACCACTGATCTGTAACACTGGTAAGGGTAAAGGAAGACGGAGGCATCATTGGGAGGATCAAAGAGCAGCTACCTTGATTTAGAGGAGAAAATGAAGACAGGAGAAATGATTCTGTTCGCTGTCCTAAAATCAGGCTCTCTTTTAGGCTCTGGAGAAAAAACATTTAAAGAGAGCTCAAAGATTTTATGTAGTTTGGTTTTCCAAGAGAGACATGCAATGAAAGATTTGAAACAGAAAATCCAACAGGATTTTTTTAAATTTTGCCTTTGGTTTGGGGAAAGATGTATCACTAGTCATATTCTAAGTTACTGTTACAATGAGAAGATATAAGAGTGATTGCTTTAAGTGTGCCTTTTCAGCTAAGTGTGCTGTATATGTACTTTTAACCAAACGAACTCTGATTTCTTATTCTATTTCCTAAAGACTATTTGGCAAGCCACTTAACTATTTTGTTCTTACGATTTTTTGTTGTAAAATAAATTATCAGACATGACCCTCAATTCTTTCACACTCTATAAACTACATGTGATATATCTTCCTACTCAATAAGAATATTAACAATATATAAAGTTTTAAGTGCTAGACCACTAACCATTGGACAAAAATGAAGAATACTTGTGCAGTATTTAGAAACTGATCTAAGTGAAAAAAGACACAATTGCAAATCCACAACTCTTCTCAACACACACACACACACACACACACACACACACACACACACACACTCCTAATGAATATTTAAAGATCTCCAAATAATAGATCAGAAAATGTATTCCTTAATTTTTTTTCACATATAACACTAAAAAAATTAAGTGGAAAGTGAAACTTCATAATAAATTGCAGTTTAAAATTTAGACCAATATCATTAAGATAAAATGTGAGCAGAGTGTATATTTGGAATCTAATTCAGTAGTGATTCTCAGATGTGTTAAAAGAAAAACTTCAGCTGAATTAAATTTAAAGGAGTTTAATTGAGCAATGAAGAATTCACAAATCGGTAAGCCCCCAGAATCATAGCAGATTCAGAGACTCCAGGGATGTCTCCTATCCAGAAAAAATTTACAGACAAAACAAGGGAAGTGACGTCTCCCTAAATGTATAAAACCAAGCTGCACCCCAACCACCTTGGGCATATGTTCTCAGGATCTCCTTAGGGCTGTGTCATGAGCCATGGGCACTCATATTTGGCTCAGAATAAATCTCATCAAATATTTTACAGAACTTGCCTCTTTTTACCAATGGGCCATATGAATATGCATTGACTGATTTCTTAAAGAGTTCTGTCTTTAAATTTGCAGCTTCAGTGTGAAGTATAGTCTTGGCAATCTTCCTGATGGTTCTGGGTCTTGCTATCGGCATCTACTTAGCCCGCTGAAGGGAGGCAAAGCAGCCCAGGTACTGAGTGAGTCCTCACTCTCATCCATATCCATGTCACCAGGGTATAGAACAAAGTGGAGCAGCTGCTGCTTAGGACTGAGCCCAGGCTGGAGGAAAGGACTTCTATTTGAGCGCTTTCACCTACTGCAGTGTCTCATAGTATAGCCACTAGCCTCACAGAGATCTTTAAATTTCAATTCTAATTATTTAAATAAATTTAAAGATAAATTTAAAATTTAGCTAGTCAGTCACCCCACATTTTGTATGACTAATGGCTATCTTTTTGGACAACACAGATATAGAACACTTCTATCATTGCACAAAGTTCTATCGGCAGTTAATTTCCATTAGTACTAGATGCCAAGGTGGAAATTATCCTGTTGTTTTTCTGGGTTTCAAAGGATAGATTTGGGTTTTATTAAGAAGGTCAAGTGGTGTTTCAGGAACCAGGGCAGCTGCCTCCTCACCAGATTCTACCCCAAAGTTCAGGTCTCTGCATTCTGTTGGATGCCCAGGAAGAAACTAACTACCATGCAAATGTTGTGTGAGAGTTTGTAATGACAATGGCAGGACAGGCTAGTTTTTCTCTAAGATATTCCTGCTCTACCTATTCACTCTTTGCTAGATAATAGACATCCATGGCAAAATAATCTACACCAAGCGGTTTTTGCTCTGCCTACCTCTTGCCAGAGGAAACAAATAGAAAGAAGCAAAGGTAACTTTGCCTTCACCTTTCTAAAAACTTCTGAGCTTCTGGAATTTCTCTCAGGGGTTAACAGCTTTCGTGAAACCTGGCCCAGCACAGAGGCTGCTAGATCTGTTGTGTAACATTATCAAGGCACATGATCAAAGGGAATTAGCTGTGTTTCCTCAGCGGGAGGGTAGAGGGACTCGGTTGAAAGAGAGGGGTTGCCTTAATACAAGTGACTTGAAATTTGAGAAAACGGATGTGGTGATGAGTTCCCTAAGAGGCTGGGACCTTTGTGGAAGTTCCCAGTAATGCCACAGGACTTATGATAAAGGGCGCTGCTGTACTTTCAGAGGTGGGGAGCTGCTAAACATCCAGCATCATAGTCTTGGGAGTTGCAGCAAAAGATGTCGTGGCCCCATTGGCAGAGGCTGCGACACCACCTGCCTTTAAATGGACCATCTTGTCGTATATAGTGTGTATCCTACTGGAAAACTTGGAGGTTCAAAGACTGGAGGCTGTTTCCTAAGGTTTTTGTTTGGTTTGGTATGGTTTTTGGTGTTGGTTGGTTTTTTCCGTGTGAGAATGTACATCACACTAACAAGGAAAAAGAGCTCTCAGCAGTAAACGATATTGGGTATCTTCCCTTATAAATGGGAGATGAGACAAAGATTTAATTTATAAAATTTAAACATCATCTTACTTGCATCTCAGATTTGTGAATCGAATTTACTTTTACACAGATTCTTCTATATAATGTCTGCAAATGTTTTAAACATTTAATGTAAGTAGTTACCATCTTTTTTTAGAAGAGAAAGTGAGGCACAGTGAAACACCCCCCCACATGCAAACACACACACTTAGTACACTAGCAGAGAGGAAGGAATGATAGAGGGCCTGTGTGTATTGTGAGGAATCATTTGAGTGCAAGTAACAAAAAACAATAAAATCTAACTGGTTTAAACCAAAAGAGAATAACTGACTGATGTAACTGAAACTTCTGAAAATAGGGCTGGTTTCTGGTAGTGGGACTCAAATTGTATTATCGTAATTCAGTTCCTCTCTACTCTTAGACTCTCTATCTTCTGTTCTGACTTTATTCTCAGATTTTGTGCAGGGCCAGGATGGCTGCCAGCAAGTTCAGGGCTATCTTTTCCCAGATCTGAGTGCAGCTGAAAACGTGGTTCCTCTCTCATGACCCTCCCCACCCGTCTCACTGTGACTTGTTGGCTCCGGTTGGGTCTCTGAACCAATCCCTCTGGCTAGGGCAATAGCATGATCCTTTTGGCCAGGCCTGAGTCACCCAGACACCTTTGGGATTGGGGTGTAGGAGAGGATACCTGCACATGCCCATGGACTGAGGCTGAAGAGGGAAACAGAAGCGCTCTTCCAGAAGGGTGAATAAATGCCAACAGTCCAAATCAAAGCAAAAACAAAGAAGATGCTCATTTTAGTCTTTTCTCGTAGCCTACTTCTTGCCTTCTAGCCTAGAGCCACCTGATTGTCCCTTGAGGCTCTGAAATTTAAACTGAAGGATAAATATAAATTTTGTGAAGCAAGGCCCTTTACAGTAAACTGAATAATGCTCCCTCACCCCAAATATCCAGGTCCTAATTCCTGGAACCTGTGATTATTTCCATATATGATAAACAAGCACTTTGCTGCTATGAGTCAGGTAAGGATCATGGGATGGGGAGATTATCCTGAGTAGTTGCCCTAAATGCAATCTCATGTCCTTGTAAAAGAGACTTGAATCCTTAGGACTTTCAGATGAGAGAGGTTCAATTCTAAATCCTCCTAAGTCTGCCATTTTCTCTTAAGTCATCTTTTGCCAGGAGTTAATTGTGTCCCTGAACTGCCAAGTTCCTCAGAGGAAACTGTCAACAGATCAAGACGATGGTTATGAAAAATTTAGTCTCTGCCCTGGATCTTCCCCCTCACCAATGGGAGAGGAAAAATAGAAATCCCTAGAATGGGCCCTCTCTGAAAGTGTCTATATGTAGACTCTCTCTCTCTCTCTCTCTCTCTCTCTCTCTCTCTCTCTCTCAGACTGGAAAGAGTGAACAGACTTTTCAGGTCACATCATTGTTGACAAAACACAGCACAGTGGGACAATGCCCAGGAGCAATAAAGGCACTTCAGAGCTGCCTAGAGTCAAGCAGGAAGTGAGTCCAGGAACGACAGTGAGAGTTATGCCCCCAGGAGACACTGGCAGTAGAGTAGCAATGTTCCCAGAGGATAAGGATGTGAGAGATGAAATTAAGAATTCACTCAAGGGTCAAAGGATCAAGGGAGATAGTCAAGACTTAAGTAGTTCCCAGATCTGCAACCACAATCAAGAGATATCCTGAGAACTAGGGAATCAGGAAACTCCCAAAATCGAAATGGAAATCTGAATGGTCTAGTGGCTCAAGAGTTCAAAGAATGCTCCCTTTCACCAAGAACATTGGTTAAAGAAGATTCAGGGAAACTCTCGCTTACAAAGCATCTTTCTGGGGACTTCAAGCTGCCATTAGGATTAGGGGCACAGCCCTACACTGGCGTGTACTTTTCAAGAGCCCTTTGCTTCGGATAGCTTTGCTCCTAGTGTTTTTGAGTCCCATTTTCAGACTGTGCCCACAGGGGACTTGACATTTCTCTGGTGTCATTTGCCCACAGGGTAAACTGCAGCAAATTAATAAACACCAGGCAGTCTGGATTCCTACATTTCAGGTCACAGGAAAGAACAAGGACAATAATTTAGACCAAAGTGAAGAAAAGACCCTAAGAGACCCAAATCGGAAGAATATTAAGGAGCAGATGCAGGATTGAGGCCCTTCTGCACCAGAGTAAAGGGCCACCCTCCTCAGGCCTGGGGGTAGCAGAGGCCCTTGTGAGCAAGCTTCCTTTGTGAACAAGCACCTGACACAGAAGGACTAGGCTCCTCTGAAAAGGAAATTCTGAGAAGGAATGAGGAGGTAGTTCAGTGATTTTTATTGCAGAAATAAAATCAAAGGGCAGGAAGGTTTCCTCTACAAAGCAGGCTCACTTGAAAGCAGAGCTGTCTTGATGGACAAAGGGAAACTAAGACACAGGAGCACATGGCAATCAAGAGGGGTTGTGGAAAAGAAACTAGGATTAGATGTGGCCTTCATGCACAGGAGAAAAGTCAGTGCAAGGAGAACTTGCAGGCCCTAGCACAGCCTGTAATTGGACATTTCTGTAGTTAGAGGGTTCTCTCCTACCTGAGCAGAGCCAGGTCGGTTTGACCCTTTGCCTTCGAGAGTGACACTGTCTCTATCTTCCAAGATTATTCGCTATACACACATCCTTGGAAAGACAATCAGAACAAAGGAGTCCCTGTCTCTGCATGTAACATAGGCAGAAATATGAGACACTTGTTGAAAGCTGCCTCCCAACAATAGGAACAAGGAGGAATCAAGTTTTCTTTATCTTATTTTTCTTTTAACTTATTTCTATTGATGACACTTCACTATTTTTCATCTAAACAGTAGAATGAGAAGGGCTTTTCAGGGTTTGGGGCTGATTCAATTATACAGATTTATCAACAGACCTCAAATTTTCTTTTTAATAAATATTCTTTTGATTATTATTGATATTGAACACTTCTAATTGATTTGAGAATTATATTTCCCCTTGCTCCTGTCCTTGGTCATTTATCTGTTACATTCTGGGCTAAAATTATGCTACTTGGTCTTAGAGCTACAACTTTAACCCTCAAAGGGAGGTTCTATAGATGCTCAAAGCTGCTCAGCCTGGGTGTGAGTAATCTTACAGAAGGGTCCTGCTCTGCCTAGTAATTCCCAATTCTTTCACTTATCTGAAATTCAAAGGTTCACCTTTCTTTGTCTAATTTTGAGCAAGGATAAACTGGTTATAAAAAGTCACATAAATCCAAATCCCAAAAAAGATAAAATAACTCCACATTTTTTTTTTTTTTTTTTTTTTTTTTGAGACGGAGTTTCGCTCTTGTTACCCAGGCTGGAGTGCAATGGCACGATCTCGGCTCACCGCAACCTCCGCCTCCTGGGTTCAGGCAATTCTCCTGCCTCAATCTCCTGAGTAGCTGAGATTACAGGCACGCGCCACCATGCCCAGCTAATTTTTTGTATTTTAAGTAGAGACGGGGTTTCACCGTGTTGACAAGGATGGTCTCGATCTCCTGACCTCGTGATCCACCCGCCTCAGCCTCCCAAAGTGCTGGGATTACAGGCTTGAGCCACCGCGCCCGGCAATAACTCCACATTTTTTACAAAGACAGCTAAAGATCAAAGGAAAAAAAAAATTGTCTGTGATTTAAAAACCTTATATAGACTATCCAAGAATATACAGTGAAATTTCTAAAAAGATAGGTAAGCTTACTGAACAGACCTTTCCTTCACAATCATAGAGCTAAGTTTATATTTTACAAATAAATGTATCATATGAAACATCTTAATGGTGGTTATGAATTTATATGTTACGTAGTTCTGGTTTTGGAGTATGATTTAGATAAGAAAATTTTCCTTTCTTTTATTTACATGGTTCAGAAACACAAACAACATAATAAAAAAAGACTTCCTCCAACTTTGTCTCTATCCACTCTATAAATATTTGTATTAGTTTCTTGTTCATCTTTCCCAAGCAAATCAAACATACATTCTGATTCATCTTCCTTCCTTACATAAAAATCATATGCATTGTTCTGCCCTTGCTTTATTCACTTAAAATTATATCTTGAGATTGTTCCATATCAGAATATAGTATTTTTTATTTATTGCACTTTACAGGTAATAATTATTTAACCTATACCCTTTTAATGGTCATTTTTGTCATTTCCCATTTTATTCTGTTTCGGATAGTATTCTAACAAAGTCTGTTGACTTCGTCCTTTCATGTACGTGCAACATAAATTCTCAGATCTGATGGCTGAGTCAAAGGATTATATAGTTTGCAATTTAAATAAATTTACCAAATTGCAATATATAGAACTTGTAATACTTTGCACAGCCCCTGCAGTGTCTGAGAATATCTGCTCAATTGGCCTAAATTTCAAAGTGTATTCAACAAAGCTAGTGGAAATGTTCTCTAACATCATTATTCACCTGACCAAATGCTTTAAAGAGATAGGCATCTACATGGATATAGAATTGTGACATTGATTTAAAGTGCCAGAATGTTTTACTGAGCAATTTATAGCCTTGAAAACATAAAGTTGTGGATTTCTGGAAAGTTGAAGAAAATAGAGAATATTTATACACTATAGGAAATCATCAGAGATATACCAAATTATTAACAAAGATTTTATCATCATAGCTGTAGATAACCTTCTGTATGTCAATAACCAAAATTACAGGTTATTTTCTTAAATTTACATCAATTGTTGAGAAGAAAACATTCAACATACTTATATACCTAACAAGAAACTGTTCAAAAACTACCAATGATAAATCCAAAATAAAATAAAGTAGGTTCCTATTTATTTAGAACAGCGTAGTAGTTAAGACAACAGGGTTTAAATTTAAACCATCCTGAATTTGAATCACAGTGCTGTTACTTAATATGGTCAATTTGTTTACAACCCTTCCTTTCTTCTCCATCCTTGCCATGCTCCAGTGTGGGCAGAGACTATTTCCCTGATGGATTGACTTTGGGCTTGACCTGTGACTCACTATGACTCTGGAATGTAAGTGGAAGTGACAGTTGCTAGTTCCCATCATGTAATTCTCCTCTTCCCTTGAGTTTCTTCCTTTCTCGATGAGAGCAGCATTTTTCAAACAGTAGACCCCTCTTCAGTCTTCCCAGAAGGAAAAGACACAAAGACTTGATACCAACTAGCAACATAGAGCCAAGTCCAGCTAAACCCAGAGAAGCCCAGCCAAGCCAGTAATACAAAAGTCTATCGGCAGATTTGTGAGCAAGAAATAAGTAATGTGGCAACCTCTGAAATTTTCAGACTGTTGTTTCTGCATCTACTATGTAATTTTTGAAAAGATCCTCAAACTCTTTATACTATAATTTTCTTATCTGTAAGATGAAACTCATAATGTGAACACATAACCTACAGAGTTATCAGGATTAAAAACAATAACGCAGGTAAAGTACTTAGCTTGGAGTCTTGCATGTAGTAAATGACCAAAAAATGATTAGCAGTAACAATCCCTGGTTAGACCATAAGCTCAGTGAGAACAAACACTTTGTCCTGTTCACTCTGCACAGTTCCTGGCACAAGGTGGTGCTTAATTAACACTTTTGAAGGTCTAAGTGAATATATTAGTGAAGTGTACTTGATCGCTTTCAAAGAAACATTTTGTTTTCAAATGTGTGGACATACTTTGAGTTACGGATTAAGTTAGATGAAAGGTTGTAAAAATGGAAAATAGGGTCACTAGCAAACAATGCATGCTCTGACAACAGCATTAATAAAACTACTTGTGAACTGCATGGTATGTTGGAAAGAGCACAATTTTGTAGTTTTTTTTTGTTTTTTCTGTTTTTTGTTTTGTTTTGTTTTGTTTTTTTTTTGACAGGGTTTCTTTCTGTTGCCCAGGCTGGAGTACAGTAATGCAATCTCAGTTCACTGCAGCCTCCACCTCCTGGACTCATGGAATTTTCCCATCTCTGCGTCCCAAGTAGCTGGGACTACAGACACGTGCCACCATGCCAGGCTAATTTTTGTAAATTTTTTTGTACAGATAGGGTTTCAACATGTTGCCCAGGATGATAAATTTTGTAGTCTTATATCTTGTGTTGACTCAGAGCTTGCCACTTTTAATTCATGTCACTTAGATAAATTACTGAGAATTGTAGTTGCCATATTTTAAAATAAGGTTGATAATTACCTTATAGACTTATTGAAAGAGTCAAAAAGAAATAGCATATATAGGTTTCTGGGTTCCTATTAATAGTATAAAACATCTTAGGTTGCCCCTTTCTTGAAATATGCTTGTGGCAGAGAAAGTAATGGGAATACTTTGGAAGACAGCAATATAGATGTTATATTATTTTACCTAAAATCTTAATTCTTAAGGACTTAAGCTAGATTCACTATTTTAGCATCTCCCTAATCCACACATGTGAAACAAAGTTCTTATATAAAATTCACTTGAATGTTGCCTCTTAAACTTTATTTAGCAGTTTTTTACATAATGTGCTTAAACTAAAAATGCACTTTTACTTACAGGGAGGTTTTAAGGAAAATAGTAATCACAAGGAAAAGATTTAATATAGATCCTGAATGTTCAAAATTCTCCAGAGAACAAAATATGTCTAAATATTTTTTACTATATATATGAAATATATGTGTATATATATATGTATATATATATATGAATATATATATACATATATATATTTGTAACCAATTTGTATGAGCTCCTCTGTGAAAGAGAAGATAATTTCTTCTTCTGAATTTTCCTTGCTTGGATGCCGTTGGCCTACATTGAGCAAGCCTATCAGAAACAGACCGAGACTCATAGCTGTGCTTGTACCGAGACATTGTTCAAGTGTATTGCAGGGTGTCCTCCTGCGAGTGAACCCTTAGGAGGAATTCCTTTCTGTCTTGGCAAGGACATGTGTGCTCTTGCATAGTCAGTTTGCTTTTAAACTACAAAAACTGGAAATTGAGTAACTGACTGGATTTTCCTCATTACATTGACTGCTAGAACCCTAAAGTCCAGTTTGTGTCTGACCAAAAAAAGCAGTTATATCACTAGCACTCAATGGTAAATGCAAAGGACTCAGGCATTTATTTTTATAAGAGCCTTAGGCCTTGGTCATATGCCTCTCTCCTTAAACTTTTCTTTTTACCTTCTTTTGAACTATATGCAGGGAACGTTTTTCTCATGTTTGTTTATCTGTTTACAAAATTTAGATTTTACTATCTCAACCTGTTAGCCTGAAACTTTTTCTCACTGAAATTTATTTTAGGTCAAGTCAACATCTAAAGATCTAACATACTATTTTTAGAAATTTCTAAACAAATATTCTATTATCAATATAATGTTATAATTTGTTTAGTCATTTCTCTGCTGATTGGCATTCACGAGTTCCAGTTTAACCACACGTTATTATACAATACATATCCTCTTCATAAATAGCTACATCCTCATAAAACTTTATTCCAGAGAACTTACTCTCCAAAGTCTTACCTACTGCTAATTTCTGTCATTTGATTATTTTATGTCTTTTTTAGTTATTTAATATAGTTTTTCAGAACCAGTTAAAGTATAATTCAACTGATTACTTACATTAAAGTTTACTATGTATGGCATTAAACTTTTCAGTCTCATCCTTTCCGATTTCTTCAAAATTTAGAGTAATCAAGCTGCCACACACTTGATATTCAAATGCATTTTCTCATTTTCAGATGACTGATTTTTAAATATTTATCTTGTTTATTTCCATGTAATTCTGGCATAGAAATTAAATTTAAATTATATTCATCAGTTTTCCCCAAAGTATTTAATAAACTATACCTTCTTGTCTATTACCATTGCCAACACTTTAGATAATATTTAGTTAAAGAGCCAGACCTTGTAAATAGCTCTCTTAACCAAATCCATTCAATCCATCCTCTATGTTTAATATTTAGTTTTCAAATTCTTTTATTCATTTATTCATATCTATATTTAGAATTTACATTGGCTATTCCATATATACTCAGTTTAGATTTTGTGAAGTAATTAGCTAGGTGCAAGAGATGTGCTAGTCAACATATAGATATGGTCCCTGCCCATACAGATCTTAAAGTTGTTTGGGAAAGACAAACATTAATTAAGTGCATAAATAAGTATAAACTTACAACTAAAATGTAAATAAAATTTGCCTGTGATATCTCTTTTCCACATAATCTCTTAGAAATATATATTTTTAATTATTTAAGAATTTAGTAACTACAGATTTGGTTGAAGAAAGGGCTATTTGAAATGAAAAAAACACATTGAGAAATGAAAATAAGATAGGATTTAACTGTTAAAAATACAAGACACTGCAGCTATATGAGGAGCAATATAGTATTGTTTAATGATAGTGATATAAGTAGCAACAACACTTCCCAGCTCTATCTATGTCCCAGGTGATGTTTTTAGTGCCATACATGTATTGATACATTTAATCTTCACAACAATCATTCTTCAAAAAAAGAGGCTATAGTCCACAGTACTGAATATAGCTTGAGGGCAACTGAAATTTTAAATAAAAAATGTTCTGTGGAATTATGAAGCAAACAATGAGGAAGCAATCTTAATACAAAACATTTCAGCTGTATATTGGAGCAGAAGCTAGGTGAGAGGCATCAAAATGGTTTCTTCTGTTTGATAGAAAAGGTCTCAAGAGAAGGTACTACTAAATCAATGACATTGCCAAGTCATGCTCTCATAATAGAAATTGATTATGAAACTAAACTTGACATATTTGGCAATTACTGCTAAAAAAAAAAAAAAAAACACTGATTTTACTAATGAAAGTAATACTGTTGGTAGTAGAATGATTGTTAAGGCTGGGTGCCATATCTCACTTTTATAATTCCAGCACTTTGGGAAGCCAAGGCGAATAGATCACCTGAGATCAAGAGTTTGATACCAGACTGGCCAATATGGCAAAAACCCGTCTCTACTAGAAATACAAAAATTAGCTGGGCATTGTGGTGTATGCCTATAATTCCAGCTACTCAGGAGGCTGAAGCAGGAGAATCACTCAAGCCCAGAAAGCAGAGGTTGCAGTGAACCGAGATTGCACCAGAGCACTCCAGCCTCAATGATGGAGTGAGACTCTGTCTCAAAAAATAAAATAACAAGAAATAAAGTGATAGAATAAAATTAGTAGAATACAAATATAATAGAGAAGAGAACAGATAAGTCAAAATGGTTGTGTCAATAACAGTAACATGCGATACTACAATAATTAGATTTGACTAATAAATGCAGGCACTAGCTGCATAACTTATAAAAATAAGAATTTTTTATTTGTCATAATATGAAAGACAGCGACCTGTAGAGTTATCACATAAACAGAATATTTCTATTCAAATAATAAACTGTAAAGATTCTATGATCTTTTAGGACAAGATTTTATCTGAGATACAGTGATAAACCTGTTCCCAAGATTCTTCAGAAATCCTGTGCCTTACAGTAAATTCTTGTTTGTCAAATGGAATTTGGCTTTAGTTATCAAATACAACAAACACTACAGTATATATGTTGTTCTGTCTAACTTCCAGGGCCTTTGTGTCACGTAATTGACCAGTACAAGAAAATAACAATTCTAAATTTGTTTTATTGCCACTGAATAAACTATATTATGTTGAATTAATAAGCGAATGAAAGTGTCTAATTATTGTCTTGTTTCCCTGCTCCACACTAAGAGTTCAAATGATCAATGCAATAAACCTTGAATAGGTCATAATTGACAAAGAATTTCAGTTATTTTTCAAAAAAACATCTAAATTATAATTTCATGAAGGAATCTAATAGTAATTTATTTTCAGTTCCTTGTTCAGTGAAAAATGAGTTTGTAAACTCAAAACTGAGTGAGATTTATGAAGAGCCCAACTGTGCTTGAAAATAAAACTAGATCACTAATTTTCTAGGAGTTCTAAGTTGAAAGAATTATAGCACCCTTTTCATATTGCCTAACTTTGATGTTGTCCTTTATTTATTTTCTTTCTTATTGATGTGATGATTTATTGTCCAGGTGTTTGAAGCTATTACTAACTTTAGATTTACAGTTCCAGCAGATGGTTTAAAAGACAAAGATGGATTCAAACTTCCATAATTGTTGTCTTACAGTTATTTTTACAACTATCTAACTGAAGCTATTCTATCAATGCCTACCTTTGGTCCATATCATCTATCTAAAAGTATCTATAACCACAGTGAATCCATTATTTGCAAATTCTGGCACTTAAGACCATTTCAAAGGTTAATCTGATGTCTCTTTCAAGCCTGATTTCTCACTGTTCCCATGTCTGTGTGCTGCCCTGCCGTAAAGTGAACAACTCACTATTCTCTGGCCTCAATTCACACTTTCCTCCTTATATGGTTTTTGTTCATTCAGCCAATATTCACTTATTATGTACCAAGAATTATGCTAGCAGCTTTAGCTACACCATGGAGCAAGATATTCACAATTATTGTCCTGTATCTTAGTGAATCTTTCAAATAAGAAAGTAGCAAAAGATTGAAATGAAAATATATTATGTATGCACACTTTTTATTCTTAATTCAGCTTATAATAATGGAGCATAAAATTATATCCAACAATATGCAGTTTGACAGAGAATAAAATTAAATAACTATAGATTAAGGGAAAATAAACGTATTATGATATGTTACATCAATACTTAGTTTATTGAGAGTTTTTAGCATGAAGTGCTGTTGAATTTTATTGAAGGCCTTCTCTGCATCTATTGAGATAATCTTGTGGTTTTTGTCTTTGGTTCCATTTATGTGAGGGATTACATTTATGGATTTGCATATGTTGAACCAGCCTTGCCTCCCTGGGATGAGGCCTACTTGGTCATGATGGATAAGCTTCTTGATGTGCTGTCGCAATCTGTTTGCCAGTGTTTCATTGACAATTTTTGCATCTATGTTCATCATGGATATTGGCCTCAAGTTTTCTTATTTAGTTGAGTCTCTGCCTGGTTTTGGTATCAGGATGATGTTGGTCTCATAAAATGGGTTAGGGAGGATTCCCTCCTTTTGTATTGTTTGATACAGTTTCAGAAGGAATGGAACCAGCTCCTCTTTGCACATGTGGTAGAATTCAGCTGTGAACCCGTATGGACCTGGACTTTTTTTGGTTGGTAGGCTATTGATTGCTGCCTCTACTTCAGCCCTTGTTATTGGTCTATTCAGGGTTTCAACTTCCTCGTGGTTTAGTCTTGGTAGAGTACAAGTGTCTAGGAATTCATGCGTTTTTTTCCTGGTTTACTGGTTTATGTTAGTAGAGCTGTTCGTAGTAATCTCTGATGGTAGTTTGTATTTCTGTGGGTTGAGTGGTGATATCCCCTTTGTCATTTTTTATTGCATCCATTTGATTCTTCTCCCTTTTCTTTTTTATTAATCTGACTAGCAGTCTATTTAATTGATCTTTTCAAAAGACCAGCTCCTGAATTTATTGATGTTTTTGAAGGGTTTTTTGTGTCTCTACCTCCTTCAGTTCTGCTCTGATCTTCGTTATTTCTTGTCTTCTGCTAGCTTTTGAGTTTTTTAAATCTTGCTCCTCTAGCTCTTTCAATTTTGATGATAGGGTGTTGATTTTCGATCTTTCCTATCTTCTCTGGTGGGCATATACAAGAATTATTTAGGTAATGTGACCCCTAACCTATTCACAGTGTCAAGGGAGAGATAGTATTATCCTGTTGAATCAAACAAACAAATTCCATCTCAGAAGCTGAGCACAACAGCAACCCTACCCAAAGGGCATTAAGGTTTTGCAGTAGAGAGCTGTGAAATGGTCTTGGAGTAGCAAATTAATTTACAATTACTGCTTTTATATCTTGAGCTTGTGACCCTGAAATCATTTATTCTAATAGACAAAGACATTAGTAGCTATTAGCACTAAGGGCAAATTTGTTGATTATTTCATTGAATCATTCATTCCTTTATACAAAAGAATTTTGCTGAAGTCTCTGTGTAGACTATCTTTAGTAACTAAGTCTTTGGGACACAAAAAGTCCAATAACTAATTATATTAGATCGGTGTGATGATGTGGGTGTGAAAAAAATTACTGGAAAACACATCATTGTTTGCTTAGTGAGATAATAAAAATGTTGTGAGAATTGCCCCTGTAAGAAGCATTAAAGCAATTTTACCCTCCTTTATAATTTTGCCCTTCCATCTGCCTTGCATCATGTAGCTTCAGTTGTAATTCATGCACAGCTATCATGATTTTGCTCAGAACTAATTCTTAACCTATTTTATATACTTTCTTTGGATCCAAAGAAATAGATTCTGAAGTATATTACAAATCAGCCACTCTGTAAAAGCATTTCCTGATTATAAAGCAAATGGCTGTGACTAGAAAGCAGGCTTCTTTTAATACCAACATCATAGGTGGTATTTCAACAAATGATTTTTTTCTATTTTCATACATTAACTTCTGAAAAAATAAAACATAAGATCAATTAAAATATTCATTTTCCTCAAGGCAAGATTGTAATTTATGTCCTAGCCTAATCACAATTACCTACAATTACCTAAAGGTAATAATATGAACAAAACAATTAATGTTTGATTAATCAGCACTGCTAACAGGTCTGAATTTACTTTTCTATACAAATATTTTTTCTAGAACTTCAGGATTAAAGATCCATGTTTTTTAATAGATACTTTCCTTGATTTTTTAAAAATCAAAACAAAGTAAGGCTGGGTATGGTGGCTTACACTGATAATCCCAGCACTTTGGCAGGCCAAGGTAGGAGTATTACTTGAGTCCAGGACTTCAAGATCAGCCTGGGCAACATAGCGGGATGCCTGTCACTACAAAAATTTAAAAAACAAATGAAAAAACTAAAAACAAAGTAATTGTTATTCATTGGTACTTAGAGGGAAATTACATTTTTATGTATTCATATCAAATTGATCATTTCTTTAAAAGTTATTTTCTTTCCTTCCAAATTAATAAATTATTTGTCCCCAAGAATATATCATCTCTATGTACTGTTAGAGAGCACAATAGTCTATTTTAAGTGATGTTTCAGCTTCTCTAATTAAGCACTAATGAACACAATCAATGTTGACAAATACTGTCATACTTTTCACTAATTGTACATTCCACTTGCTCAAATCACTGTTTCAGATTTAAGTTTACTGCCATTTAAACACAGGACATCAATATCTCCACTTACATCTTTACTTATAATTTCAATTTCTAATTGTATTCCTGGAAAAAATATATTCACTATGGGAGGCTTTTTTCTTAATACCACTTATTAAGTGACATATTCAGAAGAGTTTACATTCATTTCTTTTCTTGTAATAGCTAATTTATCACACAATAGATGCATGTTATAAAATATTCTGATTAATTACCTGCTATTTTACATGATTTCATAATACAGAAAGAACTTACTTGGATGATCATAACTTTAATCTTTTAAAATTTATTTATTTATGTAACTGCATCACTTCTTTTTAAGTATAAGTTCGCCATTATGGCAGGGTTGGGGAAAGTGGTGGCTAAGAAGTAATTTATTTGATTGCAGACAATTGTGTACAATGTATGTAGCACTAATTTTGGCCAAAGAACAAAGTGTTATTCATCCATGCTAATGGTAATAATGTGAAATAATTGAACTCCCAGTGCACTTCTGATAATTTGAGGTTTCCTTCTCATTTTTTACAATCAAAAATTATCAACATGGGATTTTAAAATATGCAATATCATGAACTCCTTAATGTATCAAAAAATTTAAACCATGCACTGATTCTTTTCTCAGAGGGTTTATTTCTAACTACTTAGGGTAGGTTATTTTTTCATTCTACTTCTCTATTAATTTCCTTTTGGGCTTATAATATTTCTCTAGCTCATGAAATTGTCTGGCTTTGTAAAAGATTAATCTTATATTAAAAGTAATTACTTTTATAGGAGTGAACAATATGATACCTCTAATGATCTTTTTTAAGCATTTAGGCATAAGCATGTCAGTTTACAGAATGTATTTATCTTTTCATAATATAAAATCGAAGATAATATTTTGTGCTTTTTTTCTGATTCTCAATTTTTAAAGGAATCATTCTTTGATTGTACCTAATCTTTCTCTGACTTGTGGCTAGTTTAAAATGATCTTCCAAAAACCTTTTGGCCTTGTCTGCAGGCACTCTGCTCAATTTCAGCAAGTTTTCATTTATGTAGAGATCCTTGAGACGGTCACTAGTTTTCACAAGTGGATGTCAGGTTTATTCTCAGTTTTATTTATTTTTAACATGTGTAGTTATAGGGTATCTGGCAATGGAAAAGCTAATCATTAAAATCACCTCTACTCGATCATTTCCAAATTACAGCTGAAAGAAGCAAAATGTATGAAGAGTTGTCAGTAGGCTATTCTTGGTGCGACACTTAAAAAATTTCCTCTTGGATGGAGCTCCCACCTTGAAAGTTTGTGCCAAGTTTGATCTTAGTGACCATTCTCAACTCAAAGAATCCTTTTATTCTATTGAGCATAGAAGTAATTAATTGGTCATTACATAATAGGTCAAAACCTAGAAGGTACTGAGCACCTACTATGTACTATTCTGGTGCTAGGGATACAGCAGTAAGCAGAAAACATCCCTGTTATCAACCAGTTTTCATTCTCATGAGTGTACACTTGTGTTAGTCTGGGTTCTCCAGAGATAGAACCAATAGGAGATGCTTATGTGCATGCGCACACACGTATATAAGATACATATATAATTCCATTATACATATACATATATAACATATATATCTGTAGCATCCATACATTTGTATCTGTATATATGTAAACACACAATTAAGGAGGCTGGAAAGTTCCAAGATCTGCAGAGTGAGGTGGCAAGCTGGAGACCCAGGAGAACCCATAGTTTAGTTCCAGTCTGAGTTCAAAGGCCTGAGAACCAGGGAAACTAATGGTGTCATTCCAGGCTAAGCACCAGCAGGACAGACTCAGGAAGACCTTATGTTTCAGTTCAAGTACAAATGCAGAAAAAAAAACCACTGATGTTTCAGTACAAAGGCTATCAAGAAAGAAAGATCCTTTCTTACTCAGCAGAGAGTCAGCCTTTTTGTTTTATTCAAGCCTTCACTTAATTGGATGAGGCTCATCCATGCTGTGGAGGGCAATCTGCTTTACTCAGTTTACCAATATAAATATTAGTGTCTTCCAAAAATACACTCACAGAAGCACCCAACGAAGTTGGCACACAAAATTAACCATTATAACACTTATGCTTCAAAATTTATAACTTCTCAGACCTCTCCCTTGAATTCCATGCTCACATATCTATCTGCTTACAAAACACATCATCTTGGATGTTAATAGGCATCTAAAACTTAATAATGTAAAAGGAAAACACTTGATTCCAAACTCTTAACTTCCAGAAAAAGCCCCTGCCTTTCTTATTGTTTCTCCTTCTCTGTCAATGGCACTATGGCTTGGCCAATGACTCAGACCAAAAGCTGTGGAATCATTCCTGATACATGTCTTTCTTAAAGTCTTTATTAAATGTAACGTATTATCATGGCCTTGCCCATCTTTCTCCATTGTTACTTCTTCCAGTGCATCCTTCACTGACAACAGAAAAAAAAAAAAATTACAATAAGCAAATCTGATTGTGTCAATTCTACCTTCCTCATCAGCTAAATATTCTGTAATAGCTCTCTATAACATATAAAGTCTATTCTTCTTAATGTAACATAAAGAACCTTTCATGAAGCCTGTCTTTCCCATCTCATCTCTCATCATAATGCACTCAGACTCTTTGAATCAGCCATTCAGCTATCCTAAGCTCTTTGTATTCCTCTGAATGGCACAGCCCTTAGACTTCTATGCCTTTACACATGACTTTCTCTCTTCTTAGCTTGCCTGTTCCCAAACTTCTCTACTTTATGCATTTTTGTCTTTCAGAACCCATCCAAATACCACGTCTTGACCTCTTCAAATCCTTCCTTGACCTCTTGAGCCTGTGCTGCGTGCATAGCACTAAGGGGGTAATTCTATTCGTACTTTTATACTCTGTGATAACCATATGTTTACTTGTCTATCTCCACTCTGTACTGCAACTTTCTTTTGAGCAAAAATGTGTCTGAACTTCACATACAAATCACCATGCACAAAGCCTGATACAAGCAAGAAACAGAGAGAAGAAAAAGAGATTGTATAAGGTTCATGGGTTGTTAAGTATCATGAGTGTACACTTGTGTTAGTCTGGGTTTTCTACAGTCTGGAGCTGTAATTCTCTGTTACAACTAGGAATGGCATGATTTCCTAGGGTGCTCAACAGAAAAGATCCAAAAGAACAAATCACGATATAAAAAGAAAAAAGTTCTCTTCCTCCAGGCTATGAGACTCTCTGCAAAGGATCACATCAGACCAACAGATGCAATTCTCCTGTTCAATGAAAGGAGCATTACCATTTCATGAGTGGTGCTAGTAATTTCCCTCTTCTAATAAGTCAAGGCCTAACAGCAAAGCCAACATTTCAGAAAGGAGCACTTAAATGATACAACCGTGAATACCCATGGACCTGCTTTATGCCCTAGCTGTTCCCCTACCATCCATCAATCTAAAGCGGTCCATGATACTATTTGGGAAACAACAGTCAGTATCATAAGATTTTCCTTATTCCCTATAATGTGAAAAAAAAAACTTAAAACAAGGAAATAAATTTTAATGAATTGATGAACATTATGTGTAATTTCCCAAAATTTTTAAAAATATTTTTGTTCTGAGACAAGGTCTTGTTGTCACGCAAGCTGGAGTTCAGCAGAATGATGACAGCTCACTGTAGCTTTGACCTACCTGGCTCAAGTTATCCTCCCACCTTAGCTTCCAGAGTAGCTGAAACTACAGGTATCTGCCACTATACCCAGCAAATTTTTAAATTGTTTTGTAGGGATGGAGTCTCCCTATGTTAGCCAGGTGTCAAATTCCTGGGCGCAAGTGATCCTACTGCCTCAGCCCCCCAAATTGCTGGGATTACAGGCATGATACCTGGCCTAAAATAATTTTCCAGAAAAAAACCTCTTTCTACTTATAAATGCCTTCATAGTGCCCAGAAGTCCCATTTGTATCCTACTTCTTCAATCATTTCTGATTAAATTTACTTTTTGTAAGTACCAGCCTTGAAGATATAATTTGAATAAAATTATTAAGTCCTTTTATTATACTATATATCTATTGCTATAAAAAATTACTCCAAACATACAGCTTATAGCAACAGACATTTATTACCTTATGGTTTCTCTAAAGAACTGGTCATGGCTTAGCTGGATGGTTCTGGCTCAGCATCTCTCATGATATTGTAAGGCAACAAGTCAGCTTGGACTGCAATTAGCTGAAGGCTGGACTGGGGCTGGGAAGTCCACGGCCAATCTAGCTCACTCACATGTGTTTGGCAGGAGGCCTCAGCTCCTTGCTGGCTGTTTGCATTAGGCCTGTTTCTTGCCACATGGACCTCTCCATAGGGCTGTTTGAGAGTCCTTATGTCACTGTATGAGAGTCAGTGATACAAGAGACAGCAGAGGGAGGAAGCACAGTGCCTTATCTAACTAATATAGAGGGTGACACACATTTATTTCTGCCATATTCTATTCATTTAAAGCAAATTCCTACATCCACATGACAGGCAAGAGGAGCTGAATTAAGCTTTTTGTTTGTTTGGTTGGTTGGTTATTATTACTTTTACTTCAATAGATTGTTGGGTAACAAGTGGTGTTTAGTTACACGGATAAGTTATTTAGCGGTGATTCTTGAGATTTGGTGCAGCCATCACCTGAGCAGTGTACATGGTAACCTTTTATCCCTTACCCCATCCCACCATTCCCCTAGAGTCCCCGAAGTCCATTATCTCATTCTTGCTGACATTTCCAGGCACATCTCTTATCACTGTTTTCCTAGATCTTTACACCGATCCATCTGTTCTCCGTGCAGTTATCTAGACATTCTATACTCTACCCACAGTTCCAGTGGAGGTAGCAGGGGAGTGAAGTGGACTCTGTGAGGGTTCTTGGTTATCATTTTGTTTAGTTTGCTGGTTTTGTGCTTGTTGGCCTCCAGTTAGGAGGTGGTGCTTTCAAGAGAATATCTGCTGCAGTAGAATAGGGAGGAGGCAAGAATGCTGTAGGGTCAGGTGGTGGGTGGGGCTCTAGAGCTCCCAAGAGATTATGTCTTTCTTTGGCTACCAGGGCAGGGAGAGAAAGACCATCAGTTGGGAGCATGGATAGGTGTATCTGAGCTCAAACTCCTCTGGGGCAGAGCTTGCTGGGACCCCTGTCGGGGTTGGAGGTGTAGGTATCAGGTCAATGGAGTTATGTTCTTAAAGGGATTATGGCTGTCTCTCCTGTGTCACACAGGCTGCCAGGGAAGTGGGAGAAAGCTAGCTATGACAAGCTTCATCCAGCTCCCATGCAGTCCAAAAGGCCAGTCTCACTCCCACTGTGCTCCTGGAACAGCACCGAGTTTATTTCCAGGTAGCTGGTGAGCAGGGCTGAGAACTTGCCCCAGGCTACAAGCCGCCCTGCTGAGAAAGCAAGCTGGGCTCTCAGGGTTTGCACCTCTCCACCTGCCATGGCTTGTTTGCTGGTATCTGCGCTCCCCATTTCCCCCCCTCCAGATTCTGTCCAGGAAACTTTGTGCTGAGTCAAGATTGTTACAAACTTCAGCTGGAAATTTCCTTCTTCCTGTGGTCTTTCCCAGTTCCACTGGCAGCACCCTCCTTCAAGGACCCTTGTGAGACAAACTCGGGAATGGCTTCCCTGGGGACTGGAAGTGCCCACAGGGCTCTTCCTACTGCTTCCTCTACCCCTATATTTTGCTCTACTCTCTAAATTTATCTTAGCTCCAGCTAAGGTCAAATCCTTCTCCAGTGATCTGGACTTTCAAGTTCCCCAGTGAGGATGTGTGTTCAAAGGCAGAATTTCCCCCTCACACTTTTAGCACTCAGTTTATTTTAGCTGTCTCACAAGCCTGCAGTGGCAAACTACTTCCTTTAAAGGGTCTGTGGATTCTCTTGGCTTTTCTGGTATGTTCCTGCGGTAGTTCTTGGAGCAAAAGTTCACAATGTGAGTCTCCACATACTGCTCTGTGCTCACTCAGCTCCTCCTCTAAGCTCCATCTTTTGAAAGGAGAAATATCAAGAATTTTAAAGCATATTTTGAGACTACCACATATGGATATTATAAAAACAATATGATTTTTTACTTGCAAATGTACAGTATTTCAGCTTTATTATGTCTTGTCTTTAGAATGAAATCATCAAATGATAACATGCATTTTGGGGAACACTTAAACTCCAAAATTACTTTTTGGAATAAATTTGTTTTTATGTCTATATCTGCCTCTGTTTGCATTGAATGATAGCGGAAGAATATACACACTATTTCCTCTCTATACTCAGACTAAATAAAAAAGAGTATCAGATCTATTCAATTCTTTATGCCCCTCTTTTACTTCCTATAGTCTAACATATCTGGATTAGCCAGCCTGGCCAATATGATGAAACCTCATCTCTACTAAAAATACAAAAATATTAGCTGGGCATGGTGGCATGTGCCTGTAGTCCCAGCTACTCAGGAAGCTGAGGCAGGAGAATCACTTGAACCCAGGAGGTGAAGGTTACAGTAAGCCGAGATTGCACCACTGTACTCCAGCCTGGGCAACAGAGTGAAACTTCATCTAAACAAATAAATGAAATTAAATATCTGGAATAGGAGACAAAATATTGGATAGTGGACCAAACAGCAAATAAAAAGGAAGTTGAATGAGACTTTCCATTTGCGGTGCATGTTTGAGGACAGGGAGGAGTATGTTTATGCTGGAGATTTTTAACTGTCATTTCCTCCTTCCTCCTTCTCACTTTCCCTAATCCTCTTATTCTTCCTTTTCCCTATCTCCTCTCTTTCACTGGGAACTGAGATTTCAGTTGACATATCTAGCAAGGGATATAGACCTAGCATTTCCAAGGCTGAGACTTTGGTAATACAAATTAAGCAACAAGTTGTCAACAAACTGATTTTATTAACTGCCCATTTATCTTGCCCCTGGGGCATTGTTTTCTCTTAAGCATTTCTAAGCCCTATGCAAGTAATGACTCCTGGTTGAAATTCCAGCCTTTCCCACTCATTACAATCATTACACACATTTTGCTCTCCACCTGCACTCTATTGTCTCAGGTTCGCTCATGCCCAGTGGTATCATGCAGTTGAGTTCTGTAATAGAATATTTTCCAGACCCACCGCAGAACATACCTGGTTGGTAGGTTTCCAGCTTTATGTATTATATCTACTTCAAAATGCCTAGTCCTCTAGGCCTCTTGATTCCCTCCTCCTCAATAGGCCACAGAGTTTCTTGCATTTCTACTTTCTTTAGTGGAAGATTTCACTTGTTTCAAGGAATTGGAATGTTCTTGGAACATTCCAAGTTCACCCTAGCAGCATGTTACTTTTATCTCCCAAAATCCTAATTAAGGCATTAAATATATCTCAGGAAAATACTTCTATATTAATAAACTCTCCCTAACATGATTTTATGCTTCCTTTTGTTACACTGCCCTCATCCCCCTGGAGTTTAATTAGGTCCAGGCTCTTATCCCATGACCAAGAAGAATAAGGCACAACAGACACCAGAGGGTAAGGCAGAGCAGCATTTACCAAGCAAAAGGAAAGTTCCCAGCAGTTGAGAGGACCCTGAAAGTAGGTTGTCAGCAATGGGACTGAGCTCTGGGTCTTTTATGTGGCAATAAAAGGATGTCTTCTGTGCGTTCTGCCCAAATGGAAGAGGGTAGAAATACAACAGAATACATCTTAAGGTTGTTGTATCTGTGCATGCCTGGGGTTGGTCATAGTGACTCCATCTTGGTTATTACCCATGAGTGCCTAATTGAAACACATGGGGTGGAGGGGACTAAAACCACAAAGCTAGAATCATGTTAATGACATTACAATGAGCTGCATTAATGATTTATTGTGCCTGCACCTAGGTTGGGACAGCCCCTTCTGAACAGACCTCCTGGCATAAGGGGAAGTTCTTAACTATATTTCTTCCCTTTAGCTGCAGAAGCAGTATGAGTGCTGTCCCACCAAGACCCTCCCTAACTGTCTAATCATCCTCTGCTTCCTTTCACTTTGCTTTAGCATTCTTAAGATTCAGACTCAAATGGATTTTTCACTGTTGCTTTATATTAGGTCTCATTGAGGTCTCTTTTCTTCCCTCTGCATGCCTTTAATGTCCCTGGCCAAGTGTTTTTTTTTTTTTTTTTTTTTTTTTTTTTTTTTTTTTTTCTGAGTCTGTCCTACATAATTGGTCTAATGGCCAAGAGAAGAGAAGACAAGACAAGACAGTAGGTCCTGGGGTATTCAATGTTGTCTTGCAAGGGAGAGGCTTATGCATCATTCCCAGGTGAGGGAGAAGCATTAGTCTTTGGTAGGGAGGAATGGGATACTTGTGCAACCCCAGAGGTTCAGGGGAAGAAGGAGACTGAAAATTTTTAGTGCATCTACATGAATGTCTCCATCCCAAGTCTCAGGACCTTGTTCACACCCAATAATGGACTTGATCTTGACAGAGCAGACTTGCAGGGATTGAGAATTCAACTCACTATACATCTCTACTTCCCTTAAGTCCTGGGCCTGACATTTAGCATTTTCTTCCTGTGTTGAGAAAAGTGAAAGACTATTTGTGCTGTTGAGGAGGTCATCTGGCTTTACATTTCACCTTAAATCGGTGATTACACTCAGACATTCGTTAACTTTTCCAATATTTACCTTCTCCAACAGTCATCAAATTTCATAGTCCTTATAAGTACTATTAATGTTTACCCTAAACTTCTCAAAGATAAGATATTCTGCCCACTATTGGGTTCCTTCCACTGGTATTTCACACCTTTTCAACACTGATGAAAATCAAGCAGTTGCTCTGTACAGCATGGGTGAGGTCATTCTCACTTCTAGCCAACAAGTACACAACCCAGCAGAAGGGTGACCTTAATACGCTTCCTCCAGTCACATCTGGTACCAAATGTCTGTGTTGAGTTCCCCAGGAACCCAACTCTGAAAGAGAGATTTTCATGCATGCAGTTTATTGGGGAGTTCTCTAAGGAGCAATACCTGCAAAGGAGTGAGGGAAGCTAGATCGGGTAGAGAAAAAAGTTGAACTGCAATACAGTTGCAACAAAGACCTTATTTGTCCCTTCAGGGAGCTCTGAATCCGGGATGGACATTCTAAATTGTTCTGAATTGAAGGAAAGGAGCCAAGTCTGTTTCAACGCATCATTGATGTGGGTTAACCTCTGCAATGACCACAACTTTAGGCACAGGAGGTTCCTTGGGCAGAGAATTCCTAGATTAGGGCTCACCTGTGTTTAGTTAACACATCTAGCAGCTGAGCAAATGAGACTTCCTTAGAAGGGAGTGTAAGATTTGATCTAGTTAGCAAACCACTGCATCTACTACACTATACTCCCAGTAGCAGACAAAATGAAGTGCCATAAAAGCTGAGAAGAGGATTAGGAAATTTTGTATAAAAGATAATAAGGTGGCCGAGAGTGGTGGCTTGTGACTATAATCCCAGCACTTTGGGAGCCCAAGGCAGGTGGCTCACCTAAGGTCAGGAGTTCAAGACCAGCCTGGCCAACATGGTGAAACCCCATCTCTACTAAAATACAAAAATTAGCCAGGCATGATGGCAGGTGCCTGTAATACCAGCTAGTGGGGAGGCTGAGGCAGGAAAATTGCTCGAACCTGGGAGATGGTGGTTGCAGTGAGCCGAGATAGCACCACTGCACTCCAGCCTGGAAAACTGAGTGAGACTCTGTCTCAAAAAAAAAAAAAAAAAAAAAAAACACCAAGGTAATAAGGCATAAATATTGAAAAGCATACTTTTGTGAGTGATAGCAACTTGTTTGGGTTATACTTAAAAAAATGCAAGAAAAAGGTGTCCATGAAAAAATGCACAAAGTATGATAGATATAAATGGGAAATAAGTCAATTGGACCAAAGTGTCAAGGGGTATGGATACCAGAGAAAGAGTTTGGGCTCCATTTAGTAAGCAATAGGAAAGTTTTTTCAGTTAAAGATGACATAAACCTGAGTTGAAAATTAAATAAAACATTTTCTGATTTGTCTAAATCAGTCTATTGATTGTTCAATTTCAGTTTACAACACATTTTTATCTATTTTAAGGATACTTCCAATCCTAGTCCCTCCTTCATTTCCTCTTTCTGTGTATGTTATACACACTGCACACTTCCTTTAATAGCAGGAGAAAAAGAACCAAGTGCCTGGTTGGCTTGTAAAAAAGAGATTTACATAGAAACAGTCTACTAGGAGCAATATATTTGACAGTTTTGAATAAGCAATAACATGTGATGATTTTCATAATGTTCTTCAATTATCTGAGAAGTATAAAAACCATTACTTGAGTCATTAAAGTTAGAATGAACAGTGGGGAATTCACTCTAAGAAGAAAATGTTTCTGTTGGCAGAATGCTGAAACAGTTAATCTCATAATTATGCAACCTCTCATTTCTATTCAGCTAAACTTTATTTAAATTAATATGACTTTTGTTTCTTCGTTGGAATATCAACTTCTAAAGCCATTTGGTAGCTATACAATGTAATCTAACAGAGCACTTACTGATTTTCTATGTTTTCTACTTTTGCTTTTAGTCCAGGATGTGCTGACATAAACTCCTGTAATTCCATCTTTGCTTTACTTGGGAACACCATGATAATCAGCAATTTCTACAATCTGCTTTCTAAATGGTACAAAAAGTGGTATTTCAATACTAAGTGCCAGAAAAGTAACTATGCCACCAGGTTTACTTTTTCCTATTCTGTTTCTCATAACTCAAAGCAGAGTATGACTCTACTCAAGACTAGCTTACAATTTCCCTTTTTACTTTACATTTATCACTAAAATGCCACAGAACATTTGCATTACAGTGTTTCACTCTGAAAAGTGGTACAGATTGTTGGTGAAATAAAACTTGCTGACACAGCCTCAAAGAGTGAAAGCCTACAGGAAGGGTGGTGGGAGTGGGGAGTCTGTCAGCTTAGTTGGCAAGTCTTTAAAAGGCAGTAAAATAAATAAATAAATAAATAAATAAACAAACAAACAAACAAACAAACAAACAAACAGTAAGAAATGTTTGCACGATCCTTTGGACACTAAGTGTGGTCCTGATCAACTACCAGAGGATCAGGATCTTCTCTGGGAATGTTTTCATTCTCATGGACATACAGGCAGACACACACCTGAACTGTATCATGCACATGTGGCTCTCATTTGACCATTATGACATCTCTAGGAACTAGGAAGACTCAGGATCATTCCACTACATACAGATGAAAAACAGTGGGACAGAAACAAGTTATACAAGATAGACTAAGCTATACAAGTTAACCAGGATGGAATAATTCACAAGCGGCAACAGAGTCAGTTTTGAGCATAAGCCACCTCTTTCAAACTGTGCTAATTTCACCTCATCACATTCTTTTGGACTTTGAGAGTTTAGCTATTTGGTTGACCTAAATTTTAAGTTAGTAGAAAACACATACCTGAGTCTCTTCTGTTCATACTCAGAGAAAGAACTCTGTAAGGAATGATTTGGTGCTTTTGATTACATCTTGAATTTCAAGATCAGAAACACAAAAGCAGAATCAAAGTCCCCAACTTAAAATTAAAGTCTTCACAGAGAACCATATCACCTACGAATTATTCTTATCCAGTTGTGAGTCTAATCACAATTTGAATATGGCACATTCTTCAAAACAGCTTGCCTGGACCCCTCAAAATCATCAGTGACATTGAAGACAATAAAAGAATGTGATTGTTCTGGATTTACAGGAAAAAAAAAGATAGCAATTAAATGCAATGTGTGATTGGATTCCAAATAGGGGGAAATTATTGGGATAATTGGTGGAATTTGAAATAGGGATTTTACACTAGGTATTATTACAGTGATGCAAAATTGCTTGAGTGTGATTATGGTACACAGAAGAATACCCTTGTTCTTACAATATATATACTCAAGTATGTAGAGGTGAAGAATCATGATGCCTGTGCATTATGTATGAATGATTCGGTAAAAATTATGTCTATATGTATTATACATTTTATTATATAAAACTGTATACATATATAAAATAATTACATATATATAATTTTATATAATATAACATACACAGAGATAGAAGCAATTGTGGCAAAATTAACAACCAGCAAGTCTAGGATGATACATTGGTGTTCTTTATATTATTCTCTTAACTTTTTTGTTGGTTTGAGATCTCTCAGCAAAGAGAGTAGGGCAAAAATAGAAATACCACAATAAGTTTTTTTCCAAATTGTGTAATTAATTGTATTTGGATTATAGTAATTTTATATAAATTATTGAACATCTGATGAAGACATTACATAGTGTTGGCATTCTGTAGGACTGGGCAAAACTTACTTTAAGCTTTGGGATAGTTTTACTTTTTATTATTATTTCTAGCACGAATATTAACCTTTCCTTTTAGTAATAATAAAGTAAATAAAAATATGGGACAAATGGGTAATGAGAGAAAAAGAGGAAAGAAAGGTGAATTTCTATATTTTCATTGATTAGTTCCTTATTTAGCTAAATTCAAGCCACTCCTCAAGAGTCATCTTCAATAGCATCTACTACAGAAGGCAGTAAATAAAGCCCCATATCTCCTTGCCTTTCTTTCTTCTTTTCTGCTCTTGGGAGCCTCGTCATCTCATGATATGGTCCATATGATATTGGGCAGTAAGTGAAGTGGGTAAAAACTATGTCTCAAGTTACTGTGGCTGGGAAACCTCGAAGGCTAAAACCAGACATTTCTTTTCAGGTGCTGGTGGTGTTAGACTACACTTCCTCTTCCAGAAATCCCACAGCATTTTTTTTTTTACCTCCATTCATATGCCCAGACATTTATGTTTTGTAACTGAGGAGGAAAAAAAAAAAAAAAAAAAGAAGCCTAGAAAAAAACAATGGGAAGAATGGGCAAGCCTCTTGACATTTTGTCTTCATCCTGCTGATCACATTTCGACATCTGTTATTAAGTGCTGAAATTCATAAGTTTTGCACTCTTCAATGAAGAATATTTGAGTATCTGAGGAAAAGGAGAACACAGAAAAGGAAGTGGCACCGAATAGGAAAAAGAATGTTCTTTCTGTATCTGAGTAGAACCCAGCAGCCTTCTGGAATCATGAAGAGAAAGTCAGGGAGCACCCAGAGGTGGCACTGTGAGCAGAACCTTGGCATTTTCAAGATGATTAAAGTTTTTCCAAATAATTTTATAGGTAAAGGGCAAGGACAGATGGAAATCAGAGCAAAAGATAAAAAGGAGGAAAGAAATGAGGACATGGCACTATCTAACATAATGATCTGTAGGCACATGTTAGGGCTCCTTGTTGCCTCTTCTGCAAAGGTCCTGCCTTCATTTTGGAGAAAGCTAACTACAGAACAGACCTTGGTGTTACAGGCAAGACCCATGATCATATATAATGGCTGGGTTTTATTTTTAGCTCATGTTCCAACAGATATTTGCTCTTCCTACCAAAGTAAACTTCCATGCCCTCCTATCAACAGAGAGTGCAGGAAACAAATCCTGCTTGGAAAATGTCTCCATCTCAGAGCCGAAACACACACAAAGAACTCTATTAGGGTCAGTAGGCCAGAGAGCTGCATTCCCCACATACATTATTATTAACAAATTTACCCAGCATTCGTTATTTGGCAGAACATATGAACAGGAAGAAAACCCCCACAGAAATTGCTGATAAAGCCTCCTTAAAGATCATACTTAGGAACAGTTGCAAAGTCAAAAAAGAAATAACTTCCTGAGGTTATAAAGATGGATCTCAAAGCAAGATGCTAACATACAATGCACACATCCCAGGAGAGACAGAGAAACATGGAACATGCTAGAACATAACCATAGCCAGAAAATAAACTCCTCCTTGAAAAGCAGTACAACATATGACCTAGGAGTTAAGAAAAAGGCCTATAAAGAGAGGCTTGGGTTTGAATTCTAACTCTGCCATCTTTCATCTATGAGATCTCAGGAAAGTTATTTAAACATTTAGTACCTCAGTTTTCCCATTTTAAAAGTGGATTTAATAGCATCCCCCTCATGGTCTTATTGTGAACATCAAATGAGTTAATCTTTCTGAACAGTGGCTGGAACATAGTAAGCACCAATAAATGATAGCTGTTCTAAGATCTTAATTGTTGTTGTTGACAAGTAATCCAGAGGCTGAGTCGCGTCAAACATCACTTATTTCTGGTGGCAGGGGGTGGGAACAACAAACCTCCCAGTGTCTTTCCTTTCCTCTTTTCACTGAATCTGACAAGGTATATAAAACTTTATATTATTTTTGTCATGATCACAGTCAAAATAAAGTTAAGACTTATTATGATAAGTGGGCCAATACAGTTGAGTAGCACCACTTACGCAAATTTACCTTGATGGGGCTTATTTTTGTCTGGGTGTTTGGCTGCACACCTCCATCATGACACCACATGGATGGATGGCCTCTTCAACTAAACAGTGAGCTCACTGATTCCAGGGAAATGGCCTTAATCAGGAGCTGCATCTGTGGCACCTAAGCCAACACAGTGCCTGGCATTTGATAAAGTCTACTGGTTTTACCTCCTGTGTATGCCTATTTATGTTATCAGCAATAAATGTAATATTGTTATAAACTTCAAGCAGATGGAAAAAGCTAGTGAAAATTATTATCTTGGGATACCAAAGCTTAATTTTATAATCTTTCCCTTTTTTAGTAACTTGCCTTCAAAGCAGCTAAATTCACTGGTCTTATTTCTGTGGCCTTTCATTTTAATGTGGATTAATTTTATCTGATTATGAATATATAATGTAAATAGTAAAGTGATTATTTTACTTGATAATAAGTACATAACATAGTAAAGTTAAGCATCAAACTACCAAAGGCATCAGAAGGGAGGTGTCCTCTGGGATTATCTTCAGTGACATGTAAGCTCTGCTCAGTCCAGATGATCTGAGATTGGGATATTAAAAACCAAGAGTTGACAAATATCACAGAGGTTTAATAAGGTGGACTTAGAATGACTAAAACTGCAGGAGCAAAAATCTCTAAAATGTGACCTGTTCCTCATTTCTTCCTAGTACCAGACATTTTGTCTTCTGAGAGAATAGTCCTTTATCTCTGATTGGCCAATTATGTAATTTGTTGTTGATCTTATAATTTATCTGAAAGTTAAATGATTTGTTCAGGATCACCCCAGAATCTTGATGAACACAAAATCAAATTCATTACTATTAAATATTTAATAATTTGTGAAACATTCTGCAACTTTACATTAAAAAACGTTTAAGTTCAGGGGTACATGTGCAGGTTCACTATATTGGGAAACTTGTGTTCAGGGGGTTTGTTGTACAGATAGTTTCATTACCCAGATATTAAGCCCAGTACTCAATATTTTTGATCCTTCTCCTGCTCCAACCCTCCACCTTTAAGTAGGACCCAGTGTGTGTTGTTTCCCTCTATGTGTCCATGTATTCTTGTCATTTAGCTCCCACTTATAAGTGAAATATGCAGTATTTGTTTTTCTGTTCCTGTGTTAGCTCACTAAAGATAATGGCCTCCAGATCCATTCATGTTCCTAAAAAGGACATAATCTCATTCTTTTTTATTGATGCACAGTATTTCATAGTGTATATGTACCACATTTTCTTTATCCAATCCACCACTGATGGGTGTTTAGGTTGATTCCAAAACAGGATTAACTTAAATTTGGTTAATTAGTTTGATTCCTAAATGCTCATCAATGGCAAATTGGATGAAGTGCTGCAACTTGAATAGGGCTGCAAAGAACATGCACTTGCTTATGTCCTTATGGTAGAACAATTTGTATTCCTTTGAGCATACGTGCAGTAATGGGATTATTGGGTCAAATGGTAAGTCCTCTGTTTTCAGGTCCTTGAGGAATTGCCACACTGCTTTCCACAATGGTTAAACTAATTTACACTCCCACCAATAGTGTATAAGCATTCCTTTTTCTCTGCAAATTCACCAGCATCTATTCTTTTTTAACTCTTTAATACTAGCCATCTGACTGGTGTGAGACGGTATCATGATGATTTGGATTTGCATTTCTCGAATAAAGAGTATTGTTGAGCCTTTTTTCATATGCTTGTTGGTTGCATGTATGTCTCCTTTTGAAAATTTTCTGTTCATGTCCATTGCCCACTTTTTAATGAGGTTGTGTTTTTTTCTTGTAAATTTGTTTCAGGTCCTCACAGATACTTTTCTTAATGGCATTGGGTTTTGTTTCCTATAGATCTAAGTTATTTATAGATGCTTTACATTAGACCATTGTCGGATGCATAGTTTGCAAAAATGTTGTTCCATTCTGTAGGTTGTCTACTATTTTTATAGTTTCTTTTGTTGTGCAGAAGCTCTTAAGTTTAATTATCTACTATTTATCAATTTTTGCTTTTATTGTGATTGCTTTTGGAGTTTTGATCATGAAATCTCTTTCAGTAACTATGTCCAGATGGTACTGCCTAGGCTGTCTTCCAAGGTTTTTATAGTTTTGGGTTTTATGTTTAAGTCTTTAATCTGTCTTAGGTTGATTTTTGTATATGATATAAGGAAAAGGTTCAGTTTAAATCTTTTGCATATAGCTAACTACTTATCCCATCACCATGTATTGAATAAGTCCTTTCCTCATTGCATGTTTTTGTCAGTTAATTTTCAATTAACTCTTTTTCTGTATATGATATATCAACTTTTAAGTCTTTATTTTCTTTTCTTTCTTTTTTTGTTTTTGAGACGGAGTTTCACTCTTGTTACCCAGGCTGGAGTGCAATGGCGCGATCTCGGCTCACCGCAACCTCCGCCTCCTGGGTTCAGGCAATTCTCCTGCCTCAGCCTCCTGAGTAGCTGGGATTACGGGCACGCGCCACCATGCCCAGCTAATTTTTTGTATTTTTAGTAGAGACGGGGTTTCACCATGTTGACCAGGATGGTCTCGATCTCTTGACCTCGTGATCCACCCACCTCGGCCTCCCAAAGTGCTGGGATTACAGGCTTGAGCCACCGTGCCTGGCCCCAAGTCTTTATTTTCTGTGTATTTTACCTTGATGATCAGAATTTGAATTATCACAGATTTCTAAAATGTCTTTCATTACAGTAAGAAGGTTATTTTTTTTCATAATGCATTAGTAAAAGACAGTGATCATTTTTTTCTTCACAGTAGTAAGTTCTCAGTTTTTATTAGCCAAATTATATTGCCTTCTGAAAACTCCAGAGAATAAGCACAATGGAATATTTCTAGGGAAGTGGAGAACTTTCATAAATATGGGTGTGGTTTCCAAGTTGAAGCCAAAACCAATTTTATGAATTTAATTTTTGTTCTGCAAGGTCATGAACTTACAGTAAAACCAAGGACTAAATTTAAAGCAACATTGATCTTACATATGAATTTGGGTGAAAACTATGCAAGGCAGGAGGTTTATGCTGAATTAAGCTGTGTTTGCAAAATTTGATCAAAAGTACTGCCTATTTTGGAACCCATTTCAATGGGTGTGCACTCATGAGGGCTAAGTCAAATAAAAAAGTTTGCCCAAATTTATTTTGGGGTGAGGCTGTCAGATTTCACACAGTTTTCGTTGCCAATAGCAAGCATTTCTCAGTCTGAGTGGACCATAAAGTTGGCATTTTTCAGAACTGAAATTTACTTTTAGAAGAAATTTAACATTAGAACAAAAAGCCAAATACCTATGTCTAAAACCAGCCCAAAGAATTAACTGTTTCATATATAAACCATATATAACACACACATACATATGTATGTGTGTATGTGTATATGATAGAGATATATATTCTGTGTGTGTGTGTGTGTCTATATATAGATAGAGAGAGGCAGAAAGAGACAGACAAGAGGGAGAGAGAGATACACACACACACATACACATCACTGGTTAATTGTATTTGAAAACAATAAAAAAGTGTATAGTGTTTTTTCTAGTAATATTAAGGACCAAGCTAGGTCTGTTCAAGTATCTTATGAATCATACAACAATCATATGAAATAGCTATATCCTTTTTTATAGCTAAAATTTTTTAATTGAAGACAGAATTTCAGGGACTTTCATAAGAAACACAGCAAATCTCAGTTATAAAATAAGGTACCACAACTCCAGATCCTCTTTCTTCTAGCTTTTAACTTTTTATAAGTCAGTGATTCTGTTCCTTAACTAAGAAGAATGGAATTATGAAAACAGCAGCCGTTGCCAAGTATACATGTTTCTGATCCACTTTAAATGAGTTAGCATTTGAATAGAACACAGGACAAAACTTAAACAAATAAACAGACAAGACAATAGTGTATACTATAAATTCAATTAAAATATTACATAAAGCAAATACATAATGTGAACAACTGTGCAGAAGGTAAAAAGTCAGGTGTGGAAGAGATGGGCTAGACTGCTCTGTGGAAAATGTGATGATTTTCTTAAGTTAAATATATGGCTAGTGCAGATTAAGAGAAAAAGAAATAAAAGCAAACAGAATAACAGCTTAATGTTACATTCGAGTAGAATTCAAGTTATCCTGTAACAATTTTAATTTAAGCATAATATGCTGACCTCCACCTTTAAAGCAAAATAAAAGCATATATAATGTTTCAGTTTTCTACATAATGAAACAGAATTCCATTATGTCACCAAATGGTTATTATGAGCCATATATATTTTACTGAAAAATAAACTGCACCTGAACAAGGAAAAGTAGAATTAAGGGGCTTAACAACATTTGCAGATATGTTGATTACTCCTTCAGTTAAAGTAAATCTTTGAAACCCAATATTTTGTCAAAGTATAAGAAAAATATAATAGATGCCTATTTTAAAAATTCCCACATAGATATAACCCCTAACATTTTACCAATCCAAAAGCATAAAATCTTCTGGAATTACTTGGATTTGTAAAACTATCAACTTGGAGAAGGCATGTGAACGCTTAGAAGAGAATGAGTTAAGATGAGAAAAATTAGGGCAACATTTTCCCCAACTGCCTTATAAATGAATCTAGTATGTCACTCACACTACACTTTAATGGGAACATATTCAATAAAAGACATATAATACTAATTTTTTGAAAATATTGTAAACTATATAAAACTTGCAATATAAAACATATTAAAATCTTGCCATTTGGGTCAATTACATTTTTATAAATAAAACATCTATTAATAAAAATGATAAAAATAAAGGGAAAATAAAAAGAATTTATGAAATAAATTTATTAATAGGAAAATGACAAAGACTAAAACTGTATTTACTCCCGTGCTACTTAATATATTATCAAGGTGTATACATTTCTTGGGAAAACACATGTGGAAACATTTCATTTAAGGTGTAAGGGACTGTGGATATTTGTCTAGGGAGTGTGAAGATTCAGCTGATATAGGATAAGGAGGAAAATATCTGCAGAGCTCTATTCAAACATTTGAGAAGCTATGCATGCAAGAGGAATTGGGCATTTTCCCTTGAGCTCTAAGGCAGTGGTAGTCAAACTTTAAGTTACATAAGTGTGATGGTTAATTTTAAGTGCTTACTTGTCTGGGCTGAGGGATGCCCAGACAGCTGGTGAAGCATTATTTCTGAATGTCTCCAGTAAGGACCACTTTCTGACTCATAGATTGTGCCTTCTTTCTGTGTCCTCACATAGTAAAATGGGAGAGGAGTCTCTTTCAGGCCTTTTTCGTAAAGGCACTAATCCCATTCATGATAGCTCTGCCCCATGGCCTAATTACCTCCTTGTGGTCTTACCTTATACTATTATCATCTTGGGGATGAGTATTATAGCATATAAATTTTGAGGGGACATAAATATTCAAACCACAGCAATAGAAATCCTCACAAAGGTTGTTTACAATTTTTATTTCTGGATTCCATGCCTGGACAACCTGATACCAAAGGTAAAAGTTGACATTTTCTAAAGCGGCAGAAAAGATTGCAATGCACATGGTTGATAAGTTAGACTCTGGGAAAACCAGTGGGTTGAGGGTGTGACATTATATAGCATATTTATAGTCAATCAGTTAGTCTGACAGTCTATTCATTTCTGACCAGGAGCAGATGCTCTATATCCTACACACCCGCTCCCTTGTTGATGATCACTTGCAGCTATTCATCAGCAAAAACTGAATGCTCAATTTTTAAAATATATTCAACAATCAGACATTTCTCATCACGTTCACTTCTATTTTCCTGCCTCTCACCTGGATTATTGCAATAGCCTAGTTACTGGTGTTCCCGATTTTACCAGGGCTTCCCTGCAATCTGTGCTCAACAAAGCAAGGCAGAGATCATTTTAAAACATATGTCAGATCAAAACTGTACTCAACTCAAACCCCCAAATTATACTATGGTGTAGAAGGCCCCATATGTTCTAACTTTTTGTGACTACCCTGACTTCATCTCCCTCTTCTATCTTCCAAGCAGACAGGCTCACAGCTTCCTCACCTGACCCCTTTAGTCTTTTTCTCAGGTGTTGCTTTCTCAATGAGGCTTTTCCTGACCACCCTAGTTATAATTGCAATCTTCTCTTCTCTCTTTTTCTTCCCAGTTATTTATCACAATGTACAATGTGTATTTTGTTAATTGTTTTCTGTGTATCACCCCACACAGAAATGCATGTTTTATCAGGGCAGAGATTTCTTCCTGTTGTTTACTACATTATCTTCATCTAGGAGCTCAATAAATATTTGCTGAATAAAAGAACAAAGAAAAACTTAGTGTGAAATGTGTAACTATAATAAATACATCTGCATAGGTATCAAAACTTCTCAAAAGCACACCTGGGACAACTACATTTGGTGATGGATTATTGAAGATCAGTTAGGTTCCCATGTTCTTGTAAAGGAATTTAGGAACATAGATGGATGAGACTTTATGACCTTTAAAGTCCCTTCCAGGGTTAAAATTTACCCCATCTGTAAGCAATTCTCCCGAACTGTGGTGCAGATGACTAATTACCCACCCCTCCAATCCATACCATTCATATATACTACATGCTATTTTTCCCTTCCTCTATAGTAGTATATTCTTTAGCTGAAGATATCACCTCCTAGCTAAACACCACAATCCCCAGTTCCCAGACTGCTTTCCATTTTGATGTGAGGCATGTGACTAGGGTGTTAAAAACAAGATGTGAGTGTGAGTGTGTACGTGTGTGTGTGTGTGTGTGTGTTTGTGTAGTGGGGCGGGGGTGGGAGGTAGGCTATAAATTGTATATAAGTAGTCCTTAAAATAAATGATCATACCAATACAATCTTCTTTCCCATTTTTCACTGGTTTGATAAGTCATCTTATTTTCAACCACTGGCTAAGGTAACACCTTAGGATAACAGCCACAGGATGATAGGACCCTGTCAATTTCATGAAGCTACCAAATCTGCTGCTCTGGACTGTTACAAGAGAGAAAAACAAAATAAATAAAACTCTCTTGTTTAAGCCAGTGTTTTTATTCTAGTAACCTACCCTGTGTTGTAAATAATATATAACATTTTCTTTTTTCTTTTTTTTCTTTTTGAGATGGAATCTCACTCTGTCACCCAGGCTGGAGTCCAATGGCCCTATCTGGGCTCACCACAACTTCCACCTCCTGGGTTCAAGTGATTCTCCTGCTTCAGCCTCCCAAGTAGCTGGGATTATATATGTATATGTTATTTAATCTTTATAAATAACCTCCAAGGGTAGGTATTATTATATATGCTTCACATGTAAAACAGATAATGCTCAAGATGTTTAGAATTTTTTAGGGTAGGACTGTAATTAAGTGCTAAAACAAAAAGCCCAAGTCAATGAGCATTTCTTATTTCTCAGTGTCTTTTGCACTCACTGATCTTTAGATTTAGACAGATGCCTTGCTCCAGAGGTCTTTGAGAATTTTAAATAGAAGTAGTTGGTTTACCACTTGACAAACACATCTCCACTCTTCCTTCCTTGGAAGGAAGTTCTGCAGAAGCAATGTGATTCAAAACCCTGAGCAATGGATGGAATAACTATTAAGCTGAGGTCTAATCCCCCATTTGCACTTGGATTTCCAAAGTAAGATATTTAAGCTGTCTGGGCCTTAACCTGTTGGTCTAATTCCTGCCGTAAGATAACTCCAATAACTGAGTCTGCTTAAATGAGCTACAAAAGCATTGGCATTAAGGGGAATTTGGTAACCCCAAACAGAATCCCCATTCACTTGAGCAGTCTGGAGTCAAAAACATAATTTAAATCCAAAACACACACACACAGTCCAGATTCAATAATTCCACACATGTGGTTGCAAAGTAGATTCAAATGTTTACGTCTTTTTTTCCTGGCTAGGATGAAGGAAATTCATTCAACAAGTTTAACAAAAACACCAAGGAAACTAAAGGTACAGTCTTGAGGCATTTACATATATGTATGCACATATATGCATACACATATACATATATACATATGTATGTATAACCTGGAAAATTTCCTTCAACCACATAGACTGCTGTCACTCAGCCTGCAATGAACGCTGGTGGATCATCACTGCACTGTGTGCTCAGCACCGTTCAGACCTGAGACAACTTGAGTACTCTGAACATTTCTCTCTCAAATCTGGAAGACTTTCACATTGACAAGAGCTTAACCTCAGTCAGCTGAGAATATTAACAACGTGTAAAAGACCCGACTTTTTAGGTAGCTGTACCTGCCAACACCTTGGTTTGACATGCAACACAGAGTAAAGCCTACGGCCTGAACATTTGGCTGTGGAAAGAGAAATACTTTTCTTGTTAAATTCTCCAATTCATCATTATGGCCTTCACGTCAACGCAAGCTTTTAACTTCCCAGGCTATTATTAACAAAAGCGTTGTGCCCGTTTTCCCCAGTTTCTCCTCCTGTCTCTCCTCTTTCCTCTCCCTTGACCCTCCATCAAGATGGACAAAAGTTTTTGGTCTCTTCTAGATCATAACAGACAAGGAAATATTTGGGGACAAGCTGAGGGGTCAGCTGCACAAGAATAATGGACACCTGTGATTTTCTTCCCCTTGCTATAAATGATTAGATAATTTGCATTATCTTCTAAAACAATTTTTAGTATTTATCCAGAGTTTGGAGAAGGTAACTTATTATTTCATTTCTATTCAGTGCTGTGCTTCTATTCATTCCATATTGTTATATCTTTGAGGTTTTTTTTTTGATTCATATATTAGATGTCTATCAGGCAAATCTACAGTAAATCATTTTCTGCCTCATTCATGATGTGAGCTATATGTGTTTACAGCAACTACAATTTGCTAATACAGGAAATTATATAGATTATCTCGTGATTAATAAAGTATGTAAGAAAGCCTTCCAGAGTTCATTTTCTCTTTAGGGATTTTGCTTTATCTTATTATATTCATGTGTGTAGGAAATGAGAAACTTATTTCAAGTGTACTGTTGGAAATATTACTGTTAAAGGTGAAAAAGGTTGTAGAGTATGTAGCAAATGAATCAAACATTTAATGAGCATTTTTCTGTACTTTTCAGCTTAGTATGTTTTTTAAGTTTCTTGAAAAGTATAGTAAATGTGACTGGATAGAATCTTCTTTTAAAAAAATGTTTACTTGTGGAAAATGTCCAGAGAGATCTTAAGAATTCAGGTATGTTACCATAGACATGAATTGCAGTATATTAGAAAGAATATCCCATGTGAAATATAAAAAAAAAATACTATATACCTAGTGCCTGGTAGATGGTATGCTTTGCCTGACATTATTACAAACTCTTATTTTTAAAAGGAGGCACAATCTATTTAGACAGCTGCAATACTTAGCTATATCTGAGTAACAAATCACCTCAAAACATTGTTGCTTAAAACACCAATTATGTACTATTTTTCATGAATCTATGGGCCACCTGTGCAGTTCTGCTAACCTAGTCTTGGCTCAGCTAATCTCAGCAGTGCTTATTCATACATCTGCATTCAACTGGTAGGTTAGCTGGAGACATGCTGATCTAGGGAGACCTGAGATGCATGACCTGACTCTGCTCCACATCATCTCTCATCCTCCAGCAGCTTAGTCAAAGCTTGTTCTCATGACCAAACCAAGAGTCCAAGAGAGTGAGTGAAATCCTAAGGGCCTAAGGAAGTCATAAGTCCAGCCTAGATTTGAGAGGTAGGAAAACAGAGTTCATCTTTGAATGGGAAGAGCTGCAAAGTTAGACTACAAATAGCTTGGATACAGGGAGAGCTGATACCCTTGCTTTTGCCACAAGAACAAATGTTGGCCAAGCTGCTGGAGGATGAGAGCTCATGTGGAGCAGAGTCAGGTCATGCATCTCAGGCCATCCTAAATCAGCACGCCTCCAGCTAACCTATCAGTTGAATGCAGATGCCATTTATTGAGTTCTTGGGTTGTAGTTGTTACCTGCCTTGTAGCTACTGCTTACCTAAATGTGTCTGACAAACCCAAAATGCACAGCTTACAGATGACATTTTTGAACTTCAAAGGAAGTATGCTCAAGTATGTCAAAGTATGGCATTGTCTTTTACATGAAAATAGGTCTGTTATCTTTACTTTCTGTTAATCATGTCTTTCAAGTTTATGCCCACGAGTCCCCAATATCTAGACCCACAAAACAGCCTAAGAACAAAAAGAAGTGGATCTCCTACAGCTTACCTTTTTTTTTTATTGCATTTTAGGTTTTGGGGTACATGTGAAGAACATGTAAGATTGTTGCATAGGAACACACATGGCAGTGCGCTTTGCTGTCTTCCGTCGCCTCACCTGTATCTGTTATTTCTCCCCATGCTATCTCTTCCCACCTCCCCACACCCCCGCCCCTCCCCCATTTCCCCCCAACGGACCCCAGTGTGTAGTGTTCCCCTCCCTGTGTCCATGTGTTCTCATTGTTCAACACCCGCCTATGAGTGAGAATATACGGTGTTTGATTTTCTGCTCTTGTGTCAGTTTGCTGAGAATGATGGTTTCCAGGTTCATCCATGTCCCTACAAAGGACGTGAACTCATCGTTTTTGATGGCTGCGTAATATTCCATGGTGTATATGTACCACATTTTCCCTATCCAGTCTATCATCGTTGGGCATTTGGGTTGGTTCCAGGTCTTTGCTATTGTAAACAGTGCTGCAATGAACATTCGTGTGCATGTGTCCTTGTAGTAGAATGATTTATAATCCTTTGGATATATACCCAGTAATGGGATTGCTGGGTCAAATGGGATTTCTATTTTTAGGTCCTTGAGGAATCGCCACACTGTCTTCCACAGTGGTTGAATTAATTTACATTCCCACCGACAGTGTAAAAGTGTTCCTATTTCTCCACATCCTCTCCAGCATCTGTTGTTTCCAGATTTTTTAATGATCGCCATTCTAAGTGGTGTGAGATGGTATCTCAATGTGGTTTTGATTTGCATTTCTCTGATGACCAGTGATGATGAGCATTTTTTCATATGTTTGTTGGACTTCATGACCAAAACGCCAAAAGCAAGGGCAACAAAAGCCAAAATAGACAAATGGGACCTAATCAAACTCCACAGCTTCTGCACGGCAAAAGAAACAGTCAGTAGAGTGAATCGGCAACCAACAGAATGGGAAAAAAATTTTGCAGTCTACCCATCTGACAAGGGGCTGATATCCAGAATTTACAAAGAACTAAAGCAGATCTACAAGAAAGCTTACCTTTATCACACAGGGGAGGCTGAATCAAGAAACTCTAATTCTTCTAGACGGTCTGAACCAAACTAATTTCCTTCAGCTTAAAACTACTGTGGTAATGCCACTGCATATGGCTGTGCACACAGAAACCTTGGACTTAAGTCTTTAAAAATGTCTGCCTCTTCAATGTTTACCATGTCAATGAAGAAGTGAAAATCCATGTTGAGCCTAATGTGTTCTCTGCAGGAGTAAATCTCAAGCATACTTCCTTTTTTTAGATGTCTGTAGATTTCTACAGAAAAAGAAACTGACTCTCTGAGCCAGCCAAGGATTGATGTTCTCAGTTGTAGGAACCTCACAACAATCTTCTGATCTCTGTTCCCAAAGTGTCAGCTTTGGGGACACTTTGAGAGTTCTGAGCTTTTCAGCAACATCCATAACACCTTGTAGAAACTAACATTATAGGACCATAACATGGGCCCACCATTACAGTATAGGACCTTGAAGCAAAAGACTTATCTCTTTATTCTTTAAAAAAAGAAACATTGAATTAATGCATTATGAGCTGAAATCTATACATAAGGCCATGTTATGAATGAAATAATTCTTATCAAATTATTTGGCAGGTATTTTGTTGGATTACAAAAGAGGGAAACTTCTGCCTCAAGTTCAGTGAAGCATCTCAAATATGACCTATAAGAAGTCAGTAAACTTCTGTAAATTAAATAAGAATTGTTTATTTTTTCCCATTTACTGACAAGATGATGATTTATGGCTCTAGTTTTCACAACGTCAACGGCATTCATGGAATAAGAAGAGGTTTATTTTAGGACTGCAGGTAGCGTTATTTTATTCCAATATATATACTGATATAGAAAGTCCAAATCACAATGGTAAGTAAAGCTTCATTTCTTCACAAAAGCTAGGAACAATAAGATCTGCCAAACTTGTAAGGTGCTTCATCATGCATAAAATATAAAAAGTTTCATCCTGGCAAAATTTTACTTGGCAAGAAACTACACCAGTTGAAGACCTTTAAATATTCCCAAGAGATGCAAGAAAAGAGGAATCTGTCCTTAATGGAATTAGTGTGCACACAGCAGATAAAAACCAGGAGGTGGCTTCACTCAGAGACAAGAGCAATTTCTTTCCATTGCTGTCGATTCATTTGTGATCTCCTTTTAAGTCATAAAAGAAATGTCAATAATCAGAAATTGACAATATTTGTGGACCAAGGCACTGCTTTATTTTTTCTCACTCTTAGTTACAGATCATGCCCATGACTTCATCAAGTTCTTTCAGTTTTTGGCTTCCTTGGCTAAAGGATTCTTTGAGCGGCATTCGAGACAAAGTTTTAATGTTTTCAACAAATACGAGATTTTTTTTTTCCAACTACATGCATTTTTAATTGAAAATTCCTCTCATAGAAAAGATACGAATCATTCAAGATATTTTCAATGTGGGAAAACATAAAATACATAAGCAGGCTCATTGTCTTCCTTTTTTCCTTGTCAAGAACCTTTTAATATGTGAGTAGTGCCTTACAGTAATGTTTTCGGTGATGGAATATGTGAATTTTCTGTTTCTCATTTTAACGCTTTCTAATTAACTTAGATAAAATAACATAAAGACAACTATCTGCAAACCTGATGTCAGGATATGTTTTATTTAATATCTATAATGAGAAATGCATTGTAGAAATTATAACACCAAAATGATGGTTATAACTATTTAAATTACACAGTAGGATCTCCTGGCTCACTACAATTTGTTTAGGGTGAAACACAGCTTCTATAACATTTGATATAAAAGTAATTTACTTAAAAAATAATTTTCACTGAAACAAGAAAAATACCAGAAGAAAAAAAATGTATATAACTGAAAGTGGCTCATGGACCCCTAATTAAGAACCTCTGGTCTAAGCTGGGCCATTCTTCCATTATGTGATATTTATAAGTATATTAAAGAAGGTTGACATTCTCATTTTAACCAATTTTCTCCTCTGCATGCAGGGACATGGAACACATCTCAATAAACTATGGGGAAAAGAATATTCTTTTCTTTCAACCTGGCTTACATTCATATATAGTAAAGTCTTCTATGCTTTAAACTAAAGAACACTTCTATATGTTAATAATTGATAATCATGATAAAGACTATGTGGTTTAGAAAATTTATAAAAGGACAGTGAATTAACCAAAAAAAAAGCTGAATTATGCATAACATATTTTTAGCTTTGAAACCCTTGTGATTTCAAATACTTCTGGTGCTCTGTGCCAGCTCATGTCTTACCCAGTCAGTGCAGCTTAACCCTTTATCCTCTAATAACCACTTCTGTAAGAAAGCAGCTGGTAAGTACTAACTTATTATTTGATATCCTGTAGATGAATGCCCTGCAAAGATGTTGATCATGACAACCAATAAGACATACCTTTTATATGTCTATCTAAAACATGCATGTGCATATGCATTGAATTTAACTATGCTTGCCATAAATCATTCTCATCATTATTAAGTGAAATGCACTGTAATATTTTTTATTAAATGTTTATCTATTACATATGGTAATGCTGGTCTTAACTCTCTAAATTTATTTCATCAATGAATAATACACTACAACTTACAGTTTGGATCACACCAATTTAAACCCAAAAGAACATGGCAATCTTTTTTCTCTGCAAGATTAATGCATTTACTTATTCAAATGTATTTCTAGAATTTGTCTTTTGAAAATGAGGACTACTTACTCTGTTTTCTTAAAAATTTACAATTCTCAATTTACAGGAACATTCTACTATCCAGCACATTATTCTTTTATTTGATTTGTAGAATTATTTTAATCTTCACTACAAGCCTGAAATGTATAGGTTGTTTGATTCACATTTTGTATTTGAGAAAATTAAGGCTCAAAAAGTTGAAGAATCTTATGTGATCTCACTGGCAGGGTGTGACTTCAGGTTCCTGGACTCCAATGCCTTCTATGCTCATTGTCCTCACTGCCCTATGTCTAACATTTTCTAGCATAAATAAGGCAGCCACCATTTTCATCGGTATTCACAAAATAGATCACTAAACCACATGTTAAAAATTAGGATGACTTCTTGTGTATTTCATGTATTTGAAAAAATTTTATTGAAAATTGTCAGGTACATTGATGATGACACAGATGAAGAACATAAGGATCCTCTCACCAAGAATCTTAAAATCTGCTAAGTAATTCCCATGAAGAAAGGACCAGGAAATGGACAATGGGAGCACAGAGAAGGACTGACATGTATCAACTAGAATTTTGCAAAAATATTTTTGACCATGACACAAAGGAGTGATATTTGGTCTCAACGATAAAGGATTTCAAAGGATAAAAAAGACAGGCATGGTTATTTCAGGCTTACAGAAGGAGCTTGATATAAAGTATGGAAAGCAGGAAGCACAGTGGTGTCTGGACCCCCAAGCAGGAAGCCCAGAGTGGCAACCAAACAAGATGGGGGATTCAGGAACCAACCACATTCTTGAAGGGACCAAATGACCAAATACAATACCATTAAAAATTCACATTGTATTCTCTGTTCTTGGTTTATTCTTTTATATTTTTTCTTAAAAAATTTCACTTGAAAAAGTAGATTTGACTCTATTTCTATCAGTCTTCAGTTAGTCAGAAAAAAGCATAATCAAACAAATAAAGCTGGACTCAATGTTAAAGCTTAAATTGTTTGACCAAATGGCTAAAAAGTCTAGAAACAAAGGTGAATATATATATATATATATATATATATATATATATATATATATATATATATAATGGTATATACACACATACATACACACACACACAGGTTTATTGATATTATATTATAGCACATAATGTATTGAATATTTTATTAACATGTTTTCTAGACTTTATGGCCATTCAGTATTTTACAGCTCTATTGCATAGTTTCTATGACTTGATAGCAACATACAAATATCAGCCTCAACAATACACTATTCACAGTGGGAAGAATCCTCTAGTCTGAAAATTTAAGTAGCATCCAAATAGTCTTTTAATGTAATATATGCTGACAAACTTAAGGCTCAAAAAAAACCTGTCATACCTTGTAGTATCAAACTTGCTGATAAGAATTAAAAAAACAGATAAAATGCAGCTGTTTTTACCTAAGTCTTTTATTTGGTCTATTTTTTTTTCATCAGAACTAGTCTATTAACTAGTGATATAGACACAATTAGAAACAAAGGTAAATATTTTACAAAGCTCCACTCTTAAGCTGTTTACGTTTTACCCCTAAATATCGTACTTCCCCATAGGCATGTTCAGAGTAAACAAGCCCTGGTCTGCCAGCTGTAACCTCAGTCCATTCTCATATCAGATTCTAAGTGAATAGTGACAATATCATCAATAGGTATAACTCTCAATGCACTTCAGTTTATAGACAAATAATTCAATAACCAGGTAAAAGCTTTAAGAAATTGGGCATTACTTTTTCAATGCCGAATTTCTTAAATTTAGACATCATCTCCCTACCACTTAACTCAATGCACATAGCAGACAGTCAATATCTGTTAAATAAAGGACTGACTTAAGCAAATAAGTTCCAGTTGTGATAACTCTACTATAATATTCTTTACAAGTGCAAACAACTCTAGGCCTTTCAAATACGCTTAAATGGATAAAGAAACAGACTAAAAGAAAGAAGCTAATTCTGTGTGGTTTCATATTTTTTAAATTTTAGCAAACCAATTAATAATAGGATGATAAGGAATGTTCCACCACAGAAACGCTTACTATTGTGAAAAATTACAGGATTTCTAAAGTAAGATTCTCTTGTTTTTCTCCACCTGAGTTAATTCTACTGTCTTTATCTTTGCTGCCCTCCTCTGGAATTCTAATATCACCTGGTTCTCTTTTCCAAAGTATATGTACTTTATATTTGACTTTAGAATAGAATTATAAGAGATAATTCAAACTTTTTAATTTCTGTTTTGCAGTGCTCTTTTTATCCAATTTTATAGCACAGCCCTGGAGGCAGGGAAGTGACAGTGTGATGACTGCAGGCTGTTTCTATGTTTAATCCCAGCACACACACACTTGTTCTGTTTTGTATAACCTTTAATGCCACTTTCTGAGCAACCTATGAAATGGTTCATTCTTTCAAAATAGCTTCTGTAAGAATACTATTTTGACTAAGACTGTGAGGCATAATCATGATCAGATGTATTACATGACTTTTTGTTCCAGAATTGGCTTTGGCTACTCTTAGGTACATACCATGAGTATATTTGACAATAGAAGACTCTTCTAACACAATTAAGTCGATGCTAATTTGTTAACTTATGATTTATGTTTTTTGAGACACTCCAGCCTCTGTCATCCAGGCTGGAGTGCAGTGACACAATCATAGCTCACAGCAACCTCAACTCCTGGGCTGAAGCAACCCTCCCATCTCAGTCTCCCAGGTAGCTAGCACTACAAGCACATGCCACCATACCTAGCTAATTATTTCTTTTTTATTTTTGATAAAATAAGGGTCTACGATGTCCATGCCGTAACTCATAATTTTTAAACATTCTTATTTACAAAGACAATTGTATCAGTGTGCAATAAAAAGCACATGTAAAATAAAATATTTAAAGATTAAAACAAATGTAAAAAGAAATCATGTGAAAGGAAGAGAAATTGAGAGTGGTCTAGCACCTAAAATAAACCAGGTATTGTGCCAGTTGATGTTTTTACTTTATCTCATTTGTTTTTCCCAGAAGATCTGCTCAGTCAGCAGGAGTCACTATTGCACAGTAGCTAGAATTAAAAGCCAAAATAATCATCATCCAAAAAAAAAAAAAAAAAGCCAGAAGCAGTGGCATTTTATTGACCTCCAAAACTTAGCTTTGCTGGGCCTTAATTTTTCACCTACAAGGTACAGGGAGTAAGATAATGTTCAGTATGAACCTTATTCGGTGGGTCTGAAGACTAAAATATGTTTTGTTTTGTTTTTACAATACAATGATTCAACAAAATTTTACTTAGCAGCTGTTTCAGAATGTTCCAAGCCTTGGTGATTCAGCACTGACCCAACGATCAACGTCCCTACTCTCATGGAGCCAACATTCTAGTGAAGAAAAATAATAAAACAAATAAAAATCAATAAATATTATGTCAGATGTGATAAGTGCTATGAAAAAAATGGAGAATAGGGACAATGAAGAATGATTGGCAGCTATTGTATACGGAGTGACCAAAGAAGGCATCTTAGGAAAGGTGGTGATATCTGAGCAGAGCAGTGATGAAAGTCATGGAATGAGCCCCATGATTATACAGAGGAATACTTCACAGGCAGAGAGAACAAGTGCAAAGGCCCCGTGGTAGGAATGTGCTCAGTAAATACAAGAAATGGCAGCTAAGGTACTATGGTTGGAACAGAGCAAGTAAGGAGAAAAATGTTAGGAAAATTAGATCAGAGAAGTAGTGAGACTCAAGCATGTACAGCCCTGGGAGCTAGTTTAAGAAATTTGCATTCTACTCTCAGTGAAATGCTTTGAGAAAAGGAATAATAATAACACATTTATGTTTTTAGCTGGGGATTACACAGCTGCTATAAGGCAACAGACACAACGGAAGAAAGCAAAAGCAGAAACTAAGACAAAGTTGCATGTAATGGCAGGGACTAGTGTAGCTGTTAGGGGAATGATGAGAATAGGTTGTTGTGTTAGTCAGGGTTCTCTAGAGGGACAGAACTAATAGGATATATATGTAAGTTAATAGTTTCTTAACTTATATGTTTCACAATAGGCTGTCTGCAAGCTGAGGAGCTAGGAGAGCCAGTTCAAGTCCCAAATCTGAAGAACCTGGAGTTTGATGTTCAAGGGCAGGAAGCATCCTGCATGGGAGAAAGATGTAGGCTGGGAGGGTAGGCCAATCTCTCTCTCTCTCTCTCATGATTTTCTGCTTTCTTTGTATTTGTTAGTAGCCGATTAGATTGTGCCTACCAGATTAAGGGTGGATCTGCCTTTCCCAGCCCACCGACCCAAATGTTAACCTCTTTTGGCAACACCCTCACAGACACACCGAAATCAATACTTTGTATCATTCAATCCAGTCAAGTTGACACTCAGTATTAACTGTCACAAGTCCCCTTGTCATCTTGAATCCATACACATCTCCTGAGATCATACATAATCTTCAAATAAAGAAAATAATAAAGTCATAGTTATGCCTAACCTAATACAACTATCCTTTGTACAACTGGAAATGCACCAATCCCCAATCCAAATATTATTGCATAAAGTTAACAATACTTAAATACTGATGTAAAGTCAGTAAATCTTATGTCACATGATAAAGGAAAAGGAAATATTTTTTCTTAGTGCAAGTGTATACATGCACAAACATGCTTTTGGCAAAAGGAGGAGGAAATACTGATGATAATTACAGTCCCTGTTTCTGCAGCTGGTCATGTGGTGTAGCTGGTATTGAGGACTACCTTCTTCTATGCCCATTTGGTATTCCCTTTGCCTTCAGCAAGCACCTCAGAAGGTTGTGGGTTTTTCCCTGGTAGGGCGACCCAAACCTTCATTCCTGAGGGGTCTGGGCCATCTGTAGTCCTGCCTGGACTGGGCCGTTGTAGTTTCCCATGGACCTTAATCACAGGGCATGGTAATACTAAGAGATTCCCTGATGGATCTCCTGTATTCCATGAAAACTCTCCTATACCTCTGTTGTGGAGTAGTAGACTGATTTCATCTTGATAATCTGGGTCAATCACCCCAGTCAACACTGTAACTCTTTTCTTAGCCTGTTGACTTAAGGGTAGAAGGAGCCCAAAGTACCCAGGTGGCAATCTTATCTTCCAGTTTAATGGAATTCTTGCTGTGACTCCCATGGCAATGTTCCTCCCTCTGGAACTAAGACCTCTAGGCCAGTAGAACATAATGTCGTGGGAACAGGAAGCAAAAATCTTTCTGGGGGGTGACTAGAGATGATGGTGAGTGCTGCCACTTCCACTTCCACCCCTTGATTCCTGGACCTGTGAATCCTGGTTATGAGAGACACTGATTCAGAGCATACATGGCCTTCTTAAGAACTTTGCCCCAGCCCTGAAAAGTATTGTTACCTAGTTGGTAACTAATTGTGACTTCAAAAGGCCATTCCACCATTCTATCAATCCAGCTGCTTCAGGATGATGGGGAAAATGGTAAGACCAGTGAATTCCATGAGCATGAGCCCACTGCCACACTTCTTTAGCCATAAAGTGGGTGCCTTGGTCAGAGGCAATGCTGTGTGGAATATCATGATGGTGGATAAGGCATTCCATGAGTCCATGGATGGTACTCTTGGCAGAAGCATTGCTTGCAGAATAGGCAAACCCATATCTGGAATAAGTGTCTATTCCAGTGAGGACAAATCTCCGCCCTTTCCATGATAGAAGAGGTCCCATATAATCAACCTGCCACCAGGTAGCTGGCTGATGACCCCGAGGAATGGTACCATATCAAGGGCTCAGTATTGGTCTCTGCTGCTGGCAAATTGAGCATACAGTACTGGCTATAGCCAGGTCAGCCTTGGTGAGAGGAAGTCCATGTTTCTAACCCCATGGATAACCTCCATCCCTGCCACTATGGGCACTTTGTTCATGGGCCCATTGGGCAATGACAGGGTTGGCTAGAGAAAGAGGCTGAGTGGTGTCAACAGACTGGGTCATCCTATCACTTGATTATTAAAATCTTCCTCTGCTGAGGTCACCTGTTGAATACTCACATAGGATACAAATATCTTCATGGTTTTTGACCACTCAGAGAAGTCCATCCACATACCTTTCCCCAAATTTCTTTGTCATCAATTTTCCAATCATGCTTCTCCCGCGTCCCTGACTGTCCACTCAAACCATTAGCTGCCTTCCATCAATCAGTACACGATTGCACATCTGGCCATTTGCCCTTCTATGTAAAGTGCACAACCAGGAGCACGCCTCAAAGTTCTGCCCCCTGGGAATATTTCTCTTCGCTGCTCTCCTTCAGGGATGTCCTAGAAAGGGGCTGTAGTGCTACAGCTGTCCACTTTTGGGTGGTGCCTGAATATCATGCAGAACCAACTGTGAACCAGGCCCTAGTCTTCTCTCCCTCTGTCAACTGATTAGATGAACATTGAAATTGACCTTTGAATTTGACAATGTAGAGATCATGGTCATGTTTACAACAATAGGTTTTCATTCTTTTTTAAAAGGATGAAAAAAGAGGAAATAGAGGGAGTGATTATAGAGAACTTTTTTGTTGAGTTTTTCTCTGAATGGAAGCAGAAAAGGGAGATAGTAGATGGAAGAACAATAGGATGCAAAGTACAAAAAAGATATAATTTGCAAAAATGACCATAATTATCTTCCCTGTATTCATTTCCCCTTTGCACTGTGACTTTGCAGATCTTTGCATCAAGAGACAGAATCTGAAATGGCCATGCTGCTTGTTTGACCATCAAAAGGCAGTCAAAGTGATATTCTTCTGAGCTTCATGATGCCTTGCAAACTCTCCACTATCTCCTGAAATATCATCCAGTCACCATGTTGACAAGCCCAAGCTAGCCTGCTGGATGATGAGACATGTGTCTCCATCACCCCAAATCTCCTTTTGACACTCTCACTCTGTCACTCAAGTACAACCAACCCCCAGAAGCAGAGTCACCTAACCAAATAAAAATTAACCAACATACATGAGGGAGCCCAGCAAGAGTAGAATGATCCCACCTCAAGATCTATCTAAACATAATATGGAATGTATAAATGTGAATGATGAAAATGTTAATGTAATTAAGCATTACATTTAATGTCCTGGCATAGTCAAATGGGGTCAAATTTAAAGGTTCACACAATTTAATACATTATTTTAAGTGCATATTTATTATCCACTTTTTAAATTTTTTCTTTATTTATTTTGAGAGAGAGACCTGCCCAGGCTTGGGTGCAATGGTGGGATCTCAGCTCACTGCAACCTCCACCTTCTGGGTTCAGCTGAAACTATAGGCACGCACCACCATCCCCAGCTAATTTTCGTATTTTTTGGTAGAGATGGGGTTTTACCATGTTGGCCAGGCTGGTATTGAACTCCTGACATCACGTGATCCACCCACCTCAGCCTCCCAAAGTGCTGGGATTTACAGGCATCAGCCACCACACCCAGCCTGTTGTCCACTTTAAGATATATGAAAAGTTTACTCATTCATTTATGTACATGTATGGATAGAATAGATATTATGGAATAGTTTCTCAGTAATTTCCTGCAAATAACAAGTTAAGATTCCTTGCATCTTAATTTCTAAACTGGGGAATATTTAGCAACCATTTTTGTAAGCTTCTGTCCTTTTTAAGGACAGATCATTGATCCCTTCTCTGATCGCTAACAGTTAATAAATTATCTAAATATTGCAGCAGCTGCATGTAGGAAGCTATCTTTATGAACTCCTGCCAACTGCAACATACAAAGAAACACTCAAAAGTACTTAAACATGCAAAATAGAATATGATGCTTTCTATGTAGAAAATTATTTCTCACTTTTGCAATAAAAACATATTCCAAAGCATTAAATCATTATGGAAATAAATGCCAAATAATTCTTCTAAAGACCATTAATATTTGCTTAATCATATCAGTTTCTCTAAAAAGAAAACATATCATGCAACAAAAATGCCCCAATTTAGCTACATAACCAACTGATCTTTAGGAAAAAGTAAAATCCTGTTTATCTGCTATCTATTAGATTTATTAGTAAGGATATCACTTGAGAGACAAGAGAACTGGCACCTGAAAGCTACAGAGAGCACCATTGTGAACATCTCCATTGCAATAAAAACATCTTTCAAAACAGTTATAAAATGTAAATGAAAAAATGACAACTGTGAGTTCTCCCCAGTAGGTGAGACTATATATCCCTGAAAACTTGAAAAGTCAACTCTCATTGAAAATTATTTGCTGGTTAGTCTTCTACCTAAAAGTGGGTACCAGCCTTTAAAGACACCAGACATACTCTGTGATAAGAAAGAGGAGAAAAATCTAAGCATGATAAAACCAAAACTAGAAAATCTGAGTAACGGACTGTTAAGTCAAAGAAGCATTAGCAGAACAATGAGATGAGAACAGCTCATATAGGGATGAGGGACAACAGTCCCTGAGCAGAAAAAGGGCCTGAGACAAAAGAATGAAGCTGTACAGAGACATGAACTTTCCTATATCTCATAAAATTGTAATGAATTAGTAAACACCAACTAGGGGCTAGATCTACAGTTCAGAGTCTCTTGGAGCCCCAAGTACAAGTGAAGTCCATATCCACTCATGAAATCTTTTCCAAGGGCATCCACCAGGTGATCATGAGAAGGACTGCTGGCAGAGTATAAGACCTGTGTGCCTCCTTCAGTGTCACAAGCATACATGACCAGCCAAAGAGTAAGAGTGGAGCAGGAGTATCTACAGAAGCCTATCCGTTCTCCAAAAACTGTAAATACCGAGAAATGATCAGCTGCTACTAGTAACAGGCACAGAACCTCCCAGGTTTTGATTCCCTTTCAAATATAGAGGAAAAGCCATCGGTCACTGAAGTGGTAAGAACCATGCCCATATCCCAGAGTTGACCTTGGTGTTCCATGAAACAAAAGCCAGCTTCCTCTGGGGCAGAGCAGGAACCCTTCCATCCCTCATTCCAGGCAAAGATAAACTGCACCCAAAGCAGCAAAAGTCCCACTTGTGCTTAGTATTCTTCCCTTTACAAGGCAATGTTCAGCTACCACCCAGGGAGGGTAAGAAACCTGCTCATACCCAAGATCTTCCACCAAACAAGCTAGTTTTGCTGCCACTAGGAGAAGAAGTAGGAAATTTGCCTGTACTCTCCAAGTGCACTAGGGAACAGGCGGGAAGTTTGAGAAAACCCCACTTCAGCTGCCACCCAGGAAGGCAAGAAACTTACTCACAACCAATATCTCCCACCTATACAAGATAGATTTGTTGACACTAGGAGAAGCAGCATGAAATTTACTTGCACTCACCAAGTGCACTAGGGAACAGGCAGAAAGGTTGAGAAAACCCCACTTATGAGGCTCATATGTGTAAGACCTGCCCAAGTCTAAGGGTGGAGGAGGGGAATGAGAAACACTCCTGTTATCGTCGGAAGCCTTGTACCAAATAACAAGGAACATAGCTGTGCATTAGGGGAAGCGCAAGAGCATGACAAAGAAACCTGTGATTCAGGTCAGCAAGGCTGACTGAAGACTGGGGGTGAGGCAAAAACATGGAGAAACACATCCTGGGACCCCAAGCCCCACTTTAGGCCAAGATAATAGCAGCTCAACACTAGAGGATATCCACTGATAAAAAGAATGAACCTTGATTTTTATGTCACCATGTATTAAAAACTAACTCAAAACAGATCATACACCTAGGTTGAAGAGCTGAAGCTCTAAAACTTCTAGAAGAAAATGTAAATAACTGCTAAAGTCAATAAGAAAACAACACAACATATAAGAAGAGCAAACAACCACCTAAAAGATGCTCATTATCTTTAATCATTAGGAAAATGCAAGTTTTTAAACCACAGTGAGATGCTATCAATACTATGCATGCATTAGAATTACTAATATAAAAAGACTGGTCATACCAAATTTTATATAGAATGGGGGAAAAATTGCAATTTTCATTCATTGTTGGGGGAATGCAAAATGCCACTTTGAAAATATGAATGCACAGCCACTTTGAAAAACAGTTTGATGGTTTTTTATGAAGGTAAGCATGCATTTACTACATTGGCTAATAAATCCACTCCTAGGCATAAACCCAAGAGAACCGAAAATGTGTTTCTGTACAAGGACCTATACATGAATGGTTTTAGTAACTTTAGCCATAAATGTCCCAAACTGTAAACAATCCAAATGTTCTTCAAATGGTGAGTGGATAAACAAAATCCATAAATGAAATACTGTTCAGCAAGAGAAAGGAACAAACTACCAATATATGCAACAAAATGGAGGAAATAAATGCCAAATAATTCTTCTAAAGACCAATAATATTTGCTTAATCATATCAGTTTCTCTAAAAAGAAAACATATCATGCAACAAAAATGCCCCAATTTAGCTACATAACCAAGACAGGGTGGGGTGTTGCCTCACCCAAGGAGTACAACAGACCAGAGAACTCCCCGCCCTACCCAAGGAAGGCCATTGGGGACTTTCCTGGGCACTCTAGCACTCCTGCTCAGATACTGTACTTTTCCCATGGTCTTTACTGCCCAGAGACCAGGAGATTCCCACCAGTGCCAACACCGGCGCAGCGGGTTTCCTGCACAAAACTGGACGGTCGTTTTAGCCCGTACCTAGAATGCTCGCGAGACAGAACCGCCTATTCCCCTGAAAACAAATAAAAAAAGAGGGGCTGAAGGCAGGAAGCCAAGTGATCTGGCTCGGCAGGTCCCACCCCCACAAAGACCAGCAAACTGAGTCCCACTTGCTTGAGATTTTCACAGCCAGCCAGCATAGCAGTTTGAGCATAAAGCCCCACTTTCCCAGGACAGAGCACCTGAGAAAAGGTGTGGTTGTGATTTCCACTTCTGCAGACTTAAACATCCCTGCCCAGCAGCTATGAAGGGAGCAGCAGAGCTCCCAGCACAGCACTTGAACTGTAAAAATGGACAGACTGACTCCTCAAGTGGCTCCCTGACCCCATATATCCTAAGAGACACCTCATACAGGAAAATTCTGGCTGACATCTGGTGATTACCCTTCTGGAACAAAGCTACCAGAGGAAGAAAGGGGTAGCAATCCTTGCTGTTTTCCAGCTCCCACAGGTGATTCCCAGGCAAGCAGGATCTGGAGTGGACCTTCAGCAATCCTGCAGCACAGGGGCCTGACCATTAGATAGAAAACTAAAAAACAGAAAAATAGCTTCAACATCAACAGAAAGGATGTCCACTCAGAGACCCCATCTGAAAGTCACCAGCTTCAAATACCAAAGGTAGATAAATCCAGGAAGATGGGAAGGAACCAGTGCAAAAAGGCTGAAATCAACAAAAACCAGAACACCTCTTCTCCAAGGGATCACAGCTACTTACCAGCAAGGGAACAAAACTGGATGGAGAATGAGTTTGACGAATTGACAGAAGCAGGCTTCAGAAGATGGGTAATAAAATTCTCTGAGCTAAAGGCACATGTTCTAAACCAATGCAAATAAACAAAAAACCTTGAAATAAGGTTAGATGAAATGCTAACTAGAATAACTGCTTAGAGAAGAACATGAATGACTTGATGGAGCTGAAAAACACAGCATAAGAACTTCACGAAGCATAAACAAGTTTCAGTAGCCGAATCCATCAAGCAGAAGAAAGAATATCAGAAATTTAAGATCAACTCAATGAAATAAAATGAGAAGGCAAGATTAGAATTAAACCAAGTTGGAGAACACCCTTCAGGATATTATCCAGGAGAACTTTCCCAACCGAGCAAGGCAGGCCAACGTTCAAATCTAGGAGATACAGAGAACACCACAAAGAAATTCCTCAAGGAAAACAACTCCAAGGCACATAATCGTCAGATTCACCAGTGTTGAAATGAAGCGGAAAATGCTAAGGGCAGCCAGAGAGAAAGGTCGGGTTACCCACAAAGGGAAGCCCATCAGACTCACAGCAGATCTCTCAGCAGAAACCCTACAAGCCAGGGGAGACTGGGGGCCAATATTCAATATCCTTAAAGAAAAGAACTTTCAAACTAGAATTTCATATCCAGTCAAACTAAGCTTTTTAAATGAAGGAGAAATAAAATCCTTTAAGGACAAGTAATTGCTGAGAGATTCTGTCCCTACCAGACCAGCCTTACAAGAGCTCCTGAAGGAAGCACTAAACATGGAAAGGAACAACTAGGACCAGCCACTGCAAAAACATGCCAAATGGTAAAGACCATTGACACAATGAAAAAACTGAATCAACTAACTGGCAAAACAACCAGCTGGTATAAAAATGGCAGGATCAAATTCACACATAACAATATTAACCTTAAATGTAAATGGGCTAAATGCCCCAATCAAAAGACACAGACCGGCATATTGGATAAAGAGTCAAGACCCATTGGTGTGCTGTAGTCAAGAGACCCATCTCATGTGCAAAGATACACATAGGTTCAAAATAAAGGGATGGAGGAAGATTTACTAAGCAAATGGAGAGAACACACACACACACACACACACACACACACACACGCACACAGGGTTGCAATCCTAGTCTCTGATAAAGCAGATTTTAAACCAACAAAGCGCAAAAGAGACAAATAAAGGTATTACATAAGGGATCAATGCAACAAGAGCTAACTATTCTAAATATATATACACCCAACACAGAAGCATCCGGATACGTAAAGCAAGTTCTTAATGACCTACAAAGAGACTTAGACTCCCACACAATAATAGTGGGAGACTTTAACACTCCACTGTCAATATTAGACAGATCAATGAGACAGAAATGTCAATCTTAGACAGATCAATGCGACAGAAAATTAGCAAGAATATCCAGGACTTGAACTCAGATCTGGACCAAGTGGACCTCATAAACATTTACAGAACTCTCCACCCTAATCCACATAATATACGTTGGTCTCAGTACCACATAGTATTTACTCTAAAACTGACCACATAATTGGAAGTAAATCACTCCTCAGCAAATGCAGAAGAACAGAAATCATAACAAGAAGTCTCTAGATCACAAGGCAATCAAATTAGAACCCAGGATTAAGAAACTCACTCAAAACCACACAACTACATGGAAACTGAACAACTTGCTCCTGGATTATCCAACTATTGGATAAATAATGAAATGAAGGCAGAAATAATGATGTTCTTCAAAACCAATGAGAATGAAGACACAACGTACCAGAATCTCTGGGACACATTTAAAGCAGTGTCTAGAGGGAAATTTATAGCACTAAATGCCTACATGAGAAGCAAAGAAAATTGACACCCTCTCATCACAATTAAAAGAACTAGAGGAGCAAGATCAAACAAATTCAAAAGCTAGCAGAAGACAAGAAATATCTAAGATCAGAGCAGATCTGAAGGTGATGGAGACACAAAAAACCCTTCAAAAAAATCAATGAATCCAAGAGCTGTTTTTTTTTTTTTTTTTTTGAAAGAGCAACAAAATAGACTGCTAGCCAGACTAATAAAAAAGAAAAGAGAGAGGAATCCAACTGATGCAACAAAAAATGATACAGGGGATGGCACCACCAATTGCACAGAAATACAAACTACCATCAGAGATTACTACAAACACCTCTATCCACATAAACAAGTAAATCTAGAAGAAATGGATAAATTCCTGGACACTTACACCTACCCAAGACTAAGTTGAATCCCTGAATAGACCAATAACAAGGTCTGAAGTTCAGACGGCAATTAATAGCCTACCAACCAAAAAAACAAACAAACAAACAAACAAACAAAACCAAAAAAACACCAGGGCCAGAGGGGTTCACAGCCAAATTCTACCGGACATACAAAGTGGAGCTGGTACCATTCCTTCCGAAACTATTCCAAACAATACAAAAAGAGGGAATCTTCCTCAACTTATTTTGCTAAACCAGTATCATCCTGATACCAAAACCTGGCAGAGATACAACTAAAAAAGAAAATTTCAGGCCAACATCTATGATGAACATTGATGCAAAAATCTTCAATAAAATGCTGGCAAACCGAATCCAACAGCACATCAAAAAGCTTATCCATCATGATCAAGTTTGCTTTATCCCAGGGATGTAAGGCTGGTTCAACATATGCAAATCTATAAACGTAATCCATCACATAAACAGAACTAAAGACAAAAACCACATGATTACCTCAATAGATGCAGAAAAAGTGTTCAACAAAATTCAACAGCCCTTTATGCTAAAAACTCTCAATAAACTAGGCATCAGTGGAATATATCTTAAAATAATAAAAGCTATTTATGACAAACCCACAGCCAATATCATACTGAATGGACAAAAACTAGAAGCATTCCCTTTGAAAACTGGCACTAGACAAGGGTGCCATCTCTCACAAGTCCTATTCAACACAGTACTGAAAATTCTGACCAGAGCAATCAGGCAAGAAAAAGAAATTAGGTTATTCAATTAGGAAAAGAGGAAGTCAAATTGTCTCTATTTGCAGATGATGTGATTGTATATGTGGAAATCCCATTATCTCAGCCCAAAATCTCCTTAAAATGATAAGCAACTTCAGCAAAGTCTCAGGATACAAAATCAATGTGAAAAATCACAAGTATTCCTACACACCAGTAACAGACAAACAGAGAGCCAAATCATGAGTGAACTCTCATTCACAATTGCTACAAAGAGAATAAAATACCTAAGAATACAACAAGGGATATAAAGGACCTCTTCAAGGAGAACTACAAACCATTGCTCAAGGAAATAAGAGAGGACACAAACAAATTGAAACAAGACATGCTCATGGTTAGGAAGAATCAATATGGTAAAAATGGCCATACTGCCCAAAGTAATTTATAGATTCAATGCTATCCCCATCAAGCTATCATTGACCTTCACAGAATTGGGAAAAACAACTTAAACTTCATATGGAACCAAAAAAGAGCCCACATAGCCAAGACAATCCTAAGCCAAAAAAACAAAGCTGGAGGCCTTATGATATCTGACTTCAAACTATACTACAAGGCTGCAGTAATCAAAACAGCATGGTACTAGTACCAAAACAGAGATATGTAGACCAATGGAACAAAACAGAGGCTTCAGAAATAATACCACACATCTACAACCATCTGATCTTTGACAAACCTGATGAAAACAAGCAATGGGGAAAGGATTCCCTATTTAATAAATGGTGTTGGGAAAACTGGCTAGCAATGTACAGAAAGCCGAAACTGGACCCCTTCCTTACACCTTATACAAAATTAACTCCAGATGGATTAAATATTTTAACATAAGACCGAACACCCTAAAAACCCTAGAAGAAAACCTAGGCAATACCATTCAGGACATAGGCATAGGCAAGGACTTCATGACTAAAGCACCATAAGCAATGGCAACAAAAGCCAAAATAGACAAATGGGGTCTAATTAAACTCCAGAGCTTCTGCACAGCAAAAGAAACAATCATTAGACTGAACCATGCAACCAACAGAATGGAAAAAAAATTTGCAATCTACCCATCTGACAAAGGGTTAATATCCAGAATCTACAAAGAACATAAACAAATTGACTAGAAAAAAAAACAAGCAACACCATCAAAAAGTGGGCAAAGGACATTAACAGACACTTCTCAAAAGAAGACATTTATGCAGCCAACAAACATTTGAAAAAATGTTCATCATCACTCGTCATTAGAGAAATGCTAATCAAAACTACATGAGACACCATATCACACCAGTTAGAATGGCAATCATTAAAAAAATCTGGAGACAACACATGCTGGAGAGGATGCAGAGAAATAGAAATGCTTTTACACTGTTGGTGGGAGTGTAAATTAGTTCAACCATTGTGGAAGACAGTGTGGCAATTCCTCAAGGACCTAGAAATAGAAATTCCTTTGACCCAGCAATCCCATTACTGGGTATATACCCAAAGGATTATAAATCATTCTGTTATAAAGACACATGCACATGTATGTTCATTGTGGCACTGTTTACAATAGCAAAGACTTGGAACTAACCCAAATGCCCATCAATAATAGACTGGAAAAAGAAAATGTGGCACATATACACCATGGAATACTGTGCAGCCATAAAAAAGGATGAGTTTATGTGCTTTGCAGGGACATGGATGAAGCTGGAAACCATCATTCTCAGCAAACTGACGCAAGAACAGAAAACCAAACATTGCATGTTCTCACTCATAAGTGGGTGTTGAAAATGAGAACACATGGACCCAGGGAGGGGAACATCACACACTGGGGCCTGTTGCGGGGTGGGAGAGCTAGGGGAGGGTTAGCAGGGGTAGGGGAATTGGGGAGAGATCGCATAAGGAGAAATACCTAATGCAGGTGATGGGGGGGTGGATACAGCAAACCACCCTGGCATGTGTATACCTATACAACAATCCGGCATGATCTGCACATGTACCCCAGAACTTATAGTTTAAAAAAACTGGTAAATTAACTTTTTTGGTATGTAAAATATGTCGCAATAAAGAGAAGAGAAAATTAAAATCTTAAATATTTAACCCTGTTCAAAATCAGAGTATAAGAACCAGTGCATGCTCATTAGTATACAGATGAGTATTTTTTTTTTAAAGAGCCACTGCATTAGTCAAACAAAAGTATAGCATTTGTACATGAGTACAAGTTGTTGGCTATCCAGCTGCACCTGGAATTTCTTGGTCACAACTTTTCTTCACTGGAGACAGAACAAGTGCATCCTGATTCCAAAAGTTCTATTTAAGTCAAGGAAACACGTGTGACTTATCTTACACTACTTTTTCCCAAAAGAATTAATGAAGGAAATTGTCACTACAGGATGTGCAATTGCTAAGAAAAACTCAGAAATAAAGATTAGCAAAAAAATATGAGAGGTTAGTCGATGAGGTCCTTAGAGAGAAATAATAAACAAAGTTTAGAAACCAACTTCCTTAGCTTTATTCTTTTAGATTAACCTGTTCAAAGTAAGTTCTACCCAAGCTAATGCGGAAGGGGAGTTCTGTGCTTCCTTGAAGATTTCAGTGAAACTTTGTTTTCAATTCTAGCAAAATCTCTGAAAATCGAACAACTAGTTGGCCTTAAGGAACAGCTCTTTGATTTTATTTCCCATTATGAGAAAAAGTATAAAGTAGGTATATAAGCTCTTACCTTGTGTTGACTGCACACAGTAGGGTTTGAGGTAGAAAATGCGGAGAAGGAGCTCTGAGTGTTCACATCATGGTTATCTAGTGAGGAAGATGTTCCAGCTTTTTACCTACAAAAACACATACACATTAGCTGTCTGAGTTCCTGCTAGAGTTGGTATAAGCAGAACACATTTATCCAGGGATATGATGTGGTTGGATGTGACTGCCAACAATGCTTAGGTGGCCTAATTTATTATGCACATCCTTTACTGGGAACTCCTTTTCAGTGGTAGTCAATGGACTATAAGTATCACTTGCTGTGAAATGCAGATTGTTGTTATAGATGCTTTGCCACATCCCAGAGTTAATTTCCAGTTCTCCTTTAGCACCGTTCCCAACTTTTTATATCTTTGTTGTATTCTTTTCTTCTGAAATACCCCATCTCCTTCTCTTGTTGATTTTAAATTAAAAAAAAAATACTCTGGTATCATTAAAGAGGCTCCTCCTAGCTCTAAGATTCATGAGCATATTAAAACAAAATCTATTGAAATGAATCTTTTCACTGAGCCAGTATCTAAACCAGAAAAAGAACAAATTTTTCTGAACTAAGTAAAAATGAATTTTCAAGAAAGTGTCCCAAAATTTTAATAAAAAAGTAAACTTTTTTATATTATATCGGGAAAAAAATGATTACTTAAGGAGATTGATAAATGTCTGATGCTTTATTCAGGCCACTCAAGCTATTTTTGGTGACTGTCAAAACCATAAAATGTCTGTTTAATCGCCAAATGTCTTTTTGTACTTTCCTTTTCCACTTTTGTAGTCCCTAATTGTAGCACAGAATGAGTTGCAAAATAGAAAGGAACTTACTGTATCAGAATTTGCCTACAAGTCATTACTAATAAACATAGCCATTCTTTATCAATTTCATCAAATGTTTTAAAATAATTTACAGGTCTCTAACAATCTCATTTTTAATAAATAAAGTATTAAACAGCACATTAAACTCATCCACATTTGGAAAATGTGCTTCATGCTATGTTCCATTCTCTGAAATCAGATATCCTGGGGTTATTGACAATTGACAAATTATTCTACCCTTTTTGATTTTTAACTGAGCTCAGTTTATAATGTACAACATTAAAAACAGATTACATGCTTGACATAGGAATGTAGTTTAAGAATATTATGATACATCCAAAAAAATGGAATATTACAAAGGCATTATAAGGTATTCTATAAATCTATAGTAAAATATACATATGTTTATGAAATATTTCAAAGTGAAACAATCAGGTTATGAAATACATATGATAAATATAATTTGAAAAGAAAACATATGTTGTGTATACATGGAGGTGTGGAAATTTAGAAGAAGTAGTTTAAAAAACACTAGGTAAGTGCAGTCATCATTCAGTAGCATTATGGGGATAGTTTCTTCTTTTACTTATTTATATTTTCTAATTTTTATGATGAACATTAAATACTTGTGTAATCAAAACAAATATCTAGAACTTATAAACTTTCACATCAGATTCTTGGACACAAGAAAATACAGTAATTGGAGAGCAAAATCTATCTAAGTGCAGAAAACCGTATTTTCAATCTGTAAGTTTTATGCATGTGCCGATATCACGATAATGGTTTTTTTTACATAACTAATCATAAAACCAAGCATGAGGCATAACAAACACTTAGGGTAATAGCTAAGGTACTTTAATGGTAAGTCCAGAAGGGGCACATAAGAGTACCCCTTCTTCAGTTTTCTAAGTAGTTGCACAAAAATTGTCACAGAATAGTACCTGTGAGTTACCTTTTCTCTCTCAGTGACTCAGGAAGCTATCTGCTGATTCAAAGGCACACTCCTACCTTGAAATACATACTTACAAAGAAACATGTAATAGAAACACTAGTGCAGTGCTTCCCCATAAGCCAGGCACTATCTAAATGCTTTACATGTAAAACCCATTCAATCATCTCAATATTATGATGTCATATTACTATTATCCCCATTTTCCAGATGAGGAAACTCATGCAAATAGGGGTTAAGCAATTTATTAAAATACTTAGGGCTCGTCGGTGGCAGAGAAATATCCAGATCTAGGCAGCCAGGATCTATATATATTTTTAACCACTATGTTATACTAATTCTCAAAAGAAAGTTAATAGAATATTAACAGAAAATAAAATTTGTGTGTGTGTGTGTGCCTGTGTGTGTGTGTGTGTGCACGCATATATATATATATATATATATATATATATATATATATATATGTTTTTGTTTTTGTTTTTGTTTTTTGAGACAGGTCTTACTCTGTCGTCCAGACCTTCGTGCAGTGGCACTATCTGGGCTCATGCAACCACTACCACCCAGGTTCAAGTGATTCTTCTGTCTCAGCCTCCCAGATAGCTGGGACCACAGGGGCCCACCATTACCACCCAGCTAATTTTTGTATTTTTAGTAGAGATGGGGTTTCACCACTTTGGCTGGACTGGTCTTGAACTCCTGACCTCAAATGATCCACCCACCTCAGCCTCCCAAAGTGCTGGGATTCCAGGTGTAAGCCACCATGCCTGGCCCATTTTTGTGTGTGTATACAGATATTTACACACACACACACACACACACACACACACTTTTATATATAAAAGTGCTGGGATTACAGGCATGAGCCACCATGCCTGGCCTATTTTATATATTTATATACGTAAATATATAAAATTTTATGAGGCATCACAAACACTTAGGTTTGAAGAGCTAAGGAACTTTTACAGTGGGTACCTATAATCCCAACTATTCAGGAGGGTGAGGTAGGAAAATCACTTGAACCCAGGAGGCAGAGTTTGGGGTGAACCCAGATCCCATCACTGTACTCCAGAGGAGATGACACAGTGAGACTGTATAAAAAACAACAACAAAAAAAAGTTGGTGGACTTTTTATAATCACAGACTTCTACTAGTAATCCACGTGCTAGTTCCTGAAGCTCATGTACAAGTTTTCAGATGTTTGCTCTCTGCCCAGAGTCCTCACCCAAAGCCCTCATGGGGCTTGCATGCTCCAAGGCTAGATAATCTCCAGGATTTCCAATGTTGCCTACAAGGTCCCTAGGTATCTTCTACTTCCTCTACCCTCTGAGACATTCTCAGCATGCTCTGACTCAATGGAATATTATTGATACACAGAATAAGTAGAGGAGAAAAGAAAATAGTCCCTCCCACATCTCTCCGGAAGAGGCCACTACAAATTTGCTGACCTCACTGACCCTTTCATATCTGCTGGTCTTTTTTGTTGTTGCTGAATCCAGATGAGGAAAAATAAGACTTCACCATGACCAACAGGTAAAGGAAAGGCATAAACTTGGCTAAGAATTTCCATTGGTGACAGTCCAATTAACCCTACCAAATTTTTTTTCAATTATTTATTCATTTTTTTAAAAAATATACAGAGTCTCACTCTGATGCCCAGGCTGGAGTGCAGTGGCATGATCTCAGCTCACAGCAACCTCCACCTACCACGTTCAAGCTATTCTCATGCCTCAGCCTCCCAAGTAGCTAGGACTACCGGCACGCACCACCACACTGGGCTAATCTTTGTATTTTTAGTAGAGACAGGGTTTCTCCATGTTAGCCAAGCTGGTCTCAAACTCCTGGTCTCAAGTGATCCGACCACCTCAGCTTCCCAAAGTGCTGGCATTACAGGCTGACCCACCACTCTTGGCCCTAATCCTCCCGCATTTCTACTGGGCTTCACATGTTACAGCTCAGGACCAAGTGTGAATAATTAAAATTGTTAGCATGCTAAAGTTTGGTGCTTCTGAAACCCAGACAGCAACACTCATTTAAATAACAGGGCTACTTAAAAGGTTAAACAAAAGTACAGTAGATAAATGTATATGTAGATGTCTCATTATCTTAGCCATTATTTAATGTTTGGGCAAAAAAAAAATACAATTCAACAATATGATAAATTTTGAAATAACTTCTGACATTGCCTTTTGACCATGTAATTAATAATTTATAATAGCACCAAAATTTTAAAGCATTGTTCAGCTAATGGATTCAGAGGAATATTCTGTGATTGTTCTGGGAAAATTAGAGATAACAGTTGAGATTAAAAACAAAAACAAAAACAAAAACACCTGAGTGGGCTGGGCATAGTGGCTCACACCTGTAATCCCAGGATTTTGGAGGCCAAGATGAATGGATCACTTGAGGTCATGAGTCTGAGACCAGCCTGGCCAAAATGGTGCAATCCCTTCTTTATTAAAAATGCAAAAAAATTAATTGGGCATGATTTAGGTGCCCATAATCCCAGGAATTCTGGAGGCTGAGGTGGGAGAATCACATGAACCTGGGTTGTTGAGACTGCAGTGAGCAATGATCATGCCACTGCACTCCAGCCTCGGCTACAGAGTGAGACCCTGTCTCAAAATCAATCAAACAAAAAACACCTGAATGTCTTTTCCTCTTATCAATCTTAAACTTTCTGGGGATGTATGAGTTGATTTCATAACTACTATAAACACAGAAGGAAACTTTGGGGAAATGTAGCAGCTCAATCACCTTCTCCCCGCTTTCATTTGATACTGAACTTGCTCTAATCAAATTGATTCTGATTATGCTCCTGTCACTAATTTCAGCTGATCTATATCTGGGAAAAAAAAAGTCTGATATGACTAGTTCTTCCAGGTAAAAGGCCAAATTACTGCGATAAGAGAGAGCACAAGAGCTTTTGTCATTTCTCCTGGCTCCCACCTACGTCTTCAATTCCAGCCCCTTTCTCAAGGTCAATATGCAGGGAAACACTTAGGTTTGGAGGTATCACAGGAAATCTGGATGCAAATGCTTACGTGACTTGAGTATTTTTCCTCTTCTGCATAAAAGCATTTCAAGTCCTTGAATTATTTGTTAGCCTTTCTCATAGATGATTGAGCAAATTTGTTGATAAAACAGAATACATTTGAAAATCTTGTGCAATAAACACAGAACAGGTCAACTTTTTAAAAAAAGAAATGTGCTTTTTAAGTAATGTCTGAAATTTTCTCAATGACAAACACTCTTTGATCTTTGGGGTAGAAGAAATAGTCATTAAAAAGTAAAAGTAGGTTAATCCACATTGCTACTGTTCTCACTCTACCAAATCACTCTTGTTCAGTCTGGGTAATGATTATAATTATATGATAACCCAAATTTTCCACCACCAAGCTGTTCATTTGTCCTAAGGCTATTGCAGAACAACAGAATTGCCTCAGGTGACTATGCTCCTGTGCATGAAATTATTTTCAACAGCCTGAAGCATAACAGAATGTTTTATGTGACAAGTTTAAAAAATGTTTCTTATCAGACTGCACAAGAGTCACTTTTTCCTCTGTTGCCAATCTGAACTGTCTGGTTGGAATTTTTTTTTTTTTAAAGCTTTCATCAGACTTGGTCTGCATCTCACAGATACAGTGTCAAACAAACATATAAATGAAGTTGCTCTCGAAAGCCTGGACACCTTAACCTAGACGTCCTCCATCTTCTTGTGCCTGACATTTTCTAGTTCCCCTTGGATTATTATAAATGTTTGAAGAAATACACAGACAAATCTTGTCAAAGAACAGAAACTGAAAGTTTACAATGACAGGCAAGTAATTAAAAATGACTTTGGCATTTTCCAGTTAACCAAAACTGAAAAATACTTTCATATGATACAAAACAAAAAGACGCTTTTGTATTACACAAAACTAAAAAAATACTAGTCTGATGTTTGATGACATTCAGAAATTAGGAGCACAATTGGAAGAAACATTTAAGTATTGGCTAAGCACCAGATTTGCATAACACCTTTCTTCAGAAAATGTAATGCCTTTCTCAGCATAAGCCTGTCTGGACTAGGATAACCATGGGGCTAACAGAGGTCAGCCCCGAGATTAGCAGAGGCCCGTGCGTGCATGTGCTGTTCTCTTCGCTATAATATGCAGGCAGGTGATTCACCCTGGGCCCTTCAACAAGATGCAGTGGAGAAGGTGCCAGGCAAGCATAATTTGAAAGAACTCAGATGAGGTCTATTTTGCTTCCACTTATGATTGGTGTCAACTAAACTCTTCTAATCTTATCAATTAATCATCCATTTATTCAAAGATACACTAAAAAAAAAAAATCTATGAAGGGAAAAATCTGGTAACCCTGCCGGTTTGTTAGTCACAGTTTTCTATTAGTGAGTCAGCATGTTGTCAGCTCAGGATCCTGATACACTTCCACACATCATCTAGAGGAAAGAAAGGCAGGAAAGAGGAAACAAGAAAAAGAAAAAGAAGGAAAACTACAAAAATATAATGGAGATGAACTAGAATGGAAATTGGTAGCACTGAGTGTATGGCTACTAGCAAATTTGTCATCTCAAATCTGGAAATTTATACAACAGAGTTACCTCATGGATGATTTTCAATTCAAATCCTGATTTGTCTTGGTCTCCCTTTTCCCCATTTCTTCCACTCTCGCTAGTGTTTTTCATTATCAACTACATTATATAAAGTCCATAGAGACTTTAGAAGGTGTGGGCAACCAAATGGTATGTCAGGCTACAAGTAGAAAGACATAAAGCATGGAGGTCATGCTGAGCTTGTGGAAGAATGTGGACAAAAGAATAAAAACAGGATTATAAGAGCAGATTATAATGCTCGTGAGCACTGTGCAAAGAGAACGCATTGTAACAAATGGTTCAGGTGGGAAAATGGTGGAATATTCAATTACATAGACATGAGACAGCTTTTCAGAGCATCTGACCCCCGGATGGTAATTTAAACCTTCATCACTTTATTAGTTTTCCATTGCTGTTATAATAAATGACCACAAACTTACCAGCCTAAAACAATATCTGTGCTGTCAAGTGGTAGCAGCATGGTAAGGTATCACATCATATTGCTTCACACCTCCATTAACTTCATATACTATTTTCTACATGCCCTCCAACCTGGGCTCACATCCTCTAAATAAAATATTACCCCTATAACCCTTCCTTCAGTTTCTACTTGCCAGAGGACGTTAACTAACACTACCCCTTTGTTAACCGTGCACTTCCCAGAGATGTACTCCAGCATTCACAGGACATTTGACCTAATGACCAAAATTACCTGGTGGGACTCTGAGAATACCTCTCCTAGTAATATAAAATTGGGCTGGTAAACACTAATTTTAGACTCTGCTTGTAGCCAAAATTGAGGTGATGTAGATCACTACGTATACTGAAAAGCAGAGAAAGTTGAACTGTTAAAACAGAAAAAATAAACCAGATTTACAGATAAGCAGAGACCTAAGAGAGACAAGCTGATCCACAGACAAATGGAATTAATACTTGTCTTCATTTCTGATGAGTTTTCAGTTTTTGTTTTCATTCCCTTTTAATAAGATGCACTTGTATCTTCATAAATTTCCTCCCCGTGGATTGAGCCAGTCTGAGCTAGGCTGCTTGCAATCAAAGGGACTATTTCAATTATTGTTACTACGTAACAAACCATCCCAAGATCTGGTGACAAAAATCATCCACTTTATGATGCTCACAGATTCTGTGCATCCAGAATTTGAACAGCACTTGAGAGGAATTACTTATTTCTGCTTGACAATGCCTGGGGCCTTAGCGGGGAAGACTTGAAAGCTAGATGTGATTCACTGGCTGGAAGCTGGAATCATCTGGAGCGCCATCACTCATATGCCTGGTGAAAGATGCTGGCTGTTGGCTAGGGCTAAGCAGGGCTGTTAGCTGGAACATAAGTGTAGTCATTCTATGTGGTCTCTCCACAGGAGATTCCTCACATCATGGCCTCAACATTCCAAGACAGGAAGGAAGTGTGTGGCATTTTTATGATCCAATCTCAGGAGTGATGCAACAGCACTTCTGCCATACTTCAATGGCTGCAATAGTAACAAAGGTCTACTCATTCTCCAGGAGAGGAGACAAAGACTCCACTACTCCGTGGGAGGAATGTCAAGATCACAGTGCAAAAGCAACATGTGGAATGTGGGATCTTGTTGCAGCCAACATTGGAAAATACAATCTGATGCAGGACTTTACTCTCAGATAATAGGCGGGTTAGAAGAAGATTCTGAAGGTTTCTAGGCAAAGTGGGAGGTTTGGAGTTCATCCTGGAGTCATTGGGAAGCAGAGATATTGGAGCAGAGAAGTGACATAGAAACAGGACTAAAAGAAGGCGACTAGATAGAAAAGATAAGAATTACAGTCACCTGAGATTGTCCCATTTAATATGGCCAGGATTTTATGGTCTGATGACTTATCTTTTATGTTTTGAAGACAAGCCAGACTGGCACTATCATTATAAAAATGATCAAATGTATTTCCAACGATTTTGTTTTATTATACCAATTTTGTTTCACAATAGAACTAAAAGCTAATTGAGGCCTATATGTGATAATGTGAGTATGCAAAGTAGATCAGCATGTACCAGTTAATGGAAGTGATTTAAAATTCATCTTGTTTTATTCTATTAGAAAAAAATGATTTTCATTGTTTATCATAGCACTGACTACACACCAAGTGCTATTCTCTCGCCCCTATTTGATGTCTACATCGGAGGGTTCCTACAAACAGGAAGTGTTGGTTTTGGTGGAAAACCTTTGAACAATGCATTACATTCTCACTCATCTTCATAATATGAATGTTATTTCAGGCTTATCATGAAAGTTTAGAAGCCTGTATGGAAAGGCTGTTAAGTAAATTATCAGTAAAGTCTTCATCAGAGAAAACAGTCTAAAATCCTTCAACAGCAATAGTATATATATATATTTTTTTTTCTTTTTGTCAAGAACCTATTTAATTTTTATGCTACAGAAATAAACATTTTTATCCATCACAAATTTATGTGAAACATTGTGTCTAAAGATTTTTAAAGAAATCCAAAAGAGTTATATTAAAGATACTATGTAGAATTTTTTTGTAAGGAAAAAATTTTCTAATACATTTAATCTATTTCAACAATTGTGTATGTAGCCTTAAATTTACTAGAAATCTCTCTGCTTATTTATGTCTCCTAATTTATTGCTTGTTTAATTAGGAGAGACAGGGATGCTTTCAGCCATTTTTTTCAAGTCTCCCTCGTTAAAAATCACAGGAAATGATTCTGGAATAAAATAAAGGTTAAATGTAGCTTGGACTTTACTAATCAGTACTTAAAGAAAAAGATACCTGTTGTTTCATGAAAAGATATTGGTTTAGTAATCTATATGGAAGTAATATTTCATTCTTAAAATAACTCTAGTTTTCATAAGGGTTCCAGTTTTGTGCTTGTAATGTGTTTTACACTAGGGAGAGCTGCCTAAAACTGATATATATAGTCTTCATTTCTGAAGCCAAGGTAGGGAATATTATCTCTCAGAGTAGGTACCCAGGAGACTCTTGCACCTTATTTGTTTTACATATTTAAATGTTGTCTTTATCTTCCAAGTGTTTTGAATTCCTTGAAGTCTGAGACAGTATTTCTTTGTTGTTAAGGTATTAAATAAGAACTTACCGAACTGTTGGATTTTTGTACAAGAAGTAATGCCTAAACTTAATGCCATCTTGCTATTAGTGTTTTGACATGTATCCACCATCTGATGATTAAAATTTTGGATTTGGACAAAAATTGCAAATGCATATTGGGTTAATATATATACAATCTGTGGTCACGATTATGCTTTACAATAAAGAGATTTTATTCATTCATTTCAAAAAGCTGACAATACTTTCTAGGTGATGGAATAGTACCTTTGTGGAACTTACACATGAGAGGGCAGAAAGGAGATGAATAAATAAATAATCCAAAAGAATTTTTTTTTCTGTCTTAAAAATGAAGTCTAAAGCAGCAATAAAACACCACCGTCAGCTTTCTGCTGTTGCTGCCTTGCCAGCCCTAGTCACAGAACTGCAGCTCTCTTCAACCTCAGACCATGAGATTATCTAATTTTTCAAATTGTAATGAGTCACAGTATCTGAAACTGTAGAAATAAATTACTCAGGCACTGGTTCAGGGGGCAGAAGTGATCAGAGACCTCTACTTTAAGGCATTCATACCCTAAGGGCTCCTCCATGAAACCCACTAAAGAATTTGTCGCTGGGACATCCAGCAAACTGGAATCAAGAAAACCACATCAACCAGCCTGTCAGAAATGTGAGACAGATGTTTATCTGAGAACAGATGGAAATAAAGACTGGCAGATCCTTCTGTCCTCAGATGGGTCTCTGTTACTCCAGTATTCATGAGTCTTCATACCAACTGGCAAGTAGAAGATGTAGATACACAAAGAACAAGTTGCTTTCTCTTTCTTTTTTCTATCTCTTCTTTTTTTTTCTTTTTATTTTTTAAAAGACAGTGTCTTGCTCTTTTTCCCAGACTGGAGCACAGTGGTACAATCATAGCTCACTGTAAACTCAAACTCCTGGGCTTAAGTGATCTTTCAGCTTCAGCCTCCCAAGTAGGTAGGACTACAGGCCTGCCACCATGGCCAGCTAATTTAATTTTTTTTTTTAGTTTTATTTTTTTCTAAAGACAAGGTCTCACTTTGTTGCCCAGACTGGTCTCCAGCTGCTGGCTTCAAGTGATCCTCCCACCTTGGCCTCACAAAGTGCTGGGATTACATGCATGAGCCCCCATAGCCAATCCAGGTTGCTTTCTGTTCCAATGAGTTCAAAAAGTGCAAAGGCTGTGGTCTAATCACTAATTATTTAGTTTCTGAGATTGAAATGTTAGGTCACAGTATTCAAACCAGTAGATTTTTGCTGTGATACTCAGTCACCACAAATAGATAGCAATAATATATGGCCCTGATTGAGGTAAACACAGGAGACAACCTGGTTTCTCCTCTATCATAGCCTCCAGAGCTTGGTGGGCACCCCCTTCCTTACCCCTTACTAACATCCCCTCAATTTCTGGCCTCATTCAGGTATTGAAATATCCAGTTCCATTCAATTTCAGTCACAGTGGGGTCTGTTTGTACATTCACTGTTCATCTGCTCTCATCAGGCCAAAGATGGGGAAATGAGGGGAAGGGGACCATGTTGTATACATGAATGCTGTGGTAATGAACCACCTGAGTGGGTAATTCCATGTCCCTGACTTGGACAATGGACTCGTTGCTGATCTCTTCAAATCCTCCCTCAGCTTCTGTACACTTCCAGTCACAGCTAGGCACCTGGCCCACACACCCATGGCATCCCTGCCACACTAAACGTGGTTATACATCTTGCTCCACTGTGGGCCCCTCTCTCTACACACATGTCTATTTCAGTCAGTTACTACTTCTACAGGTAAAATCAGACACTCATGTCCAGGCATCATGGTCCCAAATACCTGAAGACACATATCAGACTCTGCTGAGAGAATTCTCTCACTAAGCTCTGTCCTGGTGGCTGCACTGTGAGTGCAGGACTGTGAGCATGTAAACCTCATTCCTTCTTGCACTGCCTACTTATTAGGCACTTCCAAACTCTCCATTTGATTCTCTTAGATCTTCCCAAATTTTGACCTGCATGACGACAGCGATAAGGTAGACAACCTCTTCCCCTCACTACCTTTACAAGGGAAATAGAAAAGCCAAAGCTCTCTTTACTCCAAAATATTCCTGACAAGGCATCCTCCCCTTGGATTCCAAGACACAGCTAACAGTCACTGGCCCAGTTCTTCTCTTGTTAATAAATCCTGTCTATGTCTCTCCCAGCTGTCTCTCCCTAGAATATGAATGCATTACCATCGGTCATCCTAAATTTGAGGCTTACCTGAAACCCAAGAGAGCAGGAAAATCCCATTTCAAATCCTGTCATATATTTAATTTATTTAAACTATGCTCTAAATTGAGACACCAATCAACAATGTTAAATGTAAAACTCATAAGAATCCATGAGAAACAGTTTGGTATTTTTTCTTTTTTTTTTTTTTTTTTTTTTTTTTTTTTTTGAGGCTGGAGTGCAATTGTGTGATCTGAGCTCACTGCAAACTCCAGCTCCTGGGTTCAAGTGATTCTCCTGCCTCAACTTCCTGAGTAGCTGGCATTACAGATGCCTACCACCATGCCCAGCTAATTTTTTGTATTTTTAGCAGAGACAGGGTTTCACCATGTTGGCCACGCTGGTATCGAACCGCTGACCTCGGGTGATCCACCCGCCTCAGCCTCCCAAAGTGCTAGGACTACAGGCATAAGCCACCTGTCAGGCCATATTTTTAATTTAAAAAGGAATTTATCTGAATGAAAATCTGCCTGTGCTCTACCTCTCTTCTTGGCAATGGGTTCTCATTTTATTTTTCCATTGTTTATTTAACACCAGACATTTATCTTAAGAAGAGAGACAGTAGAAGACAGAGAAAGCAGAGGCCAGTGGGAGAAATGCAGGAAAAGAAAAAGGAGAGGATATTTGTGAATGAGAGATTCATTGTCACTCATTATTCTGAATTCGATATGCAACTTTGCCACCCCATCCAAAGAAAATAAAATAATAGCTGATATATGATGTTTTTTACTTTTCATGACATAGTCTACCTATTTCAATGGAAGTGCTTATAAGAGTATTTAAGGAAAAACATACATGAATTTATTCTGATTAACATCAGAAAGTATTTTCTCAGAAGCCATATCATCTTATTTTGAGTATGGGAGACTGTTGCCAGTTGATTCTCAAATGGCTTTGAAAGGCAGAGCCTTACTGAGTGCTGACTGGTTGGACTAAGTCCCTCAGGCATCTATTTGCAAGTGCTAATAAGCCTGGGGACAAGGGAATCTTCAAAGGTTTGTGCTAGGTGCCTGGAGATTCTCAAAACATATAGAGCAGAAGCATTAAAAAATATGAATGTGCTTATCCAGCCCTGCTGGCTAGCTCAGATACCCAACAGAGAGAACTGAATTTCATAGAGGATTTTCCTAGCCTAGTCTGTAGTTTTCTTAATCCTGCTAACCTTGAATCATACAACTCTATGTTTGCTTTATTGGTGGTCTTCTTCTAACACAATTATATTCTTTGTTTGTGTTGGAAAGGCTATAAATATTGTTCCCTTACCTTGAGCCAGTTATCATGCTTTCTGTAGATAACTAAGTCATATTTTATATACTTGATTACAGGATATGGGCAATGATTTGTTAAACCTTTTACTCTTTTGACACCCTAGTGCTATCCACCATCCTTTTGCACTTGTTTTATGAATGAGGTCTTATATAATGAAAGCTGAACACGTTAAACATGTATGACCTGTAGGATTCTTTTTCCATCAATGAGTGACACCGATTATAGGACTTGGGAATCTAAAACTAATTCCATATCTAAGAACAAAAATCTCCATTTATATTGGACCAATGCTCAGATAACCCAAATGTCCTGATATCTCACCAAACATGACATAAATGAGTGTAAATAAGATAATATTAAAAGCCACTACCTAAATCTCGCCACTCCCTAGCCTTCACTTGCCAACCTGTACAGCCTTGGCTACCACTATCACTCCCAAGCCCATCTGTCTCCTCTCTACTTTTCTCTTGTCATTCTTTATTCTTTTATTCAATGCAGAGTCTTTACCCTAAATGTAGCAAAAATTGAGAACACTCATGTATACATTTTACAGTCTTAACCGCATAAAGGTTTGAAACTATTATCTTTTTGCATTTTTGAACAAAAGTGCAAAATCTAAAGGCACAGATTCATTGATCCAGGTAGGTTAGCAACCAATCCCTGGGCCAATTAACTGCAGCCAGGCGGGTAGCTACACTGACAAGAGGCTGCCTCTGTGGTAAATTGTAGATTATGAGGAATGGGTACAGTTCCACCAAAAAAAAAAAAAAAAAAAAAAAAAAAAGCTCTCTTTTAACAGGAAAATAGAGTCAAGTATTCATTCTTTCAATCACTTACCTATCATGTGCCCAATATTTTCTAGATCCTGGGGAAACAATTAACATATAAGAGGGATACAGTTCATGTTTAACAAAGCTCACAGTATTATGGCAGAGAATGGCAGTTAAATGAGAAATAAAAATTAAGTAAAATAATAAGTTATGAATACAGTTAGTGATATGGCTTCTGAGAAAATAATTTCTAAAGTCAATACATTTACTGTATTCATGTAGTGAATTACTTATTAAGAGAGTAAGTATTAAATAATTAACCTATTAATGCCATCATTAGGTTCTAGGAACCTTACTTCATCAATAGGTTCTTAGAAATTGGGACTGTAAGTGAAATGATGTATAGGAGGTCCTCAAATAATGTCCTTTTGTTCAACTCTTTTGTCACAACATTGATGAGGAAAAAAATTGGCTTTGTTATACATCATTTCACTTGAAGTCATAGTTTCCAAGAACCTATATGTGATGTTAAAGGAGGACTTACTGTACTTTGAAAAAAACTATGCACCATTCTAAACACTTTGTTTGCATTACCTCCTTTAATTTTTATAGAACTTACTCATCACTTTACAACTAAAGAAACCTGAGGCTTAGTCTGGCAGTATAATTTACCCAAGGTCATACAGCTAAGAAAGCAAAGATTTGAGATTTTGAGAGAGGTTTGCCTGTCTTAATCTGTTCAGTCTTGCTGTAAAAGCATACCTGAGATTAGGTAACTTATAAAGAAAAGGGGTTTATTTGGCCCATGATTCCAGTGGTTGGAAAGCCCAAGATTGGGCAGCTGTATACAGTAAGGGCCTCATGCTGCTTCCAATTATGTCAGAAAGCAAGGGAGCAGGTATGTGCAAAGAAAGCATATGATGAGAGAGGAAGCATGAGCGAGAAACCAAGGAATCCAGACTCTTAACAACCTACTCTCATAGAAACTAATCCATTATTCAAGAGTGAGAACTCACTCTCTCAGGAAGGCATCAATGTATTCATGAGTCATCTGTTCCCATGAACTGAACACCTCCCACTAGGCTTCACCTCCCAACACTGCCACATTGGAGATCAAATTTCAACATGAGGATTGGTGAAGACAAATCACATCCAAACCACAGCACTGCCTAACACCAAAATCTGCACAGTTGTACACTAAGTTACACTCTAAATGTTAATCCGATAGGAGAAGCCCATAGAAACACATAACAGAGTTCCATGATCAAGGAAAGATTCTCAGAGAAACTAAAGACAGAAACTAAACTTATAGATAAATAGAATGCAGCTAACTGAAGACGATGTGGTGTATTCTAGATAAAAAGAACAGCATAAGCAGAAATGAGGATGACATAGTCATGGTTAAGGAAATAAAAGGCCTGCAGCACTGCTGGAACACATGGAGGGAAAATGGTAGCAAGACAAGTTAGAGGGGAATTAATCCATGTTGGTGTATATATCAATAGTTCCTTCCTTTTTGTAGGTGAATAGTATTTCATCATATGTCTATACTACTACTTGTTTATCCATTGATCATTGATGGGTATCTGGATTGCTTCCAGTTTACAAATAAATCCATCATGATTTCATGAGTCATCTGTTCCCATGTAAATGTGGATACATCCACATACCTTCTTTGGTGGAGTGTCTTTTCAAATTATTTCCCCATTTTTAATGGGTTGTTTTTCATTGAGTTTTGAGAGTTCTTTATTCTGGATTCAAATCTTTTATCAGATATTTAACTTGCAAATATTTTCACTTGGTCTATGACTTTTCATTGTGTTTACATCATGTGTTGAAGAGCAGAATTTCTTAATTTTGATAAAATCTCATTTATTGATGTTTCATTTTGTGCATCATGCTTCTGGTATCATATCTAAAAATTATTTGCCTAATAGGATCATGGAAGTTTTCTTATGGATTTCATTTTAAAATTATATGCTTTTGAGTTTTACATTTGTCTTCGATTCATTTTGGATTACTTTTTCAGTTATATGGAAATGCAAAGGACCTGTAATGACCAAAAAAAAACTTTGTAAAGAAAACAAAGTTGGTGTACTACCTGATTTGAAGACTTATTATATAGCTACAGTAATCAATAGAGTATGTCATTGGTCTAAATTAGATAAATAGATGAATAGCAGAGTAAGAAGTCTAGATGCAAACTCACTCAAATACGGAGGAAGTGTTGAAATTGTATTCTGTCTCAAAATCCAAGATGTTCCATTACACACACGTGTATAAACACACAGGCACACGCACACACATACACACAGATGTATGAACTTTCATAAGCTGCTCATTATTACTAAAAAGGTGAAATTGCTGTTTCCAAGCAAGTAGCAAAACTTCACATGATGCCAGGCCCCTTAGCAGAGCACTCAGAGGGATTTTCCGTGACTTAGAATAAGATCAAGGCAAGCTTCAATAACTAGTTTCGAACAATTTCTTCTATTTATCACATAAAACATTACTGTAGAACTAATGAAATAACCTGAGTGTCATCATGCTGGGAAATAACATAGGACTGAAGCAAAGACAGGAACAAGGAACTACAAGGAGGAAGCCACCAACCGGGAATCTAAAATGTTATGGTGGATAAAATCCAGCTTATCTTTAGAGTTTATTCTATTTGCAAACATCTAGGATTATGACTGGAAGAGGGAATGCAAATATCTAAGATTAAAAGGTGATTGTTTTCACTTTATGCTCAAGAGGATTTTATAGATAATAACATTTTAGAGTATGATTTAATCATGCATAAAAGTATTATGTATATATGTTAAAACCTAAAACAGAAAATATATGCAGTCATACTACTTAAACTCAAATGTGTTTCTTTCCAGTTTTTTTTTTTTTTTTTAAAGATGAGGTTTCACCATGATGGCCAGGCTGGTCTTGAACTCCTGACCTCAGGTGATCCACCCACCTCGGCCTCCCAAAGTGCTAGGATTACAGGTGTGAGCCCCCACGCCTGGACTTACATGTAATTTTTATGTCTATTCCTTCGGTTAACTGGTATGTTAGAATAATCTAGATTATATTCCAGTAACAATTTAATGTTGATACCTAAGGATCTTAATACAACGAAGTTATATTTCCTGTTAACTCTGAATGTTCAGTACATTGTATTTTGACCTACTCCACACCATCTCCAACTGATAGAAGCTTCACTGTGGAAAACGTGGTTTCAGAACATCTTTCAGTGGAAGAGTAGGAATACTAGAAAATCTCACAGAGATGTTTCTCTTCATATTTTATGAACAAAAACTAGTCAAGGCCACACACAACTGCAAGGGAGCTGCGAGGAACAGTTTCTCCTAAGCCCCAGAAGAAATGAGAACTGGATGTTGGTAAGCATCATAATGTCTACCAGAGCTAGGATGCTTTGTTTTCTGTTTTGGAGCAGTAGTACTTTTTCTTGGTATAGTTTCTGAGGAATTTGGACTTTTATCTTTTTATCCTACCCAACCCAAATTTGTCTCAGAATCGTTGGGAATTTCCACGTCTAATGCTGTGTTGGCGCTATTTAGGCTAAGCATATTACTTGTTAAATCCTTTCTGGAAAAGATCAGCTTAATACACTAGGAATTTAGCTGACAGATATGACCAGAAAGCAGCCCTGGCAGGTAGCTGAAAGGCAACACTCCGTGTCCCTAACTTTCTGTGAATTGAACATTGCAGAATTTCCAGTCCCAGCATTTCAACCAAACAGGAGTTCCTCAGCCCGAAGATTAGAAACTAATGCTTCTTAATTTATTATTAATCTGAATTTGATTCCTCCTCCACAAATGTGGTCATTTGCATTTGATTTTCTTTTTCAATAAACATACAGCCCTTTCTCCTTTCCTGTAAAGAAAATGTAAACGGCCATAGAAAGTACTGAAATAAACCAAAAGTTACATAGGGTAGGAAAAGTCATTTTCAGATTTAATAATGTCAAATGTGTATTTTCATTTTCACAACTTTGGTTTGGGGGGAAGAAAACTAAAATTTAAATCAAATTTGAAAAAAAAATGTGATTTTTTTATTCTATACATTTTAAGAATTTTTAAATGGAAAGATTTGATATGCAGTCATACTTTTATCATTGGACATAGTGATCATCATTCATAGACCTGCCTAGCATCTTATAAGGAATATTTCATTTTAATTTTAATCACTGTTTTTAATACATACACTATACACTATTTTCATGTGAGTAAGAGAGAAGATACAATGTACTGAACATACACTTAAAGGTTTTGTTACTGAAATTTTAAAACATTCTTAGGTCAAACTAATTGCATTTGGCTTCAGGGCCCAGTCCTTATACCACCTCTATCACAATGTCTTAGAATTCACTAGAAGTAATCACGTTTGTTCTTTTGCCATAGCCCTTTGTCAACTAACCCCTCTAATAAAGAATTCCTTTTTTTTTTTTTTTTTTTTTTTTTTTAGTTAACCTAGTGCTGTTTTTCTAACCTCATTGATTCGAAACTCCTTGAAGGCAGAACATAGCTTTCACTTAATGCTGCCAAAAACCCTACCTTAGCTTCTCATAGCTTTGTTATAACAAATTACCACAAAGTTGGTGGTTTAAACCAACAGATAAGTATTCCCTCCAAGTTCTAATATATTCTCTTCAAGTCCAGAAGTCTGAAATCATTGAGCCAGAATCTATGTCATCATCAAAGTCACACCTTCTCTGGAGTCTCTAGGAGAGAATCTGTTCCCTGGCCCTTGTGGCTCAGTGGCTGTCGGCTTCTTTTGACTTGTGGCCACATCACTCTGGTCTCTGCCTCCACATTCACACTGCTTCCTCCTTTCCTGAGTGTGTCCAATTTCCCTCTGACTCTCTTTTATGAGGACACTTGTGATGGCATTTAGGGTTTACCTGGATAATCTTCTTATCTCAAAATCCTCATCAAATCTATAAAGAGCTTTTTTGCAAATAAGATTGTATGTACAGGTTCCAGGGCTTAAAAAATAGACGGATCTTTGGGATCTGTAATCAGCCTACCACATATCCCAACTCTTGCCCAGCTTATTGCACAGTCCTGAAGTACCCAGTAAATCTTTGTTGATTTGAAAAATAATACCTTGAGGGCAGTAATTTTATATCTGTCTCTCCAGTTGTGACATCTCTTATCTCTACTTTTCCTGGGTTATTTCTTCTTCCATGGACTGACTTCTTTGCTCACCATCAAAACCAATCTAAAATGGCATCCTTAATCTTGGAGAATGTGGAATTTTCCACTTCCATTCTCCACAGAGTATTGATACATTCTTTCCATGGCTTTATTCTGAAATGCATGAGTGAGACAATCTAACCGGCCAACTCTGTGTCCAGTGTTGATTGCTCACACAGGGCAGCTTCTGTCAAAATAAAGAGCCCAAGATTTTGCCGATTCTCTATTAAGAGATAACACATCAGGGAGGAGATATAATTGGTATCTCTGCTATGAGGGAGGCATAGGAGAAATACTTTCTTAATCTGTGGTATGTAATACTAACTGTAGTCTTCATGGTTGCTAATCAGTGTTGTAGGATCTAGATTAAAAGAAATTTACTGAGTCACACTCTGTTTTCTATACTCTACCTCCAGAAATACAGAAATTATTTTTTTTTCCTTTGCTAGACAACAAGTTTAAAATTTGTATACTCTTATGAGCTCAGGGCAAGACACCCAATTACTTCTCACCCTAGTTTAATCTCTAACTCTATATATGACATCTTTTGGCAAAATACTATACATTCTTTCTAGTTCTAATTTTCTGAAGTTCAGCAGAGAAAAGTTGTGCCTTTTCTTAGAATGTTCAGATATGTTCTATCAGACTTTTTGACATTTTTGGTAAAAGGTTAAGATATAATAATTTCATGTTGTATCCAAACAAAATGCATTTTCTGAGACTTGTCAAATGATATTCTGAGAGATTTGCATAGTATATAGACAACTGTAATTGTAAACTGACTTATTTAACCAATATTACATACCAAAGAAGATTTTATACATTTGGAAACTAAACTGTAAGGTCTTTTTTTTTTTTATCGTATTAAGAACATTTAACATGAAATCTGCCCTTTTAACTCACTTTTAAGCATACAATACAGTATTGTTAACTATAGACACAATGTTATAGAGAAGATCTCTAGAACTTAGTCATCTTACTTAATGGAAATTAAATCTATTGAATGGCAACTCCCCTTTTCCCACTTCCACTGGTCCCTGGCAACTACTATTCTACTCTCTCCTTCTATAAGTTTGTTTATTTCAGATGCAGCGTTTGTCCTTCTGTGATTGGTTTATTTCACTTAGCATAATGTTCTCCACGTTTATCCATGTTGTTGCATATTGCAAGATTTCCTTCCTTTTTTGAAGCTGAAAAATATTCCACTGTGTGTGCATGTCGCATTCTCTTTATCTATTCATCTCTCCATAAATACTTAGGTTATTTCATATCTTGGCTATTGTTAATAATGCTCCAATGAACACGGGCAATCAAATATCTCTGCCACATTCTGATCTCAGTATTTTTGGTTAAATACCCCAAAGTGAAATGTCTGGATGATATGGTAGTTCTATTTTAAAATTTTTGAAGATGCTCCATATTGTTATCCATAGCAGCTCTATTACTTTACATTCCTACCAACAGTGCACAATGGTTTCAACTTCTCCACCTCTTTCCCAACATTTATCTTTATTTATACACACTTATGAAAAATGGGCATCGAAACACGCGTGAGGTGATCTCACACTGTGGTTTTGATTTACATTTCCCTGGTGATTAGTGATGTTGAGTGCTTTTTTGTATACCTGGCCGTTTGTATGTCTCCTTTGGGAGAATGCCTATTCAAGTCATTTGCTCATTTTTTAATTGAGTTATTAGAGTTTTTTGCTATTAAGGTGTAGGAATTCCTTATATAGTTTGGATGTTAATCTTTCATTACATCTGTGGTTTGCAAATCTGTTCTCCCTTTCCATAGGTTGCCTTATCAACTGTTGATTGTTTCCTTTACTGTGAGGTTTTTAGTTTGATGTAGTCCCACTTGCTTATGTTTGCCTTTGATGGTGGTGCTGTTGGTGTCATATACAGTAATCACTGCCACAACCAATGTCATGAAGCTTTTCAGGAATGTTGAATCTTAACGTATCATTCTCCACTAACTAGAACAACTTCAAACTAATGTAAAAAAATATACTTTTAGTAAGCAATTAAGAAGTAATATATATTTCTAAATGAATGTGTTTTATTGTCTCTCCTAAGCAAATTGTGAAATCCAAAAATGGAAATGGAAACAGAAACAAAGGCAAAAAACAGAGAAGTTCTGTCTTGTTGCTGCCAACAGGCTGGAAATCCCCTATTTTAAGCTTAAGAAAGCAGCTGGAAGCATTTAGATATTCCAAGACACTTCAACATTCCTGGTAAACTATCATTTGAAAAGAATTTTTAATCATGTGTTTTAAAAAGAAATAAAGAGTAGGTTTATCAGCAAAGTGATTTTTTTAAAAAATTGTTTTTATTTGTAATCAAAGCAGAGATTATAGATATTTGGCTCTAGACAAGACATGATCTCCTAAATCTTCCAGAAAATATCTCTGATTTATGTCTACTGCTTTCCTCATCCCTGCCCTCATTTTCAAAGCATTATCAGGCAGGGTGGTGGAAGGGCATTAACCTCACAAATATTGAATCCGTAATTAAGCAAAAAATGTTTATGGCATTTCCTCTTAACATTTTATGTATGTTTTTGTCTACTATTTTACAGTTTGGACTTATAAAAATATTGTTTTCCCAAGAGACTCATAAGTTTCTTTCTTAAAATGATTCCATCCTTTTTGTGTAACTCCTCTCAAATTTTCCCAGGACATTCTTTTGCTCCCTGAAAGCACAGAAGTTAATTTTAGAGAAGTTAGTTAGCTTTCAATGATGAGAGCTGTCCTGGTCACTCAGCACTGCCATGTTCACTGCAGCATTGTTAACAATAGCCAAGATATCTTTTATGTCCTCAACAGTTGCTTCAGTTGGGAAACTTTTGATATAGATTTTTTAATATCATTTTTATACTCATCGGTCACTTCAAGGAAGGGTTTGCTTGGAGACATTCTGATTTTAGTTTTATCTTCACTGATTTCCATGAACTCTGCCTCGGATTTGCTCAATGCTTCCACAATTACATTGAAGTCTGTTGTGAGATGGTTTAATTTATGGAATTTTATCAATATCTCCAAAGGTACGCAGACTTCATTGAGTTTATCTGTTCTTTTAAAAATTTGTCCCATGGCAAATTGAAGTCTCCAGTTAATACTCAATTTGATGGTAGATTTTGGCCTCCAGACCAGCATTTTCAGGCACCGTGGCTATCTTTAAGATCCCGGTCCTGCAGAGCTAAGCCACAAGCTCACAAACAAAACAGCAACATCTTGACTTCCCTTGAGTAGCTCTTAAGTGTTCCTACCACACACAGAAAAAAATGCTAACTATGTGAGGTGACAGTACGTCAGTTAACTTGATTGTAGTCATTTTGCAATGCACACTTGTCAAATAATCACATTACACACCTTCGATATACACAATTTTTGTTGATGAACTATACCTCAATGAAACTGGAAAAATACTCTAATAAAATACAATGGAATTTGCATTTCTGTTTTTATGAACCTGTCTTTTGCCCTAGGAAGGCCGGGTCAGGGTAGCAGAGAGGAGGAAAGAATGATCTCTTTTTCTTACTCATCCATATAAATGCTTTATGTTGAAAATGTCTTCCTAATACTTATTTTTGTTTTACTTATGATCTCTTAAAATGGGAAGATTTTGAGGTAATCAAATAATTTACAATTTTCCTTTATAATATCTAAATAAAAGGCAAAAGGAGGAGGAAATATGAAAATGAATGAGATTCAAGTTTAATAGGATTTGGCAAAAATAGCACCTTTTTCTTTTTAAATTGTCTTTGCCCTAGCATATGTGTGTATTTGCTTATGTTTGTAGCTGATACCAGTTCTTGAAGTTAAAAAATTTCAGGTCTTGCCTACGATAGGTATCCTTGTAAGACCACTCTAAGTCTAGCATAATTTCTCAATTATGCAGGTGTAAGATCTACAGAGTCATCTCATTTTGGGAGGATAAGGCTTAAAGACACATGACTCATGGCACTCCAATGCCACTAAGACTGCCAATCAAATATTCATTTCAAATGGGAAGCAAGTTCACAAAGCCATCAGTTAGTCAGCTGAACAAAGCATTCCCTCCCTCACATGAGAGAGTCATGAATGAGTGTAAGAAGTTACTTAGACAATATAGAACTAGAGAAAAAGGAGTTGGGAATGGCAATATCCTAATACCCGTCTTTGAATGTACTGAGACACAGTCTCTATTTAATAGGGCCTAAAAGTATTATGATTTAATTCCTATGACTGTGAGTAAACCAACAATCATCACTTTTATGACCTGTAGTGTTGTTTATATCAGGAAATATTTGGAATATTTGATGAGCTTCTTTTTGCCTTTTTTGAAGGCATCCAAATCAAATGTAGGATTCCTATTCTTCTTGAGCTAAGTAAACTGACTTGTTAGTCTTGTTAGTTGGGGGGTTTCCCACACATTGAGTGCCATGTTAAGCAAAATTTATTCCTACAGGACAGTTTAATGGGGTTGATGGATAGGAAACACAGGTGTGCAAAAATTGCAAAACTAATTGAAGATAATGAATGTTCTATTGCTCTGCCCTGGAGCCACAGAACAGCAGGTAACATGTCTTAGCTTTTACTTTATTCCTTTTTTCAACATCTTCTTTGCCAATTGAGAAATCTCTTTATTTTTGGTACATTTATAGTTTGGTATTTTTACATTTTCTCTAATTTATTTCCAAATCATCTCAAAATGTGTCAGTTTTAGTTTAACCTGTTAAAAATACTGACTTACAATTGTAGCTTTATATATAGTTGTTACTGGTTTCCAATATAGTTAAGGTTTGTAGATATAAACAGCAGTTCTAAGTAGAAATATTTCTATACCTCCAGCCAATAGGCCAACATGTGCATTATCAGATCTGATCATAACTGGGTGATCAATGGAGATTAAATGTTGCAGATTTTATTATATGATTCTAATTAATTGAGTGCCAATTATGCTAGCATTATTCTTTGCAATTCTAGAAAGAGACAAAATACGTGTTCTCAGGATGGCTGGGGTTTTTTTGTTGTTGTTGTTGTTGTTTTGAGATGGAGTCTCAATGCATTGCAGAGGCTGGAGAGCAGCGGCACAATCTGGGTTCACTCCAATTTCCGCCCCTTAAATTCAAGTGATTTCTCCTGCCTCAGCCTCCTGAGTAGCTGGGTACATACCACCACGCCCGACTAATTTCTGGTAGAGATGGAGTTTCACCATGTTGTCCTACTGGTTTCAAACTCCTGACCCCAAGTGATCTGCCCACCTTAGTCTCCCAAAGTGCTGGGATAATAGGCTTGAGCAACTGTGCCCTGCCAAAACGGCTGTTTTTTTGAAAAATTATTTGAAAAGATGACATGTGAAAAGCTAAACATTAGGAAAGTTAAACAGCCCATAAAAAACAGTGATACAGATGTTTCCAGGAATTATACATTAATATAATACATATAATAAATGCTGGGTTCAAATGAGTTTAGGAAAAGATCAATAAGCAAACGTGGTCAGAGAAAGTTCCATTGCTGGTCAGAATTAAGAATGGATAGAATTTGGAAAGAATAGAAGATAAGGGTGAAAGTGTGGTTGGGTGAAGATACTAAATTGTGTGAACAGAAAGGTTCTGTTATTAGGTTGGTAGAAAAGTAATTGTGATTTTTGCCATTATAGAATAGTGACTTTATCAGTCTAAGTAAACATGGCGGTCAAGTTAGAATGCTCTATCTAATATCTAATGGCATGTTTAAACACTTATTTTGTGTTCCTGGGAACTATTTCAGTAGCATTATAACTGTTTTAATAACATCCTAACAAAGCATATTTTACTGTTCAGAGTTTTGCTTTACAGACTTAACTGAGATTTCTCAGAAGTATGCTGTATGCTTGTTTTCCATTTTTACTAGCACTGTATATAACCTGATACATAAAAATCATTTACCAAATCTTAGATGAATGAAATGAGGCAAAAATAAATTCAGAGAGATTTTCCTTTAATTCCTGGAGCTTACATTTACAGTGAGAAAGGCATGAGATACCTGAATATTCTCTGGTTTAAAGCAACATTCTATTTGGCTTTCCTCTAAAGAGATTAATTTAAAACTACACGTGGAAATACTGTGTTACCGCTGAAAGAAATCACAGATGACATAAACAAATGCAAAAACATTCCTCATTCATGGATTGGAAGAAGCAATATTGCTAAAATGTCCATCTGTCCAAAGCAATCTACAGATTCAATGCTATTCCTATCAAATTGCCAACATCACTTTTCACAGAATTAGAAATTATTCCAAAAGTCTCACTGTTGTTGAGAATGTAAAATTATTTCAGTCCCTGTGGAAACCAGCTGGAAGGTTTCTCAAAAAAAAAAAAAAACCAAAAATAGAATTATCATTTGACCCAGCAATTCTATTACTGCACATAAACTCAAAGGAAAATAAAGTATTGTACCATAAAGACACCTACACTCATATGTTCATTGGACCACTATTCACAATAGCAAAGGCATGAAATCAACCTAGGAACCCATCAATGGTGGATTGGATAAAGAAAATGTGGTACATGTACCCCACGGAATACTACACAGCCGTAAAAAGGATGAAATCGTATCTTTTGCAGCAACATGGATACAGCTAGAGGTCATTATCCTAGGTAAATTCACATAGAAACAGAAAATCAAATATAGTATGCTCTCACTTATAGTGGGAGCTAATTCCTGAGTAAACACAAAGATGGGACTACAGACACTGGGGACTAGAGTTGGGAGGGAGAGGGACAAGGACTGAAAAACTCTATTGGTTACTATGTTCACTATCTGGGTGACAGGATCAATAGAAGCCCAAACATCAGCATCTGGCAGCATACTATATCTTGTAACAAATCTGCACATATGCCCCTGAATCTAAAATTAACATTTTTTTAAAAAAAGAGATTCAGGCCAGGTATGGTGGCTCACACCTGTAATCCCAGCACTTGAGGAGACTGAGGCAGGAGGATCACTTGAGCAGGAGTTCGAGACCAGCCTGGGCAACAAATTGAGACCCTTGTCTCAAAAGAGAAAGAAAGAAACTCTAATGGCAAAAACTAAACAGATAATTCTATGTTAAAGTTAAACGGGATTATTTGTATGTATTAATTTATTCGCTGAACAAATACTTATTGGATACTTAGTACACACGGGATACTACTGTTTTAGGGGAAGATGATATAGTGGTTAACAAAATAAAAGCTTCAGTCCTCATGGAACTTATATTCTAGTAGAGGGAAACAAACTAATTTGTTAAAAAACATAAAAGTTATTTTATGCACTATAGTTTGTAAAAATGGACGAAATTGTTTGCCTCTTTCTGTATCCCAGCTTTGGCTGTGGCATATCACCGTGACCAAATTCTGACTCTGCACTTGGCCATGCCACCTGCTTTTGCCAATGGGGCACCTTGCTAGCTTGCTGATGGTTGAGACGCACAGGCCACGGAGCAGGATTCCCACCTCACTGGGCCCCGCCTAGGTTAGCCAACAGCCAGGGAAGCCACAGACTTGGAAACGAGCCTGGCCCACATCAGTGGAGCTGCTTAGAGACCCACAGTTGGCCACAGACACGGGACAGATCAGACAAGCCCTGCACACTTGGAGCTAAATAAATGTTTACTGTTGCACACCCTGGGTAGCAGTGGTGATCATTGTGCCTGAGGAAAATAAAACTGCAAAGGTTAACAGGGAGAGAAGGGGGTTGTTTGCAAGTTTATGTAAGGTAATCAGGGAAGGTCTCCCTGAAAAGATGGCACTGGAAAAAAGACTTCAGGAGGTGGGAGAGGGACCTATGTCTGTATCTAGGAGGGAAGGGAGAGTGTTTCAAGGTGAGAAAACAGTGTGTCTGAAGAGAGACCCTCCTGTGTCTGACAATCCCAAGAAAACCAGTGTGACTGGAGCAGTGACAAGGAGGTGAAGGAGATAAGGTCAGTAAAACCAGGGAACAGAACAGACCCAAATTCTATGGCACTCCAGGAATTCTCAAAGCTGTATTATACTTATATACCTTGTGAATTTCTAAAATGGACATTTGGAGTTCTGCAACTCCTCACATGTTACTGATAATCCAACCCTTTTACGCACAGAGCATCTCCAGCACTAGAGCCTGCAGAACCCTCCTGTGGGAGGGCTAATTTATTGACCTGCAGCAAAATGGGTTGTTTTAATCTTAAGGTTCCAGGCTAGGCCCAGATAGAATGGTCTGAGATAGGTTGAAGGTAGCACCGTGAGTATATTCCAAAGGATCCAGGTGCTCAGGTGGAACCCAGTTGGCTCCAAATCATGCCCCTCCGGCTACATGACTTGACATGCAGCAGATATATTGGATTTTATCATTAGAAAAGTTTCATATGTGGCATATTACGTCAGCACATGAATGTTCCAAATAAAATAAAATTCTACCAGGGGAAAAAATTAGATAGTGCATTAAAATACACGGAAGTTATAAATCACTAAGACGTCCAGGCTTTCCATTTTAAAAAAAGGCAGGACAGATTCTCCAGATGGTCTCAATCCACATCATTTGGGTGGAAACCAAATGCTTCAACCTGTCTCGGCAAAGAATATCTCATTTCTAAATAAAAGTAAGAAATGAAATGTCTATGGTGATTTTGAGGATGGATTAATGTTCAAGGGACTTACACTAAAAGGCACATGGCTATCGATTTGCTACAGGAACTATCATCTCAACTCAAGCCCCTGATGCTGGAGAGGTTCTGCTCTCTGTGCTGAATTTAAGACAAACGAATACATGACACAAGCATTTTCATTTATACTCTATTATTTAATTCTAAACCCCCCTCTTTGCCTAAGTCCTTCATTATGCCTTTTCACCCCCACTCCTTCCAGTTATAGCTACTTTTTTTCAAAGCATTAACGGATTTTAAATGGGAGAATGTATAGCATTTCCACCAAGTAGAATCCACGATGTGTACTTCATTTGAGTTGTTAAAAGCTCTTGGCCATCAGAGATACTACTGAGTATATTATGTCTTCCTTATTTTCCATCTGTCTTATTTACGTATTGATATAAAATAACATGTGTAGAAACATCTTGAAATAATGTAAATTAAGCTTTTTGCAAGGGAACATGTCCCTTAAACAGCATAGTACATAATTTTTTTTTAAGTTTCCATGTGTACGAAATATCTTTCTGCAAACTGAGGTAACTTTTCCCTTGCTCCCCTGAAATGTCTGTATTTTCTCCCTCCATGACTGATCAGATTCTTTTAATTTCTTTATAAAACTGTAGGCCCAACAGAGACTGTTGCCCCAGTTTCTGATCCCCCTATCTTTCAGGAGGGACTTAGACAATATCAGTAAAATCCAGGAAATGGTGTGTATGAGAGAGCTGGAAGCACGCCTTTGAGATTCTCCTGCTATGCTGCCTGCTATCTACCTCCTTCCAGCAATGTCTGGGTTACGCCTCCTATTGGGATAGAGACTCCACATGTAAGCATCACTCTGCATCCTTAGGGGTAGGAGAGTGGGAATATCTACTGCTTACCTACCTTAGGAGAAGCCCTCTCTACCAGATTCTCAAAAATATCAAAGTATGGCACCATTCCTGGCCAGAAGACAGATGCATCATAGTTGGGTAACTAAGGTAGCATTTCTATTTTTTTAATTATTAGCTATTCAAAGTAAATTGCATTGTTCAGATACTAATATTATATTAATAGAAGTTCAGTAGAATAAGAGCTATTACTGTGGGATGAGTCAGGCCATCCAGGTAAACTTCAGGGAGGTGGAGACTGATTTCCCCCTTGTAGACCTGCTGCAAGCAAGGGTTTTGGTGGGCACATCTATTACTTAAGTAAGTCTTAATAAATAAGTAAATAAATAAAAATAAGTAAATAAATAAAAATAAAATATATTAAGTGAATTGGGCACTATCATAGGTGGAGAAGTACTAAAGAAAAAACAAGATAAAATGCCAGGTCCTTTAAATGTTACATTCTGGAGTTAAAAAATGTACAAACATGTAATGGGAAAAATCATCACATCAAGTTGTGATAAGTGTTAGAGGAAAATAAAGCAGGATGATGGCACAGGGAGGGAGGGCCCTTCAACCAAGATGGTGAAGGAAGACCTTTCTAATGAGCTGGCATCAGAAAACGCATCAGAAATTGACCTCGGGCAATGGCTGGGCAGAGAAGGTGCAGAGTAGGATTTCCTCAAGTCTAAAAGTGATCAAGAAAAAAAGAAGCTTTTCCATAGATTTCCCATTTGGAGATTCTTAATAGTCATTAGAAAATTAGTGATGCTCGAAAATCCCATCATAAGGAGAACCTGTTTAACTCAATGCTTCTCCAACATGCCTGAACATGATGGTTGTTTTCTGGGGTTGGAGGTGTATGTCTGTGCTGGGAGTCATGCAGAAGGAAAGGCTAGTCGTACTCTACTAACATCTCTATCATTGGTTTGCAAAATGCTGTTCAGGGAAAACCAAGAGGTTTGAAGACTCCAAGAGAATAAAAACCTGAATGCGGCCTCCTGCAGTTGCGTGACATAGCAGCCTGTTTAGAGTTTGATCTATAACAAATAAGGAGCCATTTAAATTTTCAAACAGGAAATGCACAGGGTAAAAGTATCTGTTTTGATAGTGTTCCCCTGACAGTGATAATGCTGAGTAAAGTTAATGAAGGAAATACAGCACATGGGAAGGTATTATTCTAGCCTAAGCAAAAAGCTTGAATCTCAAATAGCAAAGGAAATGAACAGCAAAGAGAAGCTATGAAAGATTATTAAAGAAGAATTTGCCAAACAAGAGAAATTGCCAGATATCTGGAACATGGGAGTCATACTAAATAGTGAGTTAGAAGCAGTGGGTTGGTATTAAGGTGGTAAATCAGAAATAACAACAAAAAAATTTAAATAACATTATAACAAGCAAACTGAGGACAGGCAAAGACAAGAGGATGAAATGGCAATAAGGACTGAAACAAAATTGTGGTTATGATATGAATAGCCTAGAGCGAAAACTTTAGGAGTTTATTATTCATTTTATAAGGAAGCTACTAAAGCTTTCTTAGTAGGGCATGGGAAGATGAGCAGAATGTTTTTGCAAGCTTTGTTGGGTACCCAGGTAGTTTAGGATTAACTGGAGAAGGTAGACAGTGGAGCAGTGTCTCAGAGACAACGGTAGGAAAAGGAAAGAGGAGAGAGAGGCTCAAGCTGTTTCACTTCTAGAATGTGGAAACATGAAGGACCAAGTTGACAGCAAGCACTCACGGATAAAGAAAAGTTAAGCATGACAGTGTAGTTATCAGAATTGGAAAGATGGGTTAGGCCGTTAGTTAAGAGTGGAGGCAGCAGGTGAATGAGAGCAGATTCTCAGTTCCATCTAGAACACGTTCAGTTTGAATATCTGGTGAGTTAATCAGAAAGAGACATTTTGCAAACAGCTGAAGCTGAAGGGAGATGAAGGTTGTAGAGAGCATCAGGTTAGCACTGAGGTTAAAAGTACCAAACCAGACTGTCCTGCCTCCACCACTTCCTCTCTGCGTGACTCTGTGAAAGTTAGCTTTTCTGTGACTCAGTTTCCTCTTCTGTAAAATGGGACCAGTGATAAGACTTATTACAATCTTACTACACTATTATAAGGGTTTTTAAAAAGTGAGTCTGGGAAGTGCTTAAAAGATTATCTGGCACACAGTGTTTTCAAAATTATGTTGAATTATATAAGACTTTTTATTCTCCATGAGAATGAGTAAATAATGGTTATTGCTATGGAGTTTATATTTTGATTTTCAAATCCAAGCTCAAGAAAAGGGTATCTGAAAGACAATGCACTGTATCCTGACTTGTTTCCAAATCACTGTTTCCTTTTTAATAGCTGACCAATTAGATCATTCAAGTAGCCTAGATACTAGATCTAGATTTTGAACTAATTTTTAAGAAAATTCAAAACTCAAATCTATTACATTAAAACGAACTTGGAGGTTCAAAGGGATGACAGGAGAATGTCATATCACTTTAATCCTGAAGTTTTTATCTTAACTGTTATTTTTTATGACCTTCACCGGACTCAGATCAGATGTATTACAGTTAGGGTTAAGGTTCGCGTTAGGGTTAAGAACAGAGTTGGGAGCTGGGTGCGGTGGCTCATGCCTATGATCCCAGCACTTTGGGAGGCCAAGGCAGGTGGATCACAAGGTCAAGAGATCAAGGCAATCCTGCCACTACAGTGAAATCCTGTCTCTACTAAAAATACAAAAACTAGCTGAGCATAGTGGTGCACACCCGTAGTCCCAGCTACTCGGGAGGCTGAGGCAGGAGAATCGCTTGAACCCAAGAGGTGGAGGCTGCAGTGAGTCAAGATCTTGTCACTGCACTCTCACCTGGGCAATAGAGTAAGTAAGCCTCTAAAAATACATAGCAATGAAAGTATTAACCATTTTAATAGAAAAGCCTGTATATATATTGCATCGAAACATTCACCAGTTATTGGTGCAATAAAACTTCAAAAATTGTTAGTACAATTTAATGAAGGCGCTTATGAACTGCTACTTAAAAATTTCATGCCTGTTAATCCAGCCTGCCTCTCAAAGTGGGCTCTCACAAAGGAAGGGATTATCTCACAGTACATCCTGTTCTGCTGCTCAGTGAGAATGCTCCACTGCTTCTACCGATGATGGTTTTCTGGAAGCAGTTACTACCCTGAAGAGACATGCTCAGATATAAACTAAGTCGTTTCTCTTTGCAAAAGGAAAAATGGTCAGTTCACATATCTTAAACCCCAAAACTTGAAAAATAAAATTCTAAGGCACACTTTTTCATGACATTTTCATATTTGAGAATATTTACATAGTATTTTAAAGGAGTATTTAGTTCATTTTATTGAACTTGTCTTAATAATGATCAATATTATCTGTTTAAAATTCTGAGGAAATGTTAACCATTCTATTCTATGTACTGTAAAAGCAAAAATAGGTTAGAGTTATGTCTTTAAAGGTTTGAGTCAGAAATACATAGAACAAATTAACATTTATTTATTTGTTTTTTTAGACAGAATCTCATTCTGTTGCCCAGTCTGGAGTTCAGTAGCTCTATCTCAGCTCCCTGTAACTTCCATCTCCCCAGTTCAAATGATTCTCCTGTGTCAGCTTCCTGAGTAGCTGGGATTACAGTTTCCCACCACCACACCCAGCTAATTTTTGTATTTTTATCAGAGTCAGGGTCTCACCATGTTGGCCATGCTGGTCTTGAACTCCTGACCTCGGGCGATACTCCCCCCTCAGCCTCTCGAAATGCTGAGATTACAGGCATGAGCCACCATGCCTGGCCAAAAATAACATTTTAATTTTGTCATCATGTTTACGTAAGTTCTAAAATTTTTAGGTCATGTAAATATAGAGCAATTTAGGCAGAGAATAATTTCAACTATTGACCACAAGCATTATGTATTTATTTTAACCAAAGCTTTTTCTTTTTTCTCAAAATGGTACTGTGACTATAAAGACACTTTCCTTTAAATTCATAAATAATGATGGTTTGGTGCTTAATACTTGAGACAACTGGAGGTAAAAGACATAGTTATCAAGGATTATATTTACAATTCTATGTTATATGAAGTAACACATGGTCTTACCTAGCTTCGGTTTAATATAGTGCTCCCTGCAAACGTCAGTTGAAGTGAAAAGAATCTTCCAAAGAAGCTGAACTGTGAGCTGATATGCTTGCAAGAATGGGTGTTGGGCTGTTGTTTGATTTGGTAGGGAAAATCATGGAAAACTCTGGGCTTCCTAGGTCCTTCCACCTTGACGTCTAGGCCACAGTGATTTGGCGAAGGCAGGATTGAAGGAGAACTTTCTGAATTTTTTAGCAGTGATATATGAGCCCATTATAAACAACGACTGTGTGGGCTGAGTATGTGTTAGCGATGGAAGTGAACAACCTAACACAAGATGAGACAAGGAAGGTGTAGTGAAGAGTCAATTCCTTGAGAACACAGCCATAAAGCAGGTTTATTTTCCCAATAATTATTAACAAATATGCTCTGCTCATTAAGATCGCATTTTTTTTTCAAGCTGGTTAGTAAGCTCATTCGATCATATAAATTTTCACTTGTTTTACTTCATTAGAGAAGTTCCTTTCCCGCTCTGGCGCCTCAATGTTGGAGCAGAGCCAACCCCACGTGAGATTCAGGGAGGGAGGCTGCGGCTCTCCCTGAAGGCTGCGACTGCGGAGGCCTAGGGGCTTGGTGTGAACACAAGTGTTCCTCCAGCTTCCTACTATCTGCTGTTTTGAATCCAAAATATTTATTATATGCATGACGCTGGAGTCACGGATATAATAAATATTGCATGACAAGAAAAGCTGAGATTGGGAGGTACACCAGACAAATGAAACGATAACAGGGCCAGCATTAGAAATCTCCTCCCAAATTCCCACTTCATGGCCTAACTACTAACTAAAACCCTGGTGCCCCTCTGAGCCATAGGAAGTTAAGTCAATTTCCCAAAGCCATTAAGAAAGCTATGCTTGGCCTGGCACCACGGCGCATGCCTGTAATCCCAGCACTTCGGGAGGCCGAGGCAGGAGGATCACCTGATGTCAGGAGTTCCAGACCAACCTGGCCAACATGACGAAACCCTGCCTCTACTGAAGAAAAAAAAAGAAAAATTAACTGGGCGTGGTGGCAAGCGTCTGTAATTCCAGCTACTCGGGAGGCTGAGGCAGGAGAATCGCTTGAACCCAGGAGGTGGAGGTTGCAGTGAGCCGAAACAGCGCCACTGCGCTCTAGCCTGGACAACAAGAGCAAGACTCTAGAGGAAGGAAAAAAAAAAAAAGAGAGACAGAGAGACAGAGAGACAGAGAGAGAAACCTACCTATGCTTGTTTAAACGCTCAGGGTAACCCGAAATAGTTTGAAACAACCGTTTACATTCGAGAAAGTGAGGAACGAACAACATAGATGGAAAGCAGGAAATAACAGCATAAACAGGCAATAAACAAAATGGCTATTGGATCACAGACATAAAATATTTTTTTCTTGATGGCTCACTTTCCACACGTGGAAGTTAAGCTTAAAAGAAGAAATGTTTTCTCTTTCCCATCTTTATCTGTATCCCTCGGCACCAACAGTAGTACCTACCACATAATTGGCTCCCAAGAAAATAATTTGAATCAATAAATCATTTAATAATTTTGCCCATATTTTAAATAGGTTATGGACAAAAATGATGCAAGTAATAGAGACACAACAGTAGTATCTGGCACATAATTAGCTCTCAATCAATAATTTGAATCAATCAATCAATAATTTTAGCCAGATTTTAAAAAGGTTATGGAGAAGTGATACAAGTAATGGGATCAAGACAGGTTTTCAATGCAACAATTAGATTACAGCACTGAGCATCTTTGTCAAATATTAAATGCTCTCATTTAGCTCCCAGATGTTCCTTTCATTCCTGCATTAGAATATTTATCAGACTGCTGCAACCATTTGCTCACATGTCTGTCTGCCCCTCTAGACCACCATGCCTGCCTTTCCGCTGCTTATACAGTGTCTGGCACACAGTGTTCAATAAATATTTGATGAGTGAAGGAACAAATAATAGGTACCTGGAGAGCAAGCATTCCAGATGCGTTACTAATTGAGATGTCAGAAATCTTTTTAACTTTTCGATGAAAAACAACTGTAGGATAATATTCTTCTCAAGGTTTCTCAGGGCCCATGAACGATTTTGGTTTATTTTTTCCATTCTTCAAATGCAGTGACGGGGAGAAACGCGTTTCTTCCGCTGAAGTTACGGAGATGACCACATGATGGCGCTTGCGCTGCACCGTAAAGCAGAAGCAGCTGAGCAGCTTGGATCCCTGGGCTGCTCCTGGTCCCTCCCTCTTCTCTTCTGTCCCCATTCTTTTGCTGTTTCCCCTCCGGTCCTTCTTCCTCCAGTCAAGCTTGATACATATTAACAGTTGCCAAGAAGCTGTCAGAACGGAACTCGGGTACTGCCCACCTGAAGCTAGCATTTTCTTTGTTCTGTGACAGGCCAAATTCTGTATATTTCTCCCATTAAAAAAAAAAGAACGTTTTGAATGCTGTTTAAACTCTGTATTTGTAGTTCAAGATAGTTACTTTTATTTTGCCCTTCACTGGTCCATTCAAGTAACCTATCCTTTCTCAGCAAAATAGCCAAGAGACTCAAATTGGGTCCTAAGTCATTAGAATGCACTCAGCTAGGGAAATTGAGGCATAAGCCTTTGCCAACATATACAGTAGTAGACGATTACAGGGTGTAAGGCATGTGGATACCTACATGCAGTGCAGATTGGAAAAGTTGGAGAACAAAAATAAGTTACATGAAAAATCACCTTCCCGTTAAGAATTAAAAACAAGTTCAGAAATTAGAGAACTAATGCAGTTTTTAAAAACAGAAAGAGTAGCCCGGCATGGTGGCATATGCCTCTAGTCTCAGCTGTTCTAGAGGCTGAGCAGAGAGGTTTGCTTGAGCCCAGGAGGTCGAGGCTCCAGTGAGATATAATCTCACTACTGCACTCCGGCCTGGTGGGTAACAGAGAGATCCTATCTCAAAAGAAAAAAAAAAAAAAAAGGAAAGGGAAATGGGATAAAAGTTTTCAGCTAAATCTTTAAAGTGGGTTTTTCTTTTCTTTTTGATTGAAGCAAACATGACATATGATGGCACGCTCCAAGATTTATGTTTTGTTAGAAACAATTTTACTGAGATATAATTTACATTTAATAAAATGTATTCATTTAAGAAAACAAAAAACCATCCAGTGAGTTTTGACAAATGTCTATACACTTGTGTGAAATACTGCCACAATCAACACACATAACTTTTCCAGTGCAAGAGAACATTTCTTCATGATCTCTCAGGCCGTTCCCTACCCTCACTGGTTTATATTACCTGAGAACACTTCTACCTGACTTTGACCTTCATGTAAATGGACTCATACAGTACACATATCTTGTTGTGTCTGGCTTTTTTGGCTCAATATATTTTTGATGTTCATCCACATTGTAGATGCATTTGCGGCTCATTTTTATTGCTGAATAGTGTTCAACTACATGAACATAATTTTTTATTCATTTTCTTCATAGACACTAAATGTTTCCAGTTTTGACTATTATAAATAAAGCTGCCATAAACATTCTTACATATATTTGTGTGGACATATGCTTTCATTTTTTAGGGCGAATACCTGAGAATAGAATTGCTGGGTCATAGGGAAGTTGTAGGTGTTTAATATTGTAAGAAATTAGCAACATTTTTCAAAGTGGTTGCATTCCATTCCTAGGAATTCCGTAACAAAATACCAACATCTGGGTGGATCAGAATATGAGAAATGTATACTCTCAGAGCTCAGGGGTCCGGCAGTTTAGTATCAAAGTGTCCTCGAGCCATACTCCCTGTGACGGCTCCAGGAAAGAATCCTTCCTTGCCCCTTCCAGCTTCTGGTGGTTGCTGGCAACCTTGGCATTCCTTAGTTTGTTGCAGCCTAATTTCAATCTCTGCTTTAAGCTCATTTGTCTTCACTTGGCCTTCTTCCATGTATGTCTCCTCTGTGTCTCTGGCTATCAATTTCCATCCTCTAATAAGAACACCTGTCATTTGATTCAAGATCCATTCTAAACCAGCATGACCTCACTTTAACTTGATTATACCTGTAAAGATCCCATTTTCAAATACGGTCACATTCTGAGGTTCCAGTTAGACATGAAGTTGGGGGACACTATTCAGTCCGGTACAGTGGTTGAACAAATTTATAATTTCCCCATAAAAAGGAGAGTTCCAGTTCCTTCACATCCTCAGCAGCGCTAGGTGCTGTCATTGTCAATTCTAAAATGTTAGCCATTACAGTGTGTGCGGAGTGGTACCTCATTTGGGCTTCAAATTTCAGTTTCCTGATAACAATGGATGTTGAACCTCTTTTCATGAACTCGTTAGTCATTTAGGATCTTCCTTTAGAAAAAGGATCTATCTTCTGCCCATTTAAAAATTGGACTATTTTATTTATTTTTGAGATGGAGTTTCACTGTGTTACCAGGCTGGAGTGCAGTGGCACTATCTGGGCTCACCACAACCTCCATCTCCCAGGTTCAAGCAATTCTCCTGCCTCAGCCTCCCAAGAAGCTGGGATTACAGGTGACTACCACTATACCCACTAACTTATTGTATTTTTAATAGAGACATGGTTTCACCATGTTGCCTAAGCTGGTGTCAAACTGCTGACCTCAAGTGATCCACCTAACACCCAATTGGGCCTCCCAAAATGCTGGGATTCCAGGTGTGAGCCACTGTCCCTGGCCCACATTTTCTACAGTGTGTGTTGATCAATGGAAGTTTAATTCAGATAAAGTCAAATTTTTAACTCTTTCCTTTTTGATTAGTGCTTTTTGTGTTCCCGCTGAACAATCTACCCAAACTTAAAGTGCAAAAATATTATCTTTCCCTGCAGAAGCTCTATAGTTTTAGCTTTTATATTTAAGCCTATGATCTATCCTAAATTGATTTTTGCATATGCTGTAAGGTAAGAGTTAAAGCTTATTGTTTCCCACATTTGTGTATCTGCTGTGGCTCTATTTGTTGAAAAGAAACTTCTTTCTCCATTAAACAGCATCGACTGAAAATGTGTTGACTATGTTGTGTTAAAAATTAGTTGATGTCATATGTTTTGTTCCAATCATCTACTTGCCTACTCATGCCATATTGTTTTGATTACTATCATTTTATACTCTTAAAGTCAGATAGTGGGAGTCCTCCAACATCGCTTTTTTGGGAGGTAGTATTCTCTATTACAGGTACTTTTCATTTACATGTAAATTTCAGAATTAACTTTTCTGTTTCGACCAACAAAGAAAAATATCTTTTTGGATTTCATTGGGATTAAACAGAATGTATAGTAAGTAGGCTTTTAAATAGTTAATTCGTAAAACCCATTTCTTGCTCAGAAAGCCTCATTTTCTAATTTAATTTCCCAAAAGTGTCTTGTCTTTGAAAAATATATATAAATGTCTCCAGCCAGATCAGAACTTATTTTGAAAATCTTGGAAATCATCCAATCCATTTTAAGCAACTCTGCCTTGAAAAAAAGAAACTTCTTCCCAATAATTTATGTCTGTGGAAAGATTTTTCTGACATTAAAAAATGTACATACTTATGATAAGCAACCCATAACTTCAAAAATGTTTTGGGAGCTTTTCTTAAAAACACTAATTTCCATTTCATTTAACTGTTAGCTACTAAATACTTCTCCATAGACTAAGTTCAATAGAAAAATACTATCTAGTTATTTTAATTATTTTCAAATTATTGAAAAGTAAAAACAAACATCGTTTTTCTTGACTTCTCTCTCTCACTTCATTATCCACTTTAATGATGTATTCACAATATATATGTACAGAGTGTTTGAAAAACAAATCACACACCTGCCACATTTTGCTTTTCAAATGTTTTCAGTCTTAGGTATATTCTGAGTCTTGTCTGTGTTTCTTTTCACACGAGATATTTCACTATGAAATACATGAAGAATTTAAAAACTTGAAAACTATGATGAAAGTTAAAATGTGAAAACAAAGTCTTAATTATTGTTATATCCCTACATTTCTTTCAGACAGTAGTGAAGTATGTTGAAGGGAGCAATTCAACCACCCTGCCTCCCCTAGCGGCCCAACTTCTCCCCACCTGTCAGCAATTAAATACCTGGATGATGGCGCACTATCTTTCAACTTTTCAACTCCAAAGGGATGAGAGGTTTACAATTAAGGAATTATTGGCTATAGTATCACAATGCTTCTAAGAGATCTGCAGCCCTAACCACATAGTTTGAAAATTAGTCTATATGTTGCAGGTGCCACCTGCTGGAATCGTCAAGGAACACAAACACACAGCTTGCGTATTCCTCACTGACTAAAACAATTGTGATTCCTGTATTTCTTTCATCATAAGATGTATATTCCTGACTACAATACTTCTGAAATTAGCATGCATGGAAAAGTCTGTGCTAAAATGTTCTTCCCATATCAAAGAAATATGTAACTGAGATTACTTTAAGAAACCAATACCACAAAGCTTGCAACACTAGACCTGTTTTGGGAATGGAGTATAGACTATTTTTAAGTAAATCAAATGATTTACAAAAATCCACAAAATGAATGATTCACAGCTAGTAAGAATGATATGTATGAAAAGTTTAATGATAAGTAGAATTGTTTATATTGTAATATTAATAGGCACAAAAACCAGGAAACACTGGTTTTTAACACTGAGTTAAGCTGATTAGACTAAAGCATTCGTGTATCCTGATTAAGAAAGCAGAATTCAGCAGAACCGGGCTCAAATCCTACCTCTGCCCTTTATTTCCTGTGTGACATCAAGGAAGTTATTTTATCACTCTGAATGTTTCCTCATCAGAAAATGTTGAAAATTACAAAATTCACAAGGATATAAAAATTACATAAATATGAAGCTTGTAAAGAAACTCCTGGCATGGACCATTCCCTCACTGAAAGTATTTATGACTTTACAGGGAAAATAGCTAAAATAAATCAGACAATCAGAAGTTTATGAGAGAAGCCTTTGCTCTTCATTACAGTTTTGCAATTCATAACGTTTAAATTATGAATTGCAAAACTCATACTTTGGACATACTTTGTTCCAATAATGAGGTAAATAAAGTAAAAAATTAAAAACAAATCTAAGTGGTTGTAGTCCAATATGGCAGTTACAGATAATAAAAATAGCTACTAAAAGGTTTTCATGCAAATCCAAGAGTCATAGACCAGTTATCAAAAAATAGCCCACTCTAAGCAGCCTTCTAGTTTTCTATAAGAAATGCACCATTCAAGGCAAGTGGGTAGCTGGAAACATCAGGACAGACGGCCTTCACTATTATAATTCTCTACACGGAGTTTTAAAAAAGCATGTACAATTAATTCAAAAAAGTAATGGGGGCCGGGAACTGTGGCTCACGCCTGTAATCCCAGCATTTTGAGAGGCCAAGGAGGGCAGATTACGAGGTCAAGAGATCAAGATCATCCTGGCCAACATGGTCAAACCCCATTTCTACTACAGATTCAAAAATTAGCTGGGCATGATGGCACACACCTGTAGTCCCAGCTCTTCAGAGGCTGAGGCAGAAGAATCACTTGAACCTGGGAGACAGAGTTTGCAGAGAGCCAAGATTGAGCCACTGCACTCCAGCCGGGAGACAGAGCAAGACCCTGTCTTAAAAACAAAACAAGTCTCAGGTACTCGGTAGGCTGAGGCAGGAGAATTGCTTGAACCCAGGAGGCGGAGGTTGCAGTAAGCCAAGATCGTGCCACTACACTCCAGCCTGGCGCCTGGTGATGAGGCAAGACTGTCTTAAAAAAAAAAAAAAAAAAAAAAAAAAAAGCAAGTGATGGGTCCATATGTTCTGCAGCAAGAGATAATGTTCTTGCATTTTACATCCCACTGGGAATTCCAGAAGCCTCCCATTTCCTAATGTATGCATACCAATAAGGGTGGTGGGAATAAACCTTTATGCTGGTAGTTATAATTTTGTTTTATGATTCCATGAAAACAAATAATTTTTATGTACACAAAGGTTAAAGGAAAAATTATAACAATGACCTTGCTAGGAAGGTATGATAAAGCACTATAGCACTGAGGGAATGTGTTCTCTTTCTGGGTCCATGATGGGGCATAGTTTTAAGAGCAAGAATTTCCCAGCTCCATACCCCACTCCCATTTCTCTCCAGCTGAGAGATGTAATGGTTTATGTTTGAACTTCACAGGCATGGGAAGAAACTGAAAGTCAATCACTCCAGCGGAAGTTCTAAAGACCTCTTTTCATTGGCCAGGGGTCTTGGAGAAGGTGGGGGTTCCTCCCAGGTTAACAGTCCCCTTCTTCCACACCCCTTCGGACTCCATGTTGGGGTCCCCCTCCACAAACACTCTCATGAAAGCCATCTTTCTCTCTCCTGGACTTCCCCTCTGGGGTCCCCTTCCACATGCTCTCATAGAAGCCTGTTTTCCCTTCCTAAACTCCATCTGTCTCTCTAATTCCCATCCACTCAGTGTGGAAGCTTTCCTCTCCTGGATTCCATCTTTCTAGATGCTCTCACTCGGCTTGAGAATTAGCTGTTTCTTTCTCTGGTTTCTCTCTCTAAATCACTTTCTACAAACACTTTTGAGTCCAGCATTTACTGCGCACTTCGCCATGGTCCCCTCTCTCATTCTTGAGAAAGCAGGAGACAAAGAACCTGGAGAAACACCCTCTAAGAGGAACTGAAGGCACCCTGAACCCCTGAACCCCAATATTACATTGTGGTGAGCCAGCCAGGACAGGGGTACCCCAGAAGAGAGGTACAGCCAGAAGAGGGGTAAGCCAGGAAAGGGACGACTTCGAAATCATGAGTAAAACCGGCCCCATTCTGTCCTGTCTCTTGAACCCCTGAGGTGGCCATAGCCAGACAGGGCTGAGGGCACCTGAGCAGCAGCGCCTGGGAGGCCCGACCCTAGAGCAGCCCAGCTAGAATTAAAAGCACAGTTTTTTTTACCTTCAAGCTGTCTCTCTGCTTTCCGTCTCCTTCTCTATCCTTCGGATATTACCTCTGGGACCAAAACCTGCAGGAGCCTGTGGGGCAGAGCAGGTGAGCACTGCCCCTTTCACTCAGCGCTGGCAGGGAACAGCCCAGCCCTGGGGCAGAACCCAGTGCGTAGTTGCAGGCCAGAGAAAATAGCAGGAGGGCCGGGGTACAACGGGAGCCTGCAGGGGACCAGGGAGCATGGGGCCTGGCAAGGTTCTGGCAGCAGGCCTCTCCAGACGTCTCCCACCCAGGCAGCAGTGTAAAAAGGCTCCCCAGGTCGTTTGCCTGCTGGTCGCAGGTCCCCGTGTTGGCAGCAGCTTGGGGAGTGGTTCTGGCAGGGTCAACGTGAGACCGAAAGCCGCAGAGGTAGGGGAACTCACAGTCCGGCCCAGCAGCAGCTGCGAAGGTGGCTTTTAAACTGATGAGGCACGCGGCGTTTTTAACTCTGCCGCTACAGCTGAGGAAAAGGAAGCAGCTGCTGGCCATCAGCCCCACCCGTCTTTGGGCCGGCCACGGCGCCTCAGGGTGCAGCATTCTCATTCAAAATACACCTTGAGAGGGCTTTCTGCCTTCTTTTAACAAACGAGGCCTGTTTGCACAGTTGGGTAAGGTGCAGATCCCATCATTACAAGGTTACTGGTTCATAATCCCCAGTGAAGCCAGTCTTGGGTTGAAGTCTTTTGCAGAATGAAGGCTATAGAATTTTGTATTTGGTGTATAATTTGTCTTGCTTAGGGTTGGCTCTCTCTACAGCAGAACTTTTCCATCTAGAAGATCATAGTTAAACCTGTTCCAGGGCCCAGATAGTCAATGACAGGTCTCCCAACCTTAAGAGCATTTTCCTGCAATGGCAAATGGGTTAGGGGAAAGGAGGCCCGGGTCCTGAGGGTATTGTTCCAGCCTCAGTGATGCCCAGCCTGCCTTCTTTGAATTGTGTGCTGTAACGATCCCTCCCTAGAAATTTACACTTCTGGGGCAGTTTTATAATCTGACTTGTGTAAATTGGACTTTTGCTGGGGAATATTGGTACCCATCTCCTGAGGTTCACTGGCCTCCTCAGCGCTCATTGGTACATGACTACCCAATCCAATAGCTCCTATTGTGCCATGTCTCTAGAGTAGTCACACAGAGATGTGTCCACCAAGTTTTACCCCAGTTTATCTAATAGGCTGGACAGAAGAGGATAAGAAGGGATTGGCCTGGTGGACAAAAGTGAAGGGCAAAGGAATGGCTGCCAAAGGAGGAACACATTGCCAGGCCCCACAGAGCAGTGTATCCTGGCAACTGCGGGTGCTCTAGAAGGAAAGGATCATATGTGGGGAATTGTGACACAGGAAGCCAGTTAGACAATGGGCTTTGTAGGCCTTCTGAAGAGCTTGAGCTTTGTTCAGTAGCTGATGGGGGCCACCGAGGGAACATAGATGGGAACTAACCCATTAGGCCTGAATTTTAGAAAGATCTTTCTGGTACCAATCTGGAGAAAAGATCAAAGGAGAAAGAACCCAGATGTAGGAAGATCATTCAGCAATCCATTGTATAGTGTAGGTAAAAATGAAGATGGCCTCAACAAGTTAGTGGGAAGACAGGTAACAAGAGGCAATCTATTTTAAGAGATGTAGAGAAAGAAGAAACAGTTGGCGATTAATTAAATGAGAATTTTGTGATAAGCATGAAAAGGGAATCTAAGGAGACCCCTGAGAATTTCTAACAAACATTTGAGTGGTTGGTTTCTTAACCCAACTATTCACAGCCCCAAGTGACCAGATCTGTGAAATTGTATCTTATGTTACAGACTTCTATTTAAGAAACCATAATTACCTTTTCCTTTTTGATAGAGACAGGGTCTCACTCTGCTGCCCGGCCTGAAACGCAGTAGTGTGATCATAGTTCACTGCAGCCTCAAACTCCTGGGCTCAAGCCATCCTCCTTCCTCAGCCTTCCAAGTAGTTGGGACTACAGGCATGCACCACCATGCCAAGCTAATTTTTCAAAGTTTTTGTAGAGATAGAGTCTTGCTATGTTGCCCAGGCTGGTCTCAAACTCCTGGCCTCAAGCCATCCTCCCACTAAGGCCTCCCAAAGTGCTGAGATTAGAGGCCTGACCCACTGCATTACCTTCTTCTGCTTTTCTTCCGGATGAAGCAAATCTTCATTCCCTCTTTTCTTGAATCACATTGTTTTGTTGTTGTTTCTTTTTTTAATGGAAAGGCCTATTTGAGCTCAATAATTACTTATGGGTATGGTTCCTTTCTTCTCAATTATTCTCTAAGAAACCAGGTGCTATTTCAGGATAAAACATTCCACAGCATGTGTCCATTGGTCTCCATGATTCCTCCCTCTCCCAGCCACGTCTGGATTTTGTTGATCAGTAAGAAAACAACTTACATGTGCAGTGTACATAAGCATGAAATTTTAGTTTTGAAAAAATAGGAAACCCACAACTTTCAAGAACTGGGTTGGCTAAGGCTCAAGGCAGTTTCTATTAAATAAGGATTCATCTGGTCACTTGAATTTCTTACTCACCCTCCGGAGACATTACGTGTGATTGGATTCAGGCAGTTTGCACAATGCAGTGGATTAGCTAATTGCTCCTCTGTCTACTATAAGCACAATTGGCTACATTGGTTGAAAAACCAACCCAGGGAATATGCTATGAAATTGGTATTGAAGCTTTGGCAGCAGACTAACTGATCAAGATACTGAAAGCAAAGCTAAAACACAAAGCACAGCTTGTTTGGTATGGTTTGGCTTTTTTTAACAGTAATTTCTAGTGGCGGAGACAGATGTTTCTTGAAGTGGCAAGAGATTTGCAAAGCAGAATGTTCTACCACTTACTGTAATTGCTTTATTAATATTGTATGTGTTTATGGCTTCTATCTTCTGGCTTGTGGCACCTCTTACTTTAAATGACTTTGGGTTTCCTGATGACTGGCAGTTAATCTTGACTTCAGAGATCCTTTGAGTCACACATGCAGCTTTGCTCCTGCATAGTGAATTATTTCCTATGAAGCTGAATTCTTGTTTGTGTTTATTACACTTAGAAGCCCTCAGGGGGCACTGAAACATCACCAAAGACAGTAGTCGTATATATGTGTGTATAAGAAAGCCTACTTGATACTTATATATACATGCACATATATACAGTGTACACACACCTACATGCACATACATATATATATGAAAAGGAACCTCTAGGTAGCTGAGAAGTACACACTCAGTTACACACCCTGCAACAGAATGGATTTATTTTATCCCTAGCCAAGTCTCAGACTTAATGTCAGCTTCAGTATCATGAGAAGGATGTAAAATATTCTAATCCAGAATCTTGAAAAGCCTGGGTCAGGCGTGCACAGTGGCTCATGCCTGTAATCCCAGCATTTTGGGAGGCCAAGGTGGGTGGATCACAAGGTCAGAAGTTCAAGACCAGCCTGGCCAACATGAGGAAACCCCATCTCTACTAACAATACACAGAAAAAAATTAGCTGGGCATGGTGGTAGGCACCTGTAATCCCAGCTACTTGGGAGGCTGAGGCAAGAGAATTATTGGAACCCAGGCAGCAGAGGTTTCAGGGAGCTGAGATCGCCCCACTGCACTCCAGCCTGGGTAATAGAGTGAGACTCAGGTCTCAAAAAAAAAAAAAAAAAAAGAAGAAGAAAGAAAAGCCTGGGTCAGTTTGGGGGAGTTACATTTGCAATAGACATATCCTAAAATATCCTCTCTTTTAGTGCTTTTATTTTGTTTTTAAAATACAGGCCATATTGTAATTATCTTCCAGTGTGTTACTAAAAAGAAGAAAGAAAGAACTAATAAGGAAATAAACCAACAAATAAAAATGAAATTTGGAGTTGAGATTTTTCTGAGCAGATTTGTTAGTTTGTTCAGTGACTGTTGAATTTCTTTTCTTCCCTCATCTGGTCTATTAAAGTGGCTTTTAGTTTTTCCTATATATTTAGTTTTTCCTACATATTCGCTCAATAAGCTCCTCTTCTGTAGTGTGCCTGCTTACTGAAATTTCCTAGATAAGGAGAAGGAGACAGCTTTGTCCAGGGAATTTTAGTGGGAGATTTGTGGTTGCCATCATTGCTGTAATTCGTTTCACGTCTTCCCCTGATGACAGCTTATGGATGAAGTCTAGGCACCATCCAGCCACAGGCTGAAGGCATGTGTGAAAAAGGCAGGAAAGCCTCCTGAAAGATGCTAATTACTGAGCCATTTCTCAAAGCTGCTGGGACTTCCTTGTGAAACCAACTAGCAGCTGAGGGCTGAGCTGTGCAGTATGTAGTCAACGTTGGGTGCCATGTTGTGGCAATAAAATTCCTTTGTGCAAACACTCAAACTGGAGGCCTTCATACTCCACCGGTGAAAAAGAAGCATCTTTCTTTAATTCATGTCACTAGGAGAAAGCCTACTCGATATTTAATTTTATATAACATGTCACATTTTTTTCCATGCCAAGAAATAGCCTGGCAGTTATCCATTGTAGTGGACAAGACCTACATCAGTTTTAGAGAAAATGCTGTTGAGAGGTACGATCTAGCAGCCAGCATTGTCATCTTCCCAGGGACATTGGATTAAGGTATTATTAAACCCATCAATGTAGATGGTTTATGTATAGACAGAAATCAGTTGGGGAAAAAAGGAAAAACACTGAAGTAGAGCAAAATCATGTAGATTTTGGAATACAGCCTTCATGAGAAACCTAAAGAAGTACAGCTCAGAGCAAATCACAGACAATCTTTCTGTTTTGCAGATTCTTCATCAGTATCACTGGGCTTTTTTTTTTTTTTTTTTTTTCATAATGTGTATGAAACGGCTTCTAGAACGAGCAAAGAGAAAGAATCAGGACTGTGTTTTTACTTCCAAGATACTGCATTATTGCTGCATTTCATTTTCAAATATTAAGAAATTTGAGCCACCAATGATTTTTTAATTCTCATGATTTAAAAATGTCAAGTGATAAGGAATTACCAGAACCTACATTCAACCGAGACAAATCTACTATCACCTGTTTTTGTCGTCAATAAGCAACAGACTCCCCATCCACAAAACCTAATCTAATTTCTCTCCTTAATGCTATTTTAATGCTACTTGGCTGATAAAAATCTTTTAAAACAAATGGGGAAAAATATCTGTAGAAGTTACATTTCACGTCCTTAAGCTAATAACATCTTTCAGGCAGAGATTACTTATAAAGGCCAGGTTAACATATAATATTATTAAAATACTACCATTCCCTCAAGCTGTTCAACTGTACGATCAATCTGACACATTAATATACTGCATAGTTAAAAGGCTGCACTTGCTACATTTCCCCCAGATTTTGTTTCATTGAAAATACTGTGTAAAAAAAAGTTATGTTCAAGATACTGCTTATCCACAACACCCCTGAAGTGCTTTGACAGCTATATGACTTTTTAAACTAATGGAGCCATGTATACATGCATTTGTTCCTCCTTAATAATTTTTTTATATCAGTCACCAATATTTTATTTCACTTTTTCTTATGGTTAGCGCTTATGTTGTACATTTTTTCTTTGTGGTAACCAATCTTTCTCATGGATGCCGCTGACCAGAAGCTACCTTTCTTACCTCTGACTATTTTACATGTGACATTTTTCTCACCCTCAGTAAAATTTCTTTCATGAAAAAAGAAGAAAGGAAAGGAAGAAAAAGTTTCTCATTTTCTTCAATTCCATGATGTGCAATTCTCAAGAATATAATGTTCCTTGGGCTGATCAGTATTCTCTTTCAGTAAAACCACAGGATGTAGCTGCTGGGCACAGAAACTAAAAGTCATGAATTCAGTGCCCAGCTCCTTGGCAGGAAACAGTGGCTGCATGCTTTTGATATATTTTTTTTCACCCCCACTCCCTTATTGTGCTTTTTTTCAACAAAAGTTAGACAGTAATAACTAGTATATTTTCACACTGCAGTTAATGATTGTAATAGTATAAGGTAAGAGGATAAATATTAATACAAAAAAGTACAATATAACCAACCCTACAATGAATAGAAAAAAATTATTTCAGCAGTTAATGAAAACATGGATACATTTGACAGAATTACTTAGGGGAAGAAAATCACTTGCAGGCCTCCTGGAGGCAAATTAACTGGGCGTGTACGTATTGAATCCTTTCAAGACTGTAAGTCTAATTGTCATAAACTGCCACCCTCCTTGCCTCCTACGCAAGTCTGAGTAGGCACCTGCTAGTTCTATCTTACCTTTTGGTAACTAATTTGAGTTTCTCTTCCCAGGATGCACCACCATGTCTACAGAAGAAAGGAGGCTGATAATGCCTTCCTAGGAAATTCCAGATTCAGTTTCCTGGGGTTAATTGTTGATCAAATAATGGACGATCAGAGAAGTAGCCATTTGGAAGAAGAGGAAAGAAGGAAGCGGCTATGGATAGAACAGGAAAAAAGGAAACTTTCTGCAGATATTCCACAGATTATCTAAATTCATTTTTTATTCTAAATTAACACTTTCACTTAATGTCTTTTGATACCACATTGTCATATTAACTTGCTGACTAGGCTTATTACATAAAACATCTATGTATATATCTATTTTTTAATGAGATTTCCATGATCATCTTGTTCCTTGCTGATCTAGCCATTGACAGCTTTCCCTGGAATATGTAGAATATATTTTCACTAGGAGAAGGCATTCATCATATTTAGGGAACTAATGCATCAAACCTCAGAAGAGTAAAATAATCTTAGTTAAATGCATTAAGAAGTAATTTAATAAGATTAGTAAATCAGCAGTCTAAGGCTAGAATCTGAAACTTTTTTATTAGAAAGGTCATGAAAGCAAAGAAATTCTCATGAGACAATTGACTTATGAAGGAGGTTAATTTTATAGTTCTTACAATTTGACATGAATCACTTAACTACTCTAGCCCTCAGCTAAATCATAGCATCAATAAAAGAAGAGAACAGGGTTGGCCAACATAGCTAAAACTCTAGAATTATTAGATTTAGGGTACATTCAAACTTGTGATTATTACTGAAGAAGGAAAAGAAAAGAAAATGAGAGCATAGACGTATCATTTCAAACTTTGTGATAATATAGACTTTAGCAAAGTAGATTTCAGTAAGTTCAGAGTAGAAATATGCAGGATTCTACTGCCAGAGAATCTAAAAATTTCACAGGAAAGGATGGGAGATGTTAATATTTCCAAGCAATCACAGAAAGGAATAAAAAGGAAAGTATTTAAGGAACTATGTCACTTGGAAGCAGACATGAGAACAATATTGGAGAGCAGGGGGCTTGTTGGGGGTGTGAGGGGTGATGCTGCCTGTGAAAGACAACAGGAGAAGGAAGTAGGTGCAAACAGGAAGAAGCTGGCCACCTGTGAGAACCCAAAGTTGGTTCTCAATAACAGCTAAAGCTGACTCCTTGTTTCCTTGAAGCGTAAGTTTCTGAATTCACTAAACATCAGAAACAGAGACACCACTCTCATTTTAGAACAAACAAATACATTTGGGAAGAATAAATATCACTGCTTCTCAGAAGCAGAGGTCACTTTTTTCAGTGGATGTGGTAATACAAGAACTGCTTAATTTGTGTAATAACAGGGAAATCTTTATTGACAGAAATTTACCTGGGAGTAGAGGACGGAGAAGATGTTCTGGCTGACCAGAGATAGAGCCTGGGGTAGGGGGTGGGTGTGACCATGGCCTCATGGACCTCAGATCCTTGGTCCAGGCTGACAAGAGCAAGTTGAAACATAGGCTCCATAGGAGCATGAAGCACATTGCCTCAGTTGCTCATCCAGGAACCTCACAGTTTCCATGTGTTTTCTGACCCTATCTGTGTCCTGCATGTTGATGCCAGAGCATTTGAACCCTCAGAGCCTGCTTGACTTGTCAGATGTGGCCCACAACCCTTTACTTTGCTCAAGGAAGGAGGGAGCTCTGTCATCACAGGAATTTCCATATTTGAGCTCTGCTGGGTCCCTGAGTTGTTCTTTGAGTGGACTTTGTTTTCTTGCATTAACTCCATGCACAAGCCCCAGTTTCTTCCTTAGGTCTGGCCAATGATGGTCTTGTTCTGCTGCATTTCAGCTCAGAGTGGTCAGTTCAGTTCAGAGCTGAAGTCTGTCTTGGCCATGGAGCTTCCTGCCCCTTTCCTTATTTCCATAGATGAAGCCTCTAAAACAAACATCTCATCCTGTTTGTTTTTTGTTTTTTGTTTTAATTTTACTCTTCAGGAGAGCCTCTGGCAGGAACTGGGCGTCTTTTTCCCAGATGTTTCTGCTAAACTGTTCTTCTATTTGGGTGGAATTCTCCAATTCTGTTTAATTTCTTCTTCAAAACTCTCTTGAGTATCTCATAAACTCCTTGCTCCCTTTTGAGTTAGAAAGAGATTCCTGTCCTGTTTGCCATTCTCCCAGTCAGAAGCCCCTCTGTAAGCCTTTGGGTAAAATTAGAGAGCCTTTGGTGGCAATTCGGCTTCTCCACCCAAGGGTGGGTACAGGGAAATGGCCAACCAGATCAGGGGCTGAAATTTTTGTGATCACTTTTCTCCCTGATCTGCTCCAAGGATTCCTCTGGGAGCTTTGCAACATTGACTTCAGAGTTAATCCTAGAAACAAAGGTAGCTGAACAATGAAGGAAAGAAAGTGGCCAGGATTGCTCACCTTCAAAAGCCTTTTGTTATTGAGATGCTGGAGCCCCACATCTGGGGACTTCTAGAAATCATTGAGGACTCACACCAAGGCGAGTAAGCCTCAGAGAGGTATTGTGATATCCCTGATACAACCGGGGTGCCAAATGAATGATCTGCAAGTAGCTAAGGGATTTCCCAGCGCGGGATGATGTACAATGGGAAGAAACTCATGAAGAACATACAACCATGGTGATCCTACACTGATTGATCTGCTTCTTCATTTTGCCCAATGTGTGTTCTGGGTGTTTTGAGGATCCTTCTGGTGTAGATTCTCCCTCAGTCCTGCTGCTAAGTCACAAGTGAGTGAGTCACCAAGCCACATTTCGTATCATCTTGGAGGCAGCCCCTGACCTTTCACTGGATAGCTTTCTAGGTCCTTTAGTAGGTTGTATTTTGAGCCCTTCCTGAAGCTATGCAGGGGACCTTGCCCAAGTCCTTCCCTAGGTGGGACTTTGCTGGGTTACTCAAATGAAGCATCAGTAGGATGGAAGGATATAAAATGAATCAGTGGCATCCATGGTTGGGTCAATATAGATGAGAGGTTAAGATCCCAAGAGAACATGAAGTCAGGTAAGGCATAGAGTCCAAAGAAACATGGAGTAGATATGGGAAATGGGTTGCAGAATCTAGGTTCTGGGGATAGAAGAGAAAAAGCAAGTGGTGGACATGGAAGATGGATCATTGTAGAATCCAGTGTCAAACAGGGCTCTGAGGGGAGAAAGGTATTCAGTGGCAGTGGTGAACAAAAGGAAAGTGAGAGTATGGCTTGGTGAGTAGTCGGGTGGAGACCAGAAGTAAGAAGGTCAGAGTGAAGGATGCCTCAGTGAAGCCCAAGGATGACAGGGAGAGAGCAGCATCTGTCTCCAGCTCCCCACGCAACAGAATGTCCGCCTTCATGGTTGCTCCATCGCATCTTTCAGAGCCAGGATTTTACTGTAACTGTTCTGGAAAGCAAACCTGGAGAGGAGCTTGTGCAAATTCCTCCAGGAGATAAGTACAAAGATTATCCAGGAACAGAACAGGTTCAGGCAGGCCTGGCAGGGGTCACATCTTCTGCATCCCTGACTTCGTGATATCCTTTTCTGCCTTGTTCCAAGCCTTGCTCTAATGTCTCCTTCCCTGTGGGTTCTATCTCTCAGATCAATTCCTGGCTGTACCACGTCCCTAGAATTCCACAGGGTAAGCTTGGTAGAGAAATATAGGAAATAATGTAATCATATTTTTTGTAGAAAAACATTCAGTGTCACTATGGAGCCTTTCAGGAGCGCTCTTTAGCAGAGAAAGTAGGAGCATGCATTGTATCAGATGAAGACTGGAGCGAGGGATCTTGTAGGATGCAGAGTAAAAAGTTCCACTGGAAATAGACTCTTTCAAATTAGACTCTGAAAACCCAAGGAATCAAAATCAAAGAATCAATATCAGCAATTGTGAGGCTCACGTATGCACAATGTGTTAGCATTTACACTCATTACCCCGGGTGGTTCTCACACAATCTCACGAGATTTTCAGGCAAGGTGCCCTTCCAGGAAAGGATCCTGAGACTCAGGAAAGTTAAATGACTTATCCAGCGATGGCACACAGAACGTCTGCCTCCAAATACTCATTCCATTTGGCTGGTCCACAGTGCCCAGATACTTGGTCAAACATTATTCTGGATGTTTCTATGAAAGTTTTTGTGGATGAGACTAACATTGAAATTGGAGAACTTTGAGTAAAGCAGATTGCCCTTCATAATGGGAATAGCCCTCAATCAGCTGAAGATCTGAATATAACAAAAAGCTGACCTACCCCAAGTAAGAAGGATTTCTCCAGCAAAAGGTATTCAGACTCATACTCCATCAACTTTCCCGTGAGTCTCCAACCTCCCAGCCCACAGTGCAGATTTGGACTTACCAGCCTTCATAATTGTGTGAGCCAATCCTTTAAATAAACATCTCTACATAGACACACACATCCTATTGGCTCCATTTCTCTGGAGAGCCTTAACACACGCTGCATCTCATGCCAACACCCAGTAAGCAAGCCCTACTGTCCAGACCCATCTTTCATTCCTGTGGACTATCAGAACACGGAATCCAAGAACTCCCCATGTTCTGGTTTTTTCCTTACGGAGCCCTCTTCTGATGGGTCTGTTTCTGAGAAGGACTTTCTCTAGCAACTGAAATCATCAGAGATTGTGAACATGGGTCTCCATGGAATGGAGATTTTAAGTTTACCCCTTGGAAAGCAGAGTTGGATAGGCAAAACGTTAGTTGTTACTATTTCACCTTTGCTCTTTTTCCTGGCTTGCTTCATTGATGCTGAAAGATAAGAAAAGAATGAAGAATCTTGGACTTAATTCTCACTCTCCTCTCTTTTGGCAAGCTGCAGACATTCATTATTCATCAATAGTATGCCTTGGTTGATTGCATTAATTAAGATCAGTTTTTTCTTCCTTATTATTCATTTTTTAAAGTACAGAAAATAATTTTCTATTGTTCCCTCTCTGGGAAAACTCAAATAACAAAGATTTGCTGCATGAGGTTCACACTTGATATTTCTACAAGCAATCCTTTGCTGATGAGGGGCACAGACTTTCAGGTCTTTAGGAATATCTGCACTCTGCTTAATACCGTTCTGCTCCCTGAGCAGAGATGGGGTAGCATCTGATCAAAGACTCTCCATTACTCTCCAGGTCAGCCCTAACACATGGAGGATCATCCGAACGACACCTAAGATGGGAAGGCAGCTGGTGAATGATATAGAGGGACTATTCTCAGGTGTCCCAAAATTCATTCATAAGCCAATCTGCCTCCCCTGAGTGAGATATTGGGATCTACCCTAGAAACCTTGCCCCACTCAGGTAGATGGTCTGTGGGTTTTGCATCAAAGTCCTGGTTCCTGCTCTAACTTCCTTCCTCCCCAAATTCTTCTACTAGAATGATGCTGTTCTACTACTTCCTGAGAGTTTTCATCTCAAATGTTTCTCTGCTCAAACATGATTTAGAAAACTGTGAACAGAAAAAAAAAAAAAAAAAAAAAAAACAACAACAAAATTCAATCTCTTCTCAGAGCTGGGCCTAGGGTCTCCTTACCTGATTTGGATCTCTTTTCCAAAACACAGGAGAAGCCATGCCCTTAAAAGGATGTAGAAAATCAAGTCAATGCCCCAGGAAGCAGAGCTTGAGCTCATCCAAGGGACAAAATTATCTCCAGCAAAAAAAAAAGAAAAAAAAGCATTCATCTTCCATCATCTGAAGCACACTGAATCCATGGGCAACTGGGCATTGGCAATGCACACTACACTAGTGTTCCAGGCCTGTATCAAACATTTAAGGAATTGTCACAGAGGGTTCCCAGGGGAGAAGGGAGGGAAATGGGAACTCCCTATCCAGACCACTAGATCCCCCTACCTTCCTCTCAACCTTGTTATTTTCCAACATCATCCTTTCATTACATAATGTACACCCCTTAGGAAGTTTTTCTATTTATTTCACTTATAACCCAGATGTAATCAGGGTCCATCTTTTACCCTTGGAGATCTTGACTTGGAACCAATCAATCGTACAGCCGTGGAAATCTCAAGTTTATCCTGTAATTTTTGCTAATTCTCAGGGATTTATACTCCTGAAATCTTCTCCACCTTTTATGCCAGCTTCTCCATATAATCTATTTGGGCCCTGCATTAACCCAGACACAGACCTTAGCCTCTACTTCTAGCATCATGAAAGCGTGCCACTTGATTTAAAAAAAAAAGAAAGAAAGAAAGAAAAAGGAAAAAAGCACATTAATGGGCAAAACCAAGTTTACCAAAGATCCAACATGGGTGATAAACGGAGAGATGTTATATAGCCCATCCCCCTGCAGTTCAAATTCTTCTCTATGTTATCACTTTCCAACCAAAGTCCCTTTTGTACTGTTTTGCCCTTCAGGCTCTCAATTCTTCCCCCTCCACCGAAACAGTGTCTTGCCCTGCAAGCCTCCTCTTCTCTCTCCCAGGTCCTCATACCACCATTACCATGTCTACCATGCTATTTCAAATTCTTCATTCTTTCTTATATAGAGTTATCAGCTCTTTCAACTCCCTACTCCAACCTGGCTAGCCAGGTTCATACTGATTTAAAGGGTAAATGAGGCCTACCTTTTTAAGGCAGCAGTAGGAGCCACACAGAACCATATTCGTGTGGAGTGTGTGTGTGTGTGTGTGTGTGTGTGTGTATGTGTGTGTGTGTGTGTGCATGTTTTGAATCACGTCTATAGGTTGTAAATTAGAAAAAAAAAATTCCTAATTTTCCCAACTTCTTGATAACTTTGCTACAAAATATTTTCAATACTTATTTAAAATCATTAATGGAGTCATATATGTTCTAGTGTATATATTTATCTGTTTTTATCTACCCATGTTAGCCAAATATTTAAGATATTCATACTATGTACTTATGGCCTAATTATTAAGATTTTAAGCTGGTGAATTCATGCACTGCATCATTTCTATACTTTGATTTCTTCAATTCCTCTGCTGGTGCTAATGCATCACCTTGCCCAGAACTACCAAATCTTTCCCATCCATGAGATGAGGCTTCACTAGAGTTGACAGCTCCTCTTTTTCACAAATTTCTTTGGTGCCAGTAGTTTCTCCTGAGATGCTAACCTCCAAAGGCTTTGTCTTACTTCATTTGGGCTGCCATAACAAAATGCTATAAACTGGGGAGCCCAAAGACAACAGAAATCTATTTCTTGCAGCACTGGAGGCTGGAAAGCCCAAGATTAAAGTGCCAGCAGATTTGGTGTCTGGTGAGGACCCACCTCCCCATTGATGGCACCTTTTTGCAATGTCTCACATGCTGGAAGGGAGAAGGCTGCTCTAGGGCCTCTAAAAGGGCATTAATCTCACTCATAAGGGTGCTTCCTTCATGACCTGATCCCCCCCACAAAGGCCCAACCTCCTAATACCATTATCTGGGGACAAGAATTTCAACATACAAAATTGGGGGAACATAAGCATTCAGACCATAGCAAGCTTACATGTCAATCTCTGCCACACTCTTTTCTACTCTCTCTTCAATGCAAGATCCATTTCTTACAGAAAAGTCCCTGTGCACATCTTAGCATGCCTGACATTGAATCTAAAGGCCAAAAGACTCTCATATCTAAAAACGTCCTTCAAAGTTTTAGAAAAAATAAACTCCAGAGAAAATCTTTCCATGTGAGAAATAACTCTAAAAAGTGTTCATCAACTGTATTCTTCAAAAATATCAAAGTGAAGGCCAAGTACAGTGGCTCACCTGTAATCCTGCACTTTGGGAGGCTGAGGCAGGTGGATCACTTGAGGTCAGGAGTTCAAGACCAGCCTGGTCAACATGGTGAAACCTCGTATCTACAAAAATACAAAAAATTACCCAGGTGTGGTGTTGCGCACCTGTAATCCCAACTACTCAGGAAGCTGAGGCAGGAGAATTGTTTTAACTAGAGAGGCAGAGGTTGCAGTGAGCCAAGATTGGGCCACTGCACTCCAGCCTTGGTAACAGAGTGAGACTTTGTCCCCTCTCCACAAAAAAAAAATCAAAGTCATAAAAGACAAAGAAATCTGGGAAACTGCTCCATATTAAAGGAGATTAGTGGAGTATGATAAGTAAATAGGTAATATGTGATCCCTACTGGAGCCTGTACTGAAGGAAAAACATGCTGTAAAGAACATTGCTAGGCAGGCAAATTGACAAAATTAGAATAGAGATGCTACATAAGATAGAAGTCCTGTGTTCATGTTAAATTTACTTAAATTGATAACTGTGCTGTGAATATATAAGAGAATATTTCTTTTCTTAGGAAATACACATTTAAGTATTTAGCAGGAAGTATTATGATGTATGCAACTGAATTTCAAGAGTTTGAAACAAAGAATGATGTTTGTATAGATAAAGAGAAAGTAGCACAAACCATGAACAATAAATGCATCTGGGCAGAGGGTATTAGGATACTCTTTGATGTTCTTGGAGCTTTTCTATGAGTTTCAAATTGTTTCCAAATAAATGATTCTATGTAATGGTCCATCAGTTCATCCCACTGAATTTTAACTCACTTTGCAATGGACAAAGCTTGGGTCCACAGCTGTCACCATCACACTCAACTCTCCAAAGTGAAAAATTCCAAATATAAACATCTTATTAGGTTCTGTCTCAGGCAAAAATGCTGGGATCATCTATTAAAATGGTATTTTTAACATTGTCAATAAAGGTTTTAAAATATGTTGGAAAAAAGAAAAAAAAGACTAAATGAAATAAAAATAAACACTATATATAAAGATACAAAAATAAAAAGAATCACATTTGCATCATAATTGGAGACTCTTGCCTTGTTGCATACCAGCTGCATGACTTGGGAAATGTCACTTTACCTCTTTGTTTTTTGGTTTGTCTGGAATGTGGAGCTAGAAATCCCTAGTCACATGATAAATGGTAATTATAATTAAGAACATAAATAGAATCAGTAGAACCTTTCCTGAGCTTGAAATTTATTTTTGCAGATGATCCTAATTATTATGGGGGGATCAAGCATAGCACCTAGCCTAATAATCTGTGGGACACAGTCCCACAAGTCTAGAGACGGCTTCTCACCAATAGGTAGCACTTCAGTCACCTTATTTTTGCATGTTAGTAGTGCCCATCCCACAGAGATGATCTGTTGAAGGCCAGCTCCAAGACAGACCCCACTGCATTTCAGCCTTTTCAACATGATCCTTTCAGGACACACTTTTTTCTACTTTTGAGTCTCCCTGCTAATCCCAGATTTCACCTAATTTCTATTTCTCTTCAAAGTGTTTCTATGTTGGGATAAACCTGCCCTTGCACCATATTTGCCTTACCATGCATTGAAAAACCAATTTATAATTATCCTTTTTTCTTTATTTTCATTTATTTATTTTTTTGAGATGGATCCTTGCCTCTTGCTCTGTCAGCCAGGCTGGAGTGTAGTGGCATGATCTTGGCTCACTGCAACCTCGACTGGTCCGCCTTCTGGGTTCAACTGATTCTCATGCCTCAGCCTACCAAGTCGCTGGGATGACAGGCACATGCTGCCATGCCTGGCTAAATTTAGTATTTTTTAGTAGAGATGGAGTTTCACCATGTTAGTTAGGCTGGTCTTGAACTCTTGAATTCTGGTGATCTGCCCACTTTAGCTTCCCAAAGTGCTGAGATGACAGGCATGAGCACCCGGCCATAGTTATCCTTTCTAATAGAAAAATTTTGTTGCCAGCCTCTTTCAAGATAGAAACAAATCCTCAGGTGCAGACATCCCACTCCTCTGTAATTTGTTCATCAGTTTAATTATCTGGAGAGAAGGCTGTGCTTGCATGAAGGGTTTGAACTGCATTTGGAAATTGCAGCCTGCCATCTCTGGGGATGAAGGGTGTGCTTCACCAGAGTCTTGATTGAGGCAATGGAAATTCAAATTTGAAAACTTAAGACAATGAAACATGAGGCTCTACCCTATAGTCCAGTGCTAAATAATACAAAATGACTTTATGTTTGAAAAGAAAGAATACAAAGGTTTTGACACGTGGCATATGTAGTTGCAAGCACCTATCAAAATATAGACATGTTTTTAGAGAATTCTTTTTTTTTTTTTTTTTTTAGACGGAGTTTTGCTCTCGTTACCCAGGCTGGAGTGCAATGACGCGATCTCGGCTCACCACAACCTCCGCCTCCTGGGTTCAGGCAATTCTCCTGCCTCAGCCTCCTGAGTAGCTGGGATTACAGGCATGCGCCACCATGCCCAGCTAGTCTTTTGTATTTTTAGTAGAGACGGGATTTCACTATGTTGACCAGGATGGTCTCGATCTCTTGACCTCGTGATCCACCCGCCTCGGCCTCCCAAAGTGCTGGGATTACAGGCTTGAGCCACCGCGCCTGGCGCTGGAGAATTCTTTTAAGCAATTTTTTTAAGTCTCACATCTAATTTTTTTGAGGTGTTACTTTTAAGAAATCATATTCAGACATGGTATTTTAGGGCTTTTGTATAATCAAATAACATTTGAGCAACAAGAGAATTTTTTCGAATCATAACTGAAAAATAATATAATAATCAATATTTCTGCTATCTATCTCCCTTTTCTGAGAGAAAATAATTAATCACCTTTATTCCCAGGATATCAGATAAGGGATTTCAAGAATGGAATACAGGAATTATAAAAATGTGCATCAGGCCCAAGAAACTAAGGAGGAAATGAGTTTAACTCCCTGTTTTGTATAATAAGAAACTGAAGTTCACAGAAGATTTATCCACGACTACTCAGGTCATGACCACACATCCAGCTTCCTTGTTCTCTGTGCTCTGGGTATTGTCCTATTCCATGGGCTTGCACATGCCATCAACTCTGCAGCCTTTTCCTCAATATCTCTTCCTCTCCTCAAGGCCTCTTCGAGGCTTTCTAGATAGGCTGCTTCAGATAACATCCTGAAACTGTTCTTATTTCCATTCTAGGTGTCTTCTCACTGCAATATTAAGATTCTTTTTAGGCCAGGTGCGGTGGCTTACACCTGTAATCACAGCACTTTGGGAGGCTGAGGCAGGTGGATCCCCTGAGGTCAGGAGTTCGAGAGCAGCGTGACCAACATGGTAAAACCCTGTCTCTACTAAAAATACAAAAATTAGCCAGACGTGGTGGCATGTGTCTGTAACCCCAGCTACTCAGGAGGCTGAGGCAGGAGAATTGCTAGAATCTGGGAAGCAGAGGTTGCAGTGAGCGAAGATCATGCCATTGCACTCTAGCCTGGGGAACAGGGTGAGACTCCATCTAAAAAAAAAGATGCTTTTTAATTCTAATGGAAAAAGTGGATTCTTGTTCACTGAAATGCAATTTGACAGCATTTGTATCTATATCTAGGGGTTTTTCCTTGTTTTCTTTTCTTTTACCTCCATTTATACAACATTTATCAAACTTCTATGGGTGAGAAGAACTATGATAGGTACTGAGGATATAAAGAAGAGTGAGGCAAAGCCCCTGCCAGAAAGAACACAGTCTTCCTTCTGCTGTCATTACAGAGGACATAACCCATCTAGCAGTTTGCATTCTTTTGGTTCTTGTTCTTTTCTATTGGACAGGGACATAACCTAGCTATTATTAGATGATATTTGTTTACAGGAGTTCTATTATGTCTGCCCTTCTATCCATCAGTCCATGCATCTGTTTGTCTCAACAGCTGAGGATACCATTCTGTTGCCTAGCATGTCAACATGCCTGATTTATTAGTTAGCTGAGCATAGGCATGTTTACTTATATCATTTCTCACAATGAATGGTCTTTTGTCCATAGGGTAAATCGTTTTGAGTTATGTAAAATGAGAATCTGACAAACAGTGTCCCCTCAGGGATGAGGTACTTCCTCCGTTATTTTGTAAAGCTGTAAAATGACATTTACAAACAGTACCATATAATCAAATCTTCCCAAAATACCAGAAAGGAATTAGTAAACTTCTAAAACTTGAGTCTTCATGTTCTTAGTGGTTAGTCTCTTAATTAACAGCTTAGAGATCCCACCTGCTGTCAAAATAATTGTGCCATCTTCTTAAGTTTAAAATGACCTCAAAAGACTCCTAGTTTTATTTTTTTTTTCTCTCTCTCTCTCTCTCTGAGATTTGTTTTACTTTCTACCACTCTTTTCTCAGAAAGTGTTTCAATACACATTTTAACTCAAGAGGAGCTGAAAAGAAGACATGTTTTAGTTGTTAAAATACAGGCGCCTCTTGGACAGGGAGGGGATCTGAAATAAAGGGAGCAGCCTTATTAAAACTTGGAGCTGTGCTTGAACACATCCTAAAATGATTAAATTATGTGTTCTGGTTAAAAATTATAAGCTGGGTATTTAAAGCCACTCCCATTGACTAATAAAATGGAAAATATTGGAGTAGCCCAGATACTAGTTTTCTGTGAGCTCCTTCTTTATGAATTGTGATGTGAAATGTTCAGTACAAATGACAGTAAACAAAAGTAAAATTTAAAAAAATGCCTGGAGGATATGTGAGTCACGATAATTATGGAGTCGATTTCTGCCTCCTGATAAAGACTACTAATAAATTCGAAGTACATTAACTGTAGCTGCTGATACAGTAATAAATATTGATATACAACAAAATTCAGAATATCCTTTTTTTCCAGCCTGAATCTTCAGCCCAGCCTGGAAGCTCTACATTACTCAGACTTCTAAAGAGAAATTTCTTTATATCTTTAGATTAAACAACAACAGAAAACTCTATGTCTATCTACTAATAATGTATTACAGTTTATAAGAAATGTAAATAAGTCATTACGGTTACAATGAATTTTGGGGGACACAAGATTTTTTATAATCCTAAATCCTCATAAAGATCAAATAATCTGTACCTGTAAAGAATTATTCTATCATAACAACAAAAAAATAAAATGAGTTTACTTGAATTCTTGGTGTTTCATGTGAGCCACAAAAATTAAGAATTTGCATCCACTTTTCTTCAAAACATGATAATAATAAAAGGCTTTAATTTCCATCTGATAATGTACATTCCTGCTCTTTGCCCTCCAAAATAGCTCCATGTGGAATACCAGATGAGAGAGTAAACTCTTTGTAATTGGTTTTGCTTTTTCCTATATGTCAAAAATCTGGAAAGTGGGGTGTAATAAAAGGATCCCCAGCCTACAAACTGGACAAACCCGACCTCTAGTTCAATTCCTGCCTTGGGTTTGCTGTGAAATCCTGGGAAATTCATTTACCATCTTTGTACTTCTATGTTTTCATTTAAGAAATGAGAATATTGACCTGGGCGACAAGGTTTGTTGGTACAACTGTACAATATAAAATATGACTTTGTAAGCTCCAAGTTTACACCTTTAAGAATGTTGCATTTGAATTCATTATATCTTTGAATTTTTTTTTTTTTTTTTTTTTATCTTTTTTTTTTTTTTATTGCATTTTAGGTTTTGGGGTACATGTGATGAACATGCAAGATTGTTGCATAGGTACACACATGGCAGTGTGCTTTGCTGCCTTCCGTCCCCTCACCTGTATCTGTCATTTCTCCCCATGCTATCTCTTTGAATTTTTTTAAGTTTAAGTTATTTTTTGTGTGACTTCCCTGAGAATACTAGCAATGGAGTGGCATGTGCTCTAGCTAAATGAACAAGGCTTTCATTTGATCTTAGTAGTTAAACCAGTACAAAAAAGAAAGTTTTTTAGTCAATTTACAGACACCAGTCACTCTTCCATTCATGCTGAATTATGCCTGGCCATTTTTCTTCAACCCAGTTTTTATTTTAGCACTCTTCTCCATCCCATCTTCCCATAGCCCAGTTTCTGCCTGGATGAGGAGCCCAATACTAAGCCATCTTCTACCGCTCAGCTCACACACCTTATTTCACAACATGTTTCCACTGCCCTAAGAAACGAGTTGCTTTTCCCTATCGCTGCTCATGTTCCCACTGCCATTATTGCCACTTGTATTATTGTCTACTTTTATCATCTTCATCCATCTACGGTAACACTGTCCAATAGAATTTTTGGCAAAGATGGAAATGTTCTGTGTCAACCATTAGCCACACGTGGCTATTGAACACTTGAAATGGGGCTAGGTGACTGAGAACCTGAATTCTAATTTCATTTAATTTTCATTCATTTAAATTCAAATAGCCACATGTGGCTAGTGACTAACATATTGGACAGTGCAACTCTAGATGATCACATTAAATGTCTAGCTCAAATCCCATTCCTTCCAGGATAGGGCTCATTAACATCACCTCAAGAACTTTAAAGAGAGAGAGAGAGAGAGAGAGAGAGAGAGAGAGAAGCCCCCAGCTTCATTCACAGATTTTCTAAAAGAACTGGTTTGTAGTGAGACGTGGGAATGAATATTTGTAAAAGGTTTACCCAGTGATTCCAACGTGTAGCCAGAGTTTATAACGATTGTTCCAGAAAACATGCCAGGCTTCCCGTTTCTCAATACTCGCTTGATACTTCTGAAACCCTGCATAATAGTCTGAATCATTGCATCCAGCATTTCCTTTTACTGCTAGCTTCACTTTTCTTCATCAAATTGTAAACATCTTTTCCTGTTTTATCCACTGACATGACATGTTCTGGATAAGTTTTTAATGATTGAATCTCTTTCACTTATTGTACATAATCTTGAGTTGAAAAATACTCATGTCTTTTGAATTTACAAATCCTATGTGAGGTTAGGCTTATGTGGTTTTCTACTCTGTCTTAAAAACATTACTATTCATTGTAATTAGTCTATTAATGACAGATGTCTATGCTAGGTTGTAAGTTCCATCAGAGCAAGGGCCATCCCTGTTCACTGTTTTATCCCTAGTACCTAGTCTGACACATAGAGGCATCGAGTAACTTATTGTCTAATGAATAATTTAATGAAAGAAGAAATACTTGAATAAATGCATTTAAGGTAATACCCGTGTATTGCTTTGTTGATGAAAAGTGAGCACACTTTCAAAAGATCAAAATACAGACCATCTGCATCTTGAGTTTGTATGCATGTGTGTGCATGTGCATGGTGTGTGTGTGTGCATGTGTGAGTGTCTGTGTGCATGGATGTTTTGTGTGTATGTTTGAGATGCGCAATTATTATGAGCATCCTTAAAAGGATCCAAAACTTGCTGAGTATTCCAAAGGATCTCTCAGCACCTCTTGGTTCTGCACAGCTGGTAGCTCTGCTCTCCCTAGCTATAGTCCTGGGAAATATGGTATTAATACTGAGTGAACAGATGGTGTAGGGTGTGTTACTTAAGACAGTTTTGCCAGGAGGTAAATTTATGCTTTATAAATGTACTTCAAAACTATGCTATTTGATTTAATCACTTAATGCAAAGACAGCTGCATACTATATTTGCCTTAACTGCAGTTATATGGGTTATCTGCCAATCTGTTAATTATAGTATTTTGAAAGACTTCAGGAAAAAAACAGTAATTATACAGATTGGGGGTGGAGGGGAGGAACATTTTTGAAGCCTAAATTCAGACATTCATTCCCAGCTAACACAAACTTATTGAAGACTTAGAGAACGTGTTAGGAAAGTTGGAGTAGATGTGATGGTTTTCCTTTGAAAGGGACTTACGTGTGTGTTCTCACTTTGCAACAGTCATCCTGGGCAGTAACTGCCGGAGGGATGAGAGTCGAGTGATATTTCAACAGGACAGAGCTCCAGCCTACTACACTAAGATCTTTTAGCAACTGTTCAAGCCCTTAAAATTAAAGGAACGGGAGGAGGAGGTTCAAACATGCCTTTAACTTTTTCTACTTTCCCATAACCTGCTTGTTCCTTGAGTCTTCTGTACTTAAATTTTCTCTGCAAAACTTTTGCAGCAATGATTAAGCATGTTTAATTAATACTATATCAGGCAAAGGAAATATTTTAAGCTAGTCTGACAGCTTCCTTTTCTTGCCAAGGACTAAATGCCACAAACTTGTAGGAAAAGTCTGGCGCATTTCCCCTATCCCCTGGGAATTCATGTTAAATGAATTTCATTGTCATGTTGAGAATAGGATTTCCTGTCTGTGGGCAGTACTGGATTAAAGTGTTGAATGGGATCCAGGTAATAAATCAAAGAATTCTGGAAAGAACATTAAAGACAATTTGGTCAAAGTCTCTCATTTGACAGGTGAAGAAACTGAGGATGCAAATTCTTAAATGATTTGCCTTCTGAAATCAGTTAAGGAAATGGGGTGATTTTCACAAGGCACCATTTTCCATCAATGTAGGCATTTTTCACATGCATCTCACTGCTGATGAAGACTATAAAGAGATAGAAAATAAGCAGAGGGAGCAAAGAGCTTATTTTCTTGTGCTAGCTCAATACATGACTGGCTGGAGTACTTCTAGGCAAAATGAGAAGACGGTCGTAATAGTAATAGCTCTTCTCATTGATTTCCCAGAACCTCCACATTCTGCAGCAGCCAGGGCCATCTATTCTGAGAACAGTGCCCGTGGGATGGAGCATCACAGTCTGACCAACTGAGTGGTCATCAATTGCCTACTATGTGCTAGGCAATGTATTACATACTTTCCCAACATCATCTCGATTAAAATATCTAGCAACCTACAATTCAAACATTATTTCATGCATTTCACAGACAGGAAAACTAACTTTCAGAGTGTGAATAATTTCACACAAAAAAGGAAGAGAAAGGAATCAAAGATTCGCACTACAGAAAATCACCAAACAGCAAAGGTAAACAACAGGACAGGAAGAAAGGAACAAAAGATCTCCCCACGGTAATGAGAAAGCAAAAAAATACGGCAGATGCAGAGGTTGAGTAATTTGCTTCAAGTCACGTAGATAATTTCGAATGGCGTTCCATATTTAGACTTGAACTTAAAGATTCAGAAGGGAGTGCCTTCCCAAGAAAATATTTTTTTTCTTAATATCTTTTTTACAAAACGGTCTGAAAATACTTCTTCCAATTCTCCGAGGTCCTATTACTGAGCCTGTTCAGTACCATCTTGCAGCCTGCTACTCCTAGGCTATCCTCTGCACAGCAGTCTATCTGACGCCTATCTCATCTTCATGGATGGGCTCTAAGGAATGTTCAACAAACTTCAACTGATAACCTGATATATGCTTAATCCAGGTCATCAAAGCAGCCACATAAGTCCCAACTCTTTCTTTGCAAGAAGCACCTATTTCGAGAATATCCTGGTTATGCTGATATGAAGCGGCTCACCTGACCAGAAGAGTAATTAATTTCTTCTTGTGTTAACAGAAAGAGAGAATAATGCCAAAGTTGGCAAATGGAGGAAGAATTGGACAGGCAGGCTTGGCTTTCAGTATTTCTCAAATCATACTTAAGTGACTACCTTACTTTATCTATGAAGGAGTGTGAAGGGATTTAAAGGTGGTCCCAAGGATTTCCATTTCCTTGAGGGTATTTACATCAAAATTAGGAGAATAGTCATCTCTTTGAGCCTGTGGATCTCTGCTTTGGACGTTTTTTCTAGAACAGAGACAGGTGTTTTATTAAATTTCTTAAATGGGAGCCTATATGTGATCCCAATTTTCTGTTTTGTAGAAACATTTTTTATTAATATTCCTTGGCTCCTATCTATTTTCTCTGTTCCTTTTCTGACTTCTTGCAGTATCTCTAATTAAATATATAAAATATACATAAACCTTATATATAATATATATAAACAATATAGATAATATATATAATAAACTTTCTTTAATTAACTAATAGAAGATACGCCTGCTTGACTCAAAGATAACTTTATATATATATGTGTGTGTGTGTGTGTGTGTGTGTGTGTGTGTGTACACATAATTTGCATCAGTTATCCTGGGTAGTAACTGCTGGAGAGACAGGAGTATATATATATATATATATATATATATATATATATATATATATATATGGGGTGGGGGAGGGGGGGAGTTATCTTTGAATGAAGCAGGTTTATCCTCTACTAGTTAATTAAAGAAAGAAAGTTCATGCATTGGAGGCTGGTATTCTAAGAAGAATGTTTTTCTGTTTTGTACTAAAGTTAAATGCATTATGGCATAGATACTTTATGGCACAAGGCTGAGTGTGTGTGTGCTTCTTTGTGATATAAAATAACTTTCAGGGAAGATCTGTCACTAGCCCAATTACCCATTTCTGTTGTTGGAAAGAAGGTATTGCTTCTAGGAGGAAAGTCAATTCTGGGGAATTCCAGCTGTTTAGTTTCACAGCCCCACATGGAAAATCCAGGTGTCTCTTGGCATCCTTACTTAACCAGCACTGCATTTGGCAATCCTTTCTTAAATACTGTGATTTAGAATTTTTTTTTTTTAAAACTCCTACTGTCATCAAAGATAAAATCTGTGTCTGTATGCCATTATACTTGTTCCTTCGGAGTGATTCCTAAAACAAGGGAGGAAAGGAAAACGAACTTTATTCTGTCATCTAATACATGGAACTCTCCTCTTTAAAGATCATTTTTATTTTATTTTTATTTCATTTTATTTTAAAAAATCTGTTATTTTTTAAGTAGAGGAAAAAAATCACACCCAAGTATAGTTGATTGATCTTTGACAAAGAAACAAAGAAAATTTAATAGAGAAAGGATTTTCTTTTCAACAAGTAGGGTTGGAACATTTGGACAGTCATGTGCAAAAATATAGATCTAAACACAGACCTTACACCTTTCACAAAAAATAACTCGAATTATAATCCTTAATACAAAATGAAAACAATAAAACTTCTAAGAAATAATACAGGAGACTTTGGGTTTGGCAAGAAGCTTTTAGAAACTACATAAAAAAATATAAAAAATGCGAGAAAAAATAAGATTAATTTTATCAAAATAAAAAAATAACTTTTGCTTTGTGAGAGACACCATCAAGAAAAACACCTTAAGAAAAATTAAGCCACAGACTGGGAGAAAATATTTGCAAAACACATAGCTTGAAAAGATTTATATTCAAAATATACGAAGAACCATTAAAACTCAACAATTAAAAAACCAACTTAAAAATAAGCAAAAAATCTGAACAGACATCTCATCAAAGAAGATATACATACATCAAACATGCACATGAAAATACTTTCAACATCACATTATCGGGAAAATGATAAATTAAAACAACAAGGAGAAAGCCAGGCAGGGTGGCTCATGCCTATAACTTCAGGAGGCTAGGGTGGGAGGATCACTTGAGCCCAGGAAGTCGAGGCTGCTGTGAGCCATGCTTGTACCACTGCAATTCCAGCCTGGGAGACAGAGCAAGAGCCTGTTTTTTGTTGTGGTTGTTGTGTTTGTTTTAAATGAGATACCACCAACAACTATTAGAATAGCTAAAATCTCAAACATTGACAAGACTAAATGGTGGCAGGGATGTAGAGTAACAGGAATTCTCATCCATTGCTGGTGGGGAATGCAAAATGGTACCAGAACTTGGAAGAAAATTGGGCAGTTAGTTTCTTGAAAAACTGAACTTACTCTTACCACGTGATCCAGCATTCACACTCCTAGGTATTTACTCAGTTAGGTTGAAAACTTACCCACACACAAAAATCTACATGCAAGTGTTTAGCAGCTTTATTTACAATTGTAAAAAACTGAAAGCAACCAAGACATCCCTCAACAGATAAATACATCAACAAACTATGGTACATCTTAACTGAGCTATCATGACACCAAAAACTAGAGGAACCTTAAATGCCTGTTGTCAAATGAAAGAAGCCAGTCCTAAAAAGCCACATAACATGTTTCTAATTATATTACATTCTAGAGAAGTCAAAAAGCTACAGAAAAAGCAGAAAGATCATAGTTTCCAGAAGGAGGGAGGGAGGGAGATGAATAGAGGAAGCATGGGATATTTTTAAGGTGATGAAACTACTATTTATTATGCATTTGTCAAAACCCATAGAACAGTCTTATAAAGAGTGAATCTTCATGTAAACTGTAAACTTCAGTTAATAATGCATCAATATAAATTTATTAATTATAAAAAATATATCACATAATGAAAGATATTAATGCTAGAGAAAACTCTGTGTGCAGGTCAGGGGGCAGCATATATGGAAACTCTGTACTATCTACTCGAAACATTAACATCACATTTATTTAGAGAGGCCAGAGTTTTAGGGGATGTTATCATTCATGAAATTTTTTGGAAACTCCTTTTTAAGACCACTTTCAGAAGCTGTGGTCTATCTTTTAAACATCTTCAATGTTAGCAAGCATTATTTTTTCTTTGAGCTTCTAAAATAAGTCATTAAGAGATAATATAAGGGAACACTTGTTTATAAGTCTGGAAACATAATTTTGGTTTTAAAAAACAAAATTTAAAATGTTTATGGCATAATCTATCTTTGAAGTACAGATTTTTTTAAAAATATGAATAATGACAATATTCTTAGCATATTGCATAGCTTTCCGGTTTAACTATTATGGAATATTCCCTTCATTTAGATGTCCAAATACTGATTATAATAACATCTGTCAGAAAGATAAGCTCACTTTCTTATGCACATACACAGGAAGGGATACAGAAGAAAATGGAAAAGAGAGATGAAGGGTCAAGAATCAGGGACTTTGACAGAGGAGATAAGATGTCAAGAGAAGAAAAATGGGGAATAATAGCGGAAGTAAAGGAAAGGGAAGTAGTTCCTGTTCCTTTATAAGACATTTTAAGCCTGGTAAAATAACAGTGTTTCCTAGTGTTATTTCTATTTTAAATGTATAACATGCATGCTAACATTATTTCCTTACAGAATGTAAATGATGCTCTGCAACTATAGGAACATTAATTACACGTATAAAACAATTTTGGGATGATCCGCCCCCTGCTTTAGTATGCCCTGAAGGCCAAACTTACACATCCATCATTCAAAAAACTTCCCTTTTTCATAGATTCTGATTTCACAGAGCCACACCTTCTATACTTTAAGTTGCCCTAGAGTGTCTTGTAAGTCTTCATGAGAAAGACTTCAGACAAATGATTTAGAGATGGATTAATCCAACAAAGGGTGTTACCCAGTGAATGCCTGTGGCTGTATGAAATGCAAGCTAGGACAGAGTTTAGGATGTAGCTTGTATCTAAGTGACTTAGTCTCTCTTTGCTCAGGAATAGTAGAGAGGATATCACTGAAAAGAAAAATGCCCTTTTTGGAAGAGACAACAGCATTCAGCCATGAAGGCCTATATCATATGTTGCATTGCTTAGGGTCCAGAAAATGTCCCTAACATAGCTGAAACCCACTGAATTCTTGTGGCCGTGATATATGGCAATAGTTTTGAACTCTCTACAAACCACAGAAACCAAGGTACATTACTGACACTTTCATTCATTAGGAATTACCTGCCTTTTTCTTCTGTCTTATTTTCCCACCTAGATGGTGGATTTCTTAAAGTTAGAAAACATTATGTCTTTTTCTTCTCCTTTTTTTTAAATTTGGATCATAACACCATACTGTTTTGAACATGATATATACTGAAAAAAATTAATTTTTAATTATTTTAAATTTCACTTACATTTCATTTAAATGTATGTATTCAAAAGTACATGTAGTACAGGTTATAAATTTGTCATTTTTCTTCTGTTTTCTTCTTGAATGTAGTTTTCTCATCTTAAATTCATCTCAAAACCATCATATAATGAATGTAACTTATTTTCTCTTTTGTTTTCTCCAAGAGTATTACAAATTTTCTCACATGAAGGCATATGTTATTTACTGTACACTTTATATATGTGCTCAGGTGTGTGTGTGATGGCTGTTAAAATAGATTATTATGTGGAATTTTATTTTAGAATTTTTATACACTTTGCCTTTGCCTGAATGAACATTTACTTGTACTTTTTACATTTCAGCATTGATTCATATTTTGACTTATGTGTAAACGTATCTAAAAATGAAACATGAAATTTGACAATGACATAAAACAATCTTTTTGCAGAACAATTGCATTTTCATAGCACAACTTCTACATACATTTTTAAACATTAAATTCTAGTTGTAGGATTTTTACTGCTGGCCATGTTGAAGTAACTGATGCTGGACTTGCCTTCTTGCGGTTAAATGAAAAAAAAAATACTACAAAATTGAATGAAATAAAATAGACCACTCTTTTCAGATAGTAGACAACAGCTAGAGCCAGACTGTGATCTCAGAGAAAACAGAAAAGATTGGATTGATCCTGCATTCACCCTGATCTCACCCTGATGACAGTAGCCTTATTTTTTCTGTACCATAATGCAGTGCAACAGAACCCAAGCAGAGCACAGAAGACAAAAATCCCAATTTGGAAAAAACTGAGACAGCAGAAATTTTCGGGTAGATTACAGGAAAGAGAGAAACTATGCAGAACATATCTCTGGAAATCTGAAATGGAGTCCTTTGCAGTCTGTTCCTGAATATTAGATTGCAAATTGAAGAGTTCTTGGAGCTCATACAGAGCCAGGAGACAATGTTACAATTGCCAGAGTACAGTCCTTGTTAAAAACCCAGGGTATTCAGTATTGACCCTAAAAGAATTATGCCTCTGTAATAGGGTTAAATCAGCTGTAGAGTAAAAGCTACTCTGGAAGAGCCATAACATTTAAAAGCAAAACTCTAAAAGCTGACCTGTAAGTTACTTAACTACCTGCCAGAACCAAGTTCACCACTTTTTAAAGACAACAAAAACGGCTGAGCATGGTGGTTCACGCCTGTCATCCCAGTATTGGGAGGGCAAGGCAGGTGGCTCATCTGAGGTCAGGAAGTCAAGACCAGCCTGGCCAACATGGTGAAACCTCGTCTCTACGGAAAATACAAAAAAATAGCTGGGCATGGTGGCATGCACCTGTAGTCCCAGCTACTCTGGAGGCTGAGGCAGGAGAATCACTTGAACCTGGGAGACGGAGGTTGCAGTGAGCAGAGATTTGCACCACTGCACTCCAGCCTCCAACAAGAGTGAAACACCGTCTCAAAAAAAGTAAACAAACAAATAAATAAATAAATAATAAAGACAACAAAAGCAAACATTTATCATGTGTAAAAAGTATATATTTTGAATTTTTAGAGCTAGAAACCACAATGTTGAGATGTTCAGTATACAATAAAAAATTACTAAAGATTCAATGAAGCAAGACGTTGCAGCCATTATCTAGGAGAAAAAAACATCAGTCACTTTTTATATATGTATAAATGAAATGAAATGATCCAGAAATGAAAATGATGGTAGAATTAGCAAAGTCTTTAAATAAGTTATTACATATTCACTCAATTTCTTTTAAAAATTAAACATCACAAAGAAAGAAATGTGAGATATCAAAAAGTAGTATTTGTAGAACCAAAACATATAATATCTGAAATTTAAAAAAAATTCTTAGATATGGTTAATGACAGATAATGCAGAGGAAAAGACCATGAAAATTGAATACATAGTAACAGAAACTGAACAAATTAAAATACAGAGAAAAAAAGGAAAAAAAAATGAACAGAGACTCAATGACCTATGGTTCAATATTAAGCAGTCTAATGTGCATATAGACATATATAGTTGGAGTTCCAGAAAAACAACAACAACAATAATAATTTTTAAAAGTACATGTGGGTGATTTAAAATATTTCAATAGCCAGGCACGGTAGCTTATGCCTGTAATCCCAGCACTTTGAGAGGCCAAGGCGGGCGGATCACCTGAGGTTGGGAGTTTGAGACCAGCCTGATCAACATGGAGAAACCCTGTCTCTACTAAAAATACACAATTAGCTGGGCGTGATGGTGCATCCCTGTAATCCCAGCTACTCAGAGTCTGAGGCAGGAGAATTGCTTGAACCAGGGAAGCAGAGGTTGTGGTGAACCAAGATCCCACCATTGTACTTCAGCCTGACAACAAGAGTGAAACTCCGTATTTAAAAAAAAGAAAGAAAAGACATTTCAATAATAATGTTCAATTTTTCCAAATTTGATGAAATCTATAAGTTTAACATATACCACACAGTTTAAAGAAAACTACCTCAAAGAAAACCATAATCTACTTGCTAAAAAACAGAAAGAGAAATTCTTAAATGCAGCTAGAGAAAAAAATGAACATACTACATATTGGACAATAAAGTAGGAAATATTTTTAGACTTCTTGACAGAAATTATGCAAAGCAGATGTATTAGTTTGCTAGGGCTGCCATAACTAAGTGCCACAGATTGTCTGGCTAAAAAATAGAAATTTATTTCCTTATAGTTCTGGAGGCTAAAAAATTTTTAGAGAGTTTTTCTCTGTGGTTTGTAATGACCATTGTATTAGTCGCCAAGGTTTTACAGAGAAAGAGAATCAATATGATATATTACATATGTATGTTACAATACATATTATTTGTATGTATATTACCAATGTTGTATAAAATATGTATTCAGTGTATATCGCCTTTATTATATATTTACTTAGTTAGATAAAAACGAGGAATTGGCTCATGCACACTGGAGACTCAGGAAAGCTGATGTTGTAACTCAGTCCCAGTGAAAATGTCTGGGAACTGGGAGCACTGATGATGTAAACACACGTTCGAGGGCAGGAGAAGATGAGATAAAATGTCCCAGCACAAACAATGAGGCAGGAAAAATACAGAGAATTTCTCTTCTTCCACCTTTTGTTTGAATCAGGACTTCAACAGATTGACTAATACCCAACCACATTGGAGGGGGCAATCTACTTTACTGAGTCCACCAGTTCACATGCTAATTTTATCTGGAAATACATTCACAGACACAACCCTAAACAATGTTTAATCTGGGCATCCCATATCCCATTGAAGCTGACACATACAATTAACCATCACGGCCATCTTCTTCTGGTATCTTCACACGGTCTTCTTTCTGTATCTGTATTCTCTTTTGTTTCCTCTTCTTGTAGTGATGCTAGTCATACTGGACTTATGGCCCATGCATATGACTTTGTTTTACCTTCCTAAGGCCCTATCTCCAAACACAATTGCATTCTGAGATACTGAGGGGTAGGACAACAACATATAAATTTTGGGAGACAACAATGCAGCTCGTAACACCAAATAACAATGAAATGATATTTTAGAAATGATAAATGAAAATAATCATTTAAAAATGAAGGGAAATAAAAATGTTTTCATACAAACACAACCTAAGAGAATTCATAACCAGCAGGCCAGTACTGCAGGAAGTTCTTTAAGTGTAAAGAAAATAAAACCAGATGGAAATTCAGATCCACAAAATTAAGGACATTTGCTTCTGGCAAAGATAGAGTAACAGACTAGATTTCTCCTCCCACATGAAGTAGCAAAAAATGGACAAAATATACAAAGCACGGATTTGCAAGACACTGTAAATAAAGTAACAAAGGATGATAACCTTGAGATGGGAAACAAAGGAGATGTGCCACACAAGTCCTTCAGCTTACTGCTTTCAGAGTCTCCAGGATGCAAGGCAGGGAGGGGAAATCAGATAGAGCACAGTGGACTCTCTGAGTTGAGCAGATGGAAGTGAGAGACTAGAGAGACCACGGTGGCTAGAATTTACAGAGCAGAGTATCTGAGAAGAGACAATTACAAAGAGAGAGAACTCTGGAGTCTGCAGAGAGTGTCCCTCAAGTATTTAGTTCAGTACTGATGAGTGTTCATGTGTGAGAAAACTACTTGAGACTGTGGGGGAAAAAAAAATTACACAGAGGAATGATGTCTGGGACTTAATCATGGGAAGAGTTTCTATTCCCACAAGTCACACGAAAGCCCTCATGATTTGGGAATTGAGTAAAGTGCACAAAAATAATAATTAGCTTTAGATTGAGCACTGTTCTTATACCATGTAGTAAATCTTAAAAAGCAAGACCTGAAGAGATTAAACTGTTTCCAAGTTACTTACTGTGTCCCAGACAGAACTCAATAGTAATTACAAAAATGTTTTGAAAAATCATCCAGCACTTCACAAGGTAAAATTCATTGTTTGATATCCAGCTAAAATTACCAGGCACACAAAAAGGTAGAAAATGGCCAGGTATGGTGCTTTACACCTGTAATCCCAGCACTTGCACTGTAGGAGGCCAAAGTGGAATTACCTGAGGTCAAGAGTACAAGACCAGCCCAAGCAACATAGCAAGACCCCATCTCTGCAAAAAATAAAATAAAAATTAGCCAGGTGTGGTCATGTATGCCTGTAATTCTAGCTATTCAGGAGGCTGAGAGGTGAGAATCATTTGAGAGCCCAGGAGTTCAAAGTTATAGTGAGCTATAATCATGCCACTGCACTCTAGCCTAGGCAACAGAGTGAGACCCTCGTCTAAGAAAAAGGTGAGGGGCGGGGCAAAAGAACACAAGTGATAACGAGGATATTAATAATCAGTAAAAACTACTCTGAACTGACATAGAGAAGAGAGAATTTTAAAATGTTAAAAGAACATCAGTAAGCTGAGGGACATACACCTATTATCAATAATCTAGGTGAAGCCCAAAAGAGAGGAAAGAGAAGGCGGGGGAGAAAAAATATTTGAAGAAGAAAGAACCAAAACATTATGAAACTTTGATTAAAACTATAAATTTACAGATCTAGGAACCCCTAGGTAAAGAAACATTTTTAAAAAAATTGCTCAATACCAGTGGCAAAGGAAAAGTCTTAGAAGCAGGAGAATTAAAGAGAACAGAGTATATATACAGAAACAAAAATAAAGATGCTAGCAGATATCTCATCAGAAACCAGGCAAGGGAGAAAATAGTGGAATAACATATTCAAAATATTAAAAGAAAAAAAATCTGCTTACTTAGAATTCTATACCCAATATACATACCTTTCAAGAATGAAGGCAAAATAAACATTTTTAAAGATTTACAAAGGTTGAAAGAATTAATTATAAGCAAACCTACATTATAAAAATTGTGAAAGGAAGTTCTTTAAACAGGAGGTAAATGATGCTAGAAAGAAATATAGATCTACAAGAAAGAATAAAGAGTAATGGAAATGATAATTTACATGGGTAAATATGTGAGATTAATTTTTCCTTATTTAAGTCCAAATTGACAGCTTAACAAAAATAGTAACAATATACTATGTGGAGCTTATAGCTTATATGAAAATACTTGACAATGTTACCAGAAAGATCAGGAGGGAAGAATTGGAAGTGCACTATTGTACAATTTTTATACTGAAAATCGAGAGGTATAATATCCCTTGAAAATAGAGAATGATAAGTTAAAGATGAATACTACACATTGCTAAAATTAAAAAATGAAGAATTATGATGAATAAATAATAAAGTAGCTGCTACGATCTGAATGTTTATGCATCACACCCCCGAATTCATATGGGGACACCTAATCTCCAATGCAATAGTATTAAGAAGTGGGGCCTTTAGAAGGTGATTAGGTTATGTTGACTCTTTGAACTTAGACTTCCCAGCCCCAGAACTTTGAAAAATAAATTTCTGTTGTTTATAAATTACTCAGTCTAAGGTATTTTGTTATAGCAGACTTCATGGACTAAGATATAAAATATAATTATATGAAATCTATAAGCAATCCAAAGAAGCCATAAACAAAAGAAAAGTGAAAAAAGACCAGTTGGGACAAATAGAAAAACAAATACTAAGCCAATAGAAAGCAAGATGAAATAAACCATACAATAGCCATACTAAATATAAATGTTCTAAATGCCCCAATTAAAAAGAAGGAATTGTCAGATTAGATATAAAACTAAAATTGAATTATATGCTGCCTACAGGGAATTTACCTTAAATGGAAACACACAATTGGGTTAAACTTATGAAAAAAGTGCAATACTAGTACTAATCAAAAAGATCTGTTGTGCTTATATTAATATAGACATAGTAGATTTCAGAGCACAGAATATTGCCAGGGACTAAGAGTTTCACTTAATAATGATAAAGGATTAAATCTTTAGGAGGACATAGCAATCTTAGATGTTCATGTACTAATAATACAACTTCAAAATACATGAAGCAAAAATGAGTAGAAATATGGAGAAAAACAAATCCAAAGGTTTAGTAAGAGATCATATGTTCCTCCTAAAATTTAACAGAACATGTAAACAAAACATCAGTAAGAATGCACAATATGTGAACATCAATCAATTTGACCTGACGTTTTAAAACCATTTCACCCAACAAAGATGTAATGCACATTAATTTCATGTGCACTCAGAACATTAACCAAGATAGATTATACTCTGGGCCATAAAGCAAGCTTACAAAATTTAAAAGGATCCGAGTCACACAAAGTACAGTCATACAACATTTAGCAACTGGGATACATTTTGAGAAATGCATCATTAGGTGATTTCATTATGCAAATATCATAGAGTATGCTTAACATAAACCCAGGTAGGTATAGCCTACTACATACCTAAGCTATATGGTGGTGTAACCTATTGTTCCTATGCTAAAAATCTATACAACATGCCACTGTACTAAATACTGTAGGTAATGGTAACTCAATGCTAAGTATTTGTGTATGTAAATATATCTAAATATAGAAAAGGTACAATAAAAATGTGGTATAAGACAGTGGTCCCTAACCTTTATGGCACCAGGGATAAGTTTCATGAAAGACAATTTTTTCCATGGACCAGGGTTGGGTGGATAGTTTTAGGATGATTCAAGCACCTTACATTTAATGTGAACTTTATTTCCATTATTATTACACCAAAATATATTATGAAATAATTATACAACTCACCATAACATAGAATCAGTGGGAGCCCTAAGAGTGTTTTCCTGCAACCAGAAACTAGATGGTCCCATCTGGGGGTGATAGGAGACAGTGACAGATCATTAGGCATTAGATTCTCATAAGGAGCATGGAACCTAAATCTGTTGCATACACAGTTCTCAATAAGGTTTGCACTCCTATGAGAATCTCATGCCACCACTGACAAGAGGTGGGGTTCAGGTGGTAATGCTCATTCACCTGCCACTCACCTCCTGCTGAATGGCCCAGTTCCTAACAGACTATGGACTGGCATCATGCGGGTGGGGGACCCCTGGTATAACACATAAAAACTCGTATACATATATCAGGCATTTACCATGAACAGAGCTTGCAGGAATGAAAACTGCTTTGGATGAGTCAGTGGGTGAGTGAAGAGTGAGTGTGAAGGCCTAGAACATCACTGTACATTTCTGTAGACTTTATATACACTGTACACTCAGGCTATACTAAATTTATAAAAAATATTTTTTCTTCAGTAATAAATGAACCTAGCTTATAACCTTTTAAATTCATAAACTTCTGAATGTTTAGCTTTTGACTCTTGTAATGGCACATAGCTTAAAACACAAACCCATTGCATAGCTTTACAAAAATGTTTTCTTTCTTTATTCTATAAGCATTGGTCTAAGTTTAATTTTTTTTTTTTTTACTTTTTAAATTTTTTGTTAAAAATGAAGACAGAAGCATACACATTTGCTTAGGCCTACACAGGGTCAAGATCATAAATATCACTGACTTCCAGCTCTACATCTTCTACAGAAGGTCTTCATGGTCAATAACACACATGGAATCCTCCTGAATGATCTGTCTAAGGCCATTTTATAAACAGCTTTTTTTTTTAATAAGTAGAAGGATTATACTCTAAAATAATGACAAAATACAATATAATAAATACATAAATCATGAACAATTATTTAGTATCATTATCAAGTACGATATACTCTACATAATTGCATTGCTACACCGTTATGAAACTGGCAATGCAGTAGGTTTCTTAACATCAGCATCGCTACAAACACAACAGTAATGCACTGCAGTATGATGTAATGACAATAGCTATGATATCACTAGGTGACAGGAATTTTTCAGCTCCACGTGGCCCATCTTTTAATTAAACATTATTGTGCAGGGCATGACTGTATGTACTCTCACCACATCAGAATTAAATTGGAAATCAATAATAATGATCTATGAAAAATTTTCAAATGTTGTGAAACCAAGTAATACACCCCTAAATAACACACTGGCAAAGAAGAAAGCAAATGTGAACTGGAAATTATTTTGAACTAAAATAAGAAGAAACTACAGCATATTGAAATGTATGGAATAATGCTAAAGAAGTACTTAGGAAAAAATTTACAGCCAAAAAAAAATGCCTATATTAGAAAAGAACAAAATTTCAAATCAATGACCTCAGTTTCTACCTTTAAAAAGTAGGAACATAAGGGGACATTAAAGCCAGGTTAAAGAGAAGAAAAATATAATACAGATATTAACGTAAATTAATTTCAAAAAATAAAGATAGATGTTATAAAAATCAATAAAACTCAAAGCTGTTTTTTTTTTAAATGTCAATAAAATTGATAAACCTCTGGGCAGACATACTAAGAAAAAAAGACAGAAGATGTTATCGATTTTAGGAATGAAGAAAAGGATAGTCCTACAGATTCTATAGACATTAAAAGCATAATAAGGGTAATTATGAACTTCATGTCAATAAATTAAACAACTTAAATGAAATGCAGAATTTCTCTGAAAGATTCAAATTACTAAGTTAATGTAATTAGAAATAAACCTGAATAGCACCATGGATTCATATATTAAAAAGGGGATTTTATTATATATAAAATTATGTAAAGTGGATTCATAGTTCAAAACCTTTCTGCAAAGAAAACTCCAGGCCCACATGGCTTCACTGCTAAATTCTACCAAATATATAAAGAAAATATAATACCAATTCTGTATAAACTCTTTCAGGAGATTTAAAAGAAAATAATAAACCTCACTCTATTTTATGAGGACCATGTTATGTTGATATCAAAATCATGCAAAAATATTAAAAAAAAAAAAAAAAAAAAAAAAACTATAGGCCAGACATGGTGGCTCATGTCCATAATCCCAGCAGTTTGGGAAGCTGAGACAGGAGGATCACTTGCGCTCAGGAGTTTGAGACCAGTCTGGGCAAAAGAGTAAGACCTCAACTATACAAAAAGAAAAAAAAAATTTTTTTTTAATTAGCTGTGGATGATGGCACGTGCCTGTGGCCCCAGCAACTTGGCAAGCTGATGTGGGGGTTATCACTTGAATCCAGGAGATTGAGATTCCTGTGTGCTGTGACAGTGCCACTGAAGAGCTCTGATCATGCCAGTGCCCTCCAGCCTGGGCCACAAAGTAAGAATATGTTAAAAGGAAAAAGAAGGGAGCGGGGGAGGGAGAAGAAAGGGAAGGGACAGGAGAAGGAATGGAAGAAGGGAGAAGGAAGGGAAGGGAGATGCGAGGGAAGGGAAAGGGAAGAGAAAAGGAAGGGAAGTGAAAGGAGGAAGGAGGGAGGAGGGTGGGAGGAAAAGGAAGGAAGGAAGGAGGGCAGGAAGGAAGGAAGGAAGGAAGGAAGGAAGGAAGGAAGGAAGGAAGGAAACTATAGACAGATATCTCTCATGAACACAGATGCAAATGTCATAAACAAAATTTTACCAAGTTGAATTGAACGATATATAAAAAGCACAAAACTTTTTAACTGAGTCAGTTTTAGTCCAGGATATGTTTAGTTAAACATTTAAAATCAATTAAGGTGCTTCACCGTATTAATAAACTTAAAAAAAAAAAAAAAAAAAAGCCCAATAGGCACAGAAAAGGCACTGCACGAAATCCAAGGCACCTGATAAATACTCTCAGCAGACTAGGGAAAAAAGGGAACTTCCTCACTTGGTAAGGAGTAGAAACGAAAAGCCCATAGCTAAGTTAGTACTAGATAATTAAAAACTAAACACTTCAAAACAAGAGAAAGATATGACCTCTTATAACTTCTATTCAATATTATATCGGAGATTCCAGCTAGTTCAATACACTGGGGAAGAAAAGATAAAAATTATTCAAATTAGAAAGAAAAAATAAAACTGCCTTTATGATTGTCTATATAGAAAATCTAATAGCACCTATTTAAAAAAGCTACTAGAATTAATACATATTTAATAAGTTTGCAGGATACAAGATCAATATACAAAATTAATTGGATTTCTACATTCCAGCAACAAACAACCAGAAGCTGAAATTTAGAAAATAATACCAAGTACAGTAGTATCAAAATACATTAAAAACCTAGGAGAAAGAAATCCTACAAAAGATGCAAATGACTATACTTTGAAAGCTACAGAAGATTGCTAGGAGAAATCAAAATCACCTAAATTTTAAAAAGACATATACTTTCCTCATGGGTCAAAAGACTCAATACTGTTAAAATGTCACTTTATCCTAGATTGATTTATATATTCAACATAATTCCATCCAAAATTCTCAAAGGCTTATTTTGAAAAAATTTGAAAATGGAATTACAAAACTCAAATTTAAATAAAACAGGCCTAGAATAGCCAAAAGTACTTTGAAAATAAAACTAAAGTTGGAAGACTAATGTTACTGTATTTCAAGGTTAAATCTTGAATAATCAAGACAGGACAGTATTAGCATCAATATGAAAAAACAAGTCAATAGAATAGAAATACCTTTACACATATATGGACCACTGATTTTCCACAAAGGCAAAGGCAACACAGTGGAGAAGGGATGGTCTTTTCAAGAAGTGATGCCAGTATGATTGAATATCCAAACGCCAAAAATGAATTCAGATATAGACCTCACTCCTTATATAAAAAGTAACTTGAAATAAACCATAGACCTAAATGTAAAACTTAAAACTATTAAACATTTAGAAGAAAAGATAGAATGCATTTGTAACTTTGAAGTAGGTGAAGATTTTTTAGATACACACAAATGCATGATCCATAATATAACAAATTAATATTGTATTTATCAAAATTAAAACTTCTGCTCTTTGAAAGTCTCTGATAGCAGAATGAAGATAAAACCACAGGCTAGGAGGAAAAAATAAAGGACCTGTATCCAGAATGTACATAAATACACACACGGCAACAACAACAGAAAAACAACCGAGCCAATTTTTTAAAAAATGGGCAAAAGAGGTTTGGACAGACACTTCATCCAAGAATATATACAAATTGTAAATAAGAACATGAACGTCGGTCAACATCATTATTCATTATGTAAATGCTAACTAAATTTATAATGTAAAAACCACTGCACACCTATTAGAATGACTAAAATTAAAAAGATTGGCCGTACCAAGTGTTGGCAAGGATATTCACGAACTGAAACTCTCATATTTTGATGCACTTTTTTGTAAAATAAAATACATACTTTCCTTATGACCCAGTCATTCTACTCTTGGGTTTTACCTAAGAGCAATGAAAGTGTTATGTCAACACAAAACCTTTTCATGAGTGTACTTAGCATCTTTATTTACAATAGCTGAAAATTTGAAACATATGTTCACCTTACAGATATGAATAAACAAGTTGTGGATATCACAACAATGGAATACTACTTGGGAATGAACCACCGAGACATAGAACAACAAAGATGACCTCAAAAACATGCTGAGCAGAAGAAGCCAATATAAAAAAGAATACATACTTAACTGTGATTTTATTAATATGTAATTCTAATAAAGAAAAACTAATATGTAGTGACAGAAAACAGGTCAGCATCTGCCTGTGAACAGGAGTGGTGACTGGGAGAGGGGAACTCAATTGAGAAGGACACAATATTCCTAACGTTGGGGGATACTGGAAATGACTGATAAATAGATTTGTCAAAGTATATTAAAATCTACAGTTAAATCTGGTACATTTCCTTGAATATAAATTGTGCCTTATTCAAGGTGATGTATAAAAAATTCATAACTATAGATGGCTAACTTCACAATACGTCTTGTCCAGAATACTTATTCAATAGTGAGATCTACATCATTTTCTATACTTAATGTAGTTCAGATTTGTCTTTTACTTCAAAAAAAGAGTCTTAATGGGTATCAAAGGAAAAGAAAAAACTTTCTAGAGATGTGCCAGCTTGCTTTCAAAACAATCATTTATATAACTGAGATGAAAATGTAACCACCCTATTTCAGCATTCAGACTTTTCAGCTGAAGCAGATAAAGATCTGGGTTGCTGAAACTTGTTTTGCTGCTCTATAAAATAGCTGCAGTCTCACTGACACTTATTAGGCATGAATCATGGCACAATCTTCCTGTTTAAAGGCTGCAGCACAACAGTTGCATTCTAAACTCCAACTGTGTTTGAGGTCACCGGGGTGTGTGGAGGGGCAGGAAGGCTTGTGGGGGATTCATGCAATTGTTCCTGTTTGGCTACAGAGACACTTTAACTTGACCTGCCTTTGAAATTCTGATTTAGTCCAGTTTATACCATCTCCCCTTACTCCTTTGGGATGCAACTGCGACTGCAACTCTGTGAAAACAGAGTAAATATCAAGTCAAAAGGTGTGGCTTGGATTATCGCTCTGTTCCTTTTTATGCTGTGTGAGTTTGGACCAACTATTTAAATATATTATCGTCATTTTCTTTATCTGTAAACTTTCCATCACATGAGCGTTTTGAGTACTCTGTTTCATAATGTATATGAGAGACTCAGGTCATTCTATGCCCTTAGTAAATAATGATTGAACAGAAAATCAGAGCCTTGTGCAAAGAAACTAACATGTTGGAGGAGGCCACACAGAAATAATGCTAAGAGTGAGAGAGGATGACTGAAGTATGACACTATGACACACTAGAAGTGAGTTAACTGGCTGTTAATCTCCAGGGCAGGCTGGCCTTCAAATGTAACAGAGGAAATCTTGGCAAAGCAGTGCAAGTTGGAATGACAGTTGAACTGGATTAAACATTGGGTTAACCAAGGTCATCTTCTTTCCAGTTTAACATATTCAAGTATCTCTTTTAAACATAATTTTATCCATAGAGGAGAATAAAAGAATCCCCCCCTCACAGACTTCTCCCCTGCCGCCTCAAAAATAACCTTCCTTGGTAAAAGTTGCCAAATGAAAATATCTTTTCCAAATTGGGCAATATTCGTGAGATAAGAAGGAGTTTTGACAGGTTTCCACTTTGGGAAAAGACACTTTACAAATGCACGTCTTCATACCTGAAATGCCAATGGCTGCTTTGAGGTCTAAAGATTTATCTGCTGCTCTAAAAATAAATAAATAAATAAAGGCAACATATTTGAGGTTAACTTTGAACACCAAAGTATTTTTTAAGAAAAAAGTGTCAGAATCCACTATGGCTGTCTCCCAAGGAGTCCTTTTTTAAAACATGATTACTGGATTGCTTTGGACTACAGTACACTATCTCCTTAAGAGCCCATCATTGGAGTTCCCTAAGAAAAGTCAATGTAAATCGAACCACTGCATGAGTAATACTAGAATTACGCACCAAGGAGAAAGTCAAACTGAGCCAGAAGCATTTTTATCTAAAAAGTTCCTATTACAAAGCCTTTCAGGAAGTTGCTTGTCAAGCCCCAGGCCACATCTAGAATTAAATTCCTTGCAAGTCTGAAAAGTGAGTTTGTGCAAGCAGGGCAGAGTATCAAAACTACTTGTGGGAGTTACAAAAAGAAATGTTGGTGACAGCATTAGAGCTTTTGTAGAAAAGCCATCACCTAAGCCAGTAATTGCCAACATTGTCTTTGAGATGCTGCAGTTTGCTTGCAATAATCTCCATTTGTTTAAAAATTCCCCAGGGCAATAATTTAGTTCAGTGTGCAAACATATTTTGTTTTATTCTGCTTCACTTTATTGAACATTACAGATACTGAAATTTTTTCAAATTAAAAGTTTGTGACAACCCAGTGTCTATTAATGCCATTTGTCTAATAGTATGAGCTTACTTCACGTCCCTGTGTCAAATTTTGATAATTCTTGCATTATTTCACAGTTTAAAAATTATTATAATATCTGTTTTGGTGATCTGTAATCAGTGATCTTTGATGTCACAATTGTCATTGTTTTAAGGCACCATAACCTGTGCCCATATATGACAGCAAACTTAATTCATAAATATTATGTGTGTTCTTACTGCTCCACTGACCAGCCGTTCCTCCATCTCTCTCCCTCTCCTCAGGCTGTTCCATCCCTTGAGACACTATTGAACTTAGGTCAAATAGGAACCCTACAATGGCCTCTAAGTGTTCAAGTGAAAAGAAGAGTTGTGTGTCTCTCATTTTAAACAAAAAGTTAGACAGGTGCGGTGGCACATCCTGTAGTCCCAGCTACTCAGAAGATTGAGGCAGGAGGATCACTTGAAACCAGGAGTCCAAGGCTACAGCGGGCTATGACCGTGCCTGTGAATAGCCACTGCACTCTAGCTTGGGAAACACAGTGAGACCCTGTCTCTAAAAAAATTAAAATAAAAACAAATATAAATTTAAAAAATCAAAAGCTAGAAATGATTGAGCTGAGTGAGTAAGGCATGTTGATAGCTGAGACAGGATAAAAGCTAAGTCTCTTGCACCAGTTAGCCAAGTTGTGAATGCAAAGAAAAAGTTCTTGAAAGAAATTAATGTTGTTATTCCAGTGAACATGAATGAGAAGAGAGCCAAACAGCCTTAGTGCTGACATGGAAAAAGTTGTAGTGGTCTGGATAGAAGATCAAACCATTCCGTTAAGCCAAAGCCTAATCCGGAGCAAGACCCTAACTAATTCTTTTTAATTCTATGAAGGCTGAGACAGGTGAGGAAGCATCAGAAGAAAAGTTAGAAGCTAGCAGAGGTTGGCTCATGAGGTTTAAGGAAAGAAGCCATCTCTATAATGTAAAAGGGCAAGGGGAAGCAGCAAGTGCTGATGCAGAAGCCACGACAAGTTATCCAGAAGATGTAACTAAGATCATTGATGGAGGTGTCTACACTAAACAACAAATTTTTAATGTAGATGAAATAGCTTTATATTGGAAGAAGAGGCCATCAAGGACTTACACTAGAGAAAAGTCAATGCTTGGCTTTAAAGCTTCAAAGGACAGGCTGATTTTCTTCATTGGGGCTAATGCAGCCAGTGACTTTTAGTTGAACCCAATGCTTGTTTATCATTCCAAGAATCCTACGGCTCTTATGGATTATGCTAAATCTATTCTGTTCTGCTCCATCAATGAAACAACAAAGCCTGAATGACAGCACATCTATTTATAGCATGGTTTACTGAATATTTTAGGCCCACTGTTGAGACCTGCTCAGAAAAAAAGTTTCTTTTCAAAATATTACTGCTCAATGACAAGGCACTTGGTCACCCAAGAGCTCTGATGGAGATGTACAAGGACATGTTGTTTTCATGCCTGCTAAAACAACCATTCTGTAGCCCACAGATCAAAGAGTGATTTTGACTTTCAAGTCTTATTGAAAAATACACTTGTAAGGCTATAGTTCCCATAGATAGTGATTTATCTGATGGATCTAGGAAAAGTAAACAGAAAACCCTCTGGAAAGGATTCACCATTCTAGATGCCTGTTAAGAATATCTGTTTTTCATGGAAGAAAGTTAAAATATGACCATTTGGAGTTTTTTCAAAACTCCGATTTCTTTTGGAAGGTGATTTCAATCCTCGTGTATGACTTTAAGGTGTTCAAGACTTCAGTGGAGGAAGTCACTGCAGATGTGGGGGGAATAGTGAGAAAACTAGAATTAGAAGTGAAGCATGAAAACGGGACTGAATTGCTACACTCTCATAATAAAGCTTGAATGGATGAGTAATTGCTCCTTATGGATAAGCAAAGAAAGCAGTTTCTTGAGATGGAATCTACTCTGGTATGCCTGTCACTGGAAAAAAATAAGTAAGTGTCATGCAAGACTTTTGTCAGGACAGTGGAGATCTTGCAAAAAAAAAAAATCAGCCAAATACCATAAGAGTGTGAAACTTAATTTATCTTAGAGTTAACAATATTATTTATTAATTTAGAGATTTTTAGTCCCTATCAGGCAGGGATAAGTGTAACTAGCATAGTTTTTGAAATTCGGATATGCTCAATGGATGTTCATGTTGTTCAAAAATTGAAAATCCACTCTATGCCCAGCACTGTCCTTGGGAATAGTTATTCAAAAATATAGGATAAGGCCTAACAATGTCTAATTGAGTTTTCTAAGGAAATTTCATTATGAGGCCTCATAGTTCTTCAAAAACTTTCCATAGCATTCCATTGTTCAAAAGTAGCGCTTCTATAAGTATGTTTAGAGAAAAAAATTAATTCTGAGTGTTTCAAGGCCAAAGATACCAGCTACGTTTACTTTTTATTTTTCAGGGGAAATTTTATGCACAAAATGCTGAAGGCTGCAGTGACAGTCACAGAGTTGGAAACAGAAACTTGAAAATTGATTTTACTTTTATCAGTGAAGTATTACAACATAACTTTATTGAATAAAACAGAAAATAAGCACTCTCAAAGTCCATTTAAACTTACATCAAAAAAATTTTAACCAAATATTTCATTTAACCAGAAATGAAAACTTTACATTAGAAGACAGAAAGAAAAAGGAAATCTGGGGAAAAAAATGTATTTAAAAAGGTCATTATTCTCTTCCAAATTCTAGCAATGACACTAAATAGTAGTATCAATGAATAGCCAGGCTTCTAAGTGTTGAGTACTTCCTGTGGCTATTATTGTATGTTCTTCATATAGAATTCTTTTTTTGTTCTGAATACAAAGAGACTTTTTTACTTTTATATTTTCCCACCTTAAGTTGGATTTTTACAAATGGAGGCATTCCTTATGAGTTGACTTAATAGTTCATTGATTTAGTGCTTTATATTAATTTTTTCAACAACTACTAAAGCCTGTGTGATACCCTTCTGTTTGCCCAAACGTGTACTTTAAAAAGCAGCTAATATTCATGGAAGCAAAAACACTATAACCACATCCTCAAATCACTGTATCTTACTTTCAAGTTTCTGAGAAAACGTAATGCTCCGTTACTTTGGAAGTAAAATAACCGAAACTTTTACATTTTCTGAAAAGTTATTAGAGCCACTCAGGAGAAATGAGAAAGATGGGGGGTCAGGGAGAGGGCAGGGTGGGAGCAGGATGGGCGGGCTGAGCCGGGGCGGGTAATGGATCCTGGAGAACAAAGCAGAAGTAGCATGGACTCTACTGTCCTCTAGTGGTTGGATTTCAGAAGAAAATTAATGTGTTTACCGGCTTTGGTATGTTTTCTTATGGGTTTATTTTGCATTGGGGAATTTTAACCAATTGGGAAAGTCTTTAACCAAGTGACAACACTGCCTGAAGTATCAGGAACAGCCACGTTTACTTCATCAGTCGTTAAGGATCATCTGATTTTTTTCTTTATTTACCCAGTTCAATGAGGAAAACAAATCAAACACAGAAACAGCACTTTAAAAGTATTGCTGGAAAGATTTCTTCCCCGCAATAATTTAAAAGCAGAGTTTCCTAACTGTCTGCACATTTCCCCCAATCTCTTGCATTTCTTGTAAACATCTAGCATCCTTTTAACACCTTGAAAACCCCAGAAGTCTGAGAAAGCTGGCCCGGTGGTGTCACTGTTGCACTGTGCGTGCACAGATGAGCAGCGGTTGTTGAGACCTAAATTGCTGATGCTCCTGGGGTGTTCCACATGTTTTAATGTGGGTGTACACTATTTCATCTGCTACACTTACTTCTCTAAAACGTGTAGGGTAATCCTTAATTTTTTATTACTAAAATTTCCTTACAAATGGAACTTGCATCTTCTTATAAAAACATTTTAATGATGTTAATCACTAATCTAAATTTATCCATTTATAATGCACTTCCATCTACTGAATGTCCTGTATAAGCATATATATGCCAATTGACTATATAATGCACACATGCTTTTCTAAATGCACAAAATATTACATTACCCACCGAATGGCTCTGCCTGGTAACTTGATTTTGCAATCACTATTACACAAACATAACACATTTAATCAAGCTTGTATAGGGAACGTGTAGCATTAGTAAACACAACAGTAATCAAAACATCATTTGTGTTTAGTCTTGTTTCTCTGTAGCTGTCTCAAGATTTAGTAGCTGGCACAATAATAAATGGATAAAATTTGCCTGATATTGCTATGGGAGAGCAGATAAAACTTAACTGAGCTCCAAATCACAGATACGATGTAAGAATCAGTGAACTTTCATACGTGCTGGGAAAATTGTTCATCCACACTCTCCTTCTCTGTCAAGAAAAGAGTTGAAGCTAAAAATCTTTCGGGTAGCTTCTTGCTAGTAATTTGTGTATATTGATGACTATGAACGCTAATGGTCTAATGTCTGAACTTTAGGAGTACAGTTCAATAAATTAATGATAATACTTAGCTATTATTCATCCATCTCCTTTACACCAGCTTCAAATGTACAAGATTAATGCTTGCTTAATTTCCTTCAATTAAGCTAACATGATAAGATACTATTATTATAAATTATTTAAGTATTTGATTCTTGAAAAAAAATCAATTTCAAATACTTGTCTTAAAAGAGTCACTTTATTGTCAGAAAACCTGAGTTTTAGTCCCAGTTTCACCATAGATTATTGGTAACATTGAAGGTGGCTCATCTATAACATTTAGGGGGTTGGATAAAATTCTTCAGTAATAGAAATTTTAAAATCATATTGGAAATCAAAACTTCTTAAGCCTTATTTAGTCTGGAATGACAGCATTCTTGGCTCAAAGTATATATATCAATGTTTTGGTCAAATTTAACAAGGTAAAAAGATAATAGGTAATTGGAATGTAAAAATATACCCATGTACAAGAACTTAATTAATGGGTAAGAACAGCCAACTTAGAAACATATTTGACCATGAAAGGACTGGCTTGTATTCTACACTCTAACCTTCCAATATCAACTAAATTATCTTGTTATAACTTAGTGGATTTGCCAAAAGCTGACCCAATATTTCCCTCTCCAGTTCAATGCTTCCTGCATGTTGGGCAACACTCAGAGGTTTTTCTTTTCACCACTCAAAACTCAGTTAATTCCTCAAAAATAATAAACACATCCTCTTGACCCTTTCTTGCTTTCAACTCCTGTCCAGTTTCCATGGGAAAAATATACTATACAACTTGCTATCTTAAAAAGAAAAACAATGTATTATAGCCTGCTCTGTGACATATCTGTTACACATTACCGAGGTAAAAATCTAAAGGATCCCCAGTCCTTCTGTCCAGAAGCTCAAAATCAGTTGGGGAAGAGAATATAGAACTAAATAACTCTAGCAGCTCAAAGTTGGTGTGGTATAGGTGTGTTTCCCAAAAATGTATTCCTTGGAACTTGAATCTCTCCAGATATTTTTGGTCCCCAATGAAGATTTACAATATATTGCTATATTTGACATTCTGATAAGTCTGTCAAAACAAATTTCTTTAACTGTGTTTAAACCAATGTTCCAACACTTTATTTTTGGAGTGTAGATTTGTGTTTTTTTATAAGTAATACGTAACATTTGAAAAATACTGTTACAGAGATAAAAATTTATGAGCATAAGAAGAAAGCTGAACTCTGATTAATAATAGCTACTATTTTAAAATGTTCATTATATTCTAAGTACTTTCTGTAAGATGCACTTTAACACACATTAGCTCATTCAACATAAAACTTTGTGACAAACAAGGGATTTGAGGTCACCCTTAATTAATAAGCCAGAAACATGTTGAGGAAAAGGTCATCCCAGAAAAAGGTAAATTTAAATAAAAACACGAGGCCAGTATATGCCAATCATGTTTGGAAAATGGCAAAATGAATGAAGGTACTAGAGCTTCATCAGAACAAAAATGGGGAATTAGATTGGAACATTTCAAGCTATGTTGTAGGCGCCTCTAGTACTAAGCAAAATGTAGACTTGTTTTGCTATGCAGTGGGCCACCTAAGACACATCTGAGCCAGGGGTGGCATGACTGAACACCTGGTCCAAATGAGGTTTGTCAGCGATACACAGAGCCCAAAGGAAATAAAAAACAGACATCTGGAAGTAAAATCAGGACGCATAAAGAACCCGTATTTTTCATTTCTAAAGTATTTGAACATGGCCAACAGTTTCTTCAAAATCTCCACAAGTGTTTTGCTCATCAAGCTGCTCTAATAAAGCCTAGCTTTCCTTAAGCACTAGCATCCAGCACGTCCCTCACACTAGTTTTCCTACGTAGCTTCGTTTCATCAGAATACAGTATTAGCAGCGCTTGTTTCATTCAACCATAAAATTTTAACCCATTTTGGGGGTTAAATATTCGGGAGTGATAGAACCCATCTTAAAAAGCACCAAAGGCCGGGCGCGGTGGCTCAAGCCTGTAATCCCAGCACTTTGGGAGGCCGAGGCGGGTTGATCATGAGGTCGAAAGATCGAGACAATCCTGGTCAACATGGTGAAACCCCGTCTCTACTAAAAATACAAAAAAACTAGCTGGGCGTGGTGGCACGTGCCTGTAATCCCAGCTACTCAGGAGGCTGAGGCAGGAGAATTGCCTGAACCCAGGAGGCGGAGGTTGCGGTGAGCCGAGATCGCGCCATTGCACTCTAGCCTGGGTAACAAGAGCGAAACTCCGTCTCAAAAAAAAAAAAAAAAAAAAAAAGAAAAAGCACCAAAGAAGGGGAAACTCAGATAAATCCCAGCATTTCGTCAAAGCATGGGCAGACGACAACAATGACAAACACAGGGCAGGCGGACCACACTTGAAAATGTAAAGCATGTAGGCCAGGTGTGGTGGCTCACACCTGTCATTCCAGCACTTTGGGAGGCTAAGGTCAGGAGCTCCAGACCAGTCTGGTCAACATGGTGAAACCCAGTCTTTACTAAAAGTACAGAAATTAGCCGGGCATGGTGGTATATGGTTGTAATCCCAGCTACTTGAGAGGTCGATGCAGGAGAATCACTTGCAGTGAGCTGAGACTGTGCCATTGAACTCAAACCTGGGCTACAGTGAGACTCTGTCTCAAAAAAAAGAAAAAAGAAAATGTAAGGCATGTAGTAATTGGGCACAAGGTGAAAGCTGGTATTTTGGATGTGCAAAGGAAGGAAAAATATCTTTTCCTTCTGTTCTTGTATGCGCTCAGCTGGGGTCCAGGTAACAAAAGGCAAATAAGCAAAGAAATGCCTACAAATTTATTTCATAGAAGTTCTATGTGACACAACAACTAGATTTGATTATAGCAGCTCTGAAGAACAGGAGAGAGTTATGGGAAACTGTGATAGGACAAAAAAGGGGTATGAGCTAAGAGTAGTAAACCATGGGAAACGGCAAGGCCTGCTCGTTAGATTCTTCTCAGAGATGCTCTGTCTCTGGAAATAAGAATAAAAATAAGAGGTCTAAGTAGAAGAGATGTGGAACATGAAAGAAGTGACTCTTTGTTTGAATCAAGGTAAGCCTGGTAGTCAACACAACCATGCTGACCTGCAGATTGCCCGGTGAGAGTAAACTCTTTGCCTTCTGGTCCCTGCTCAGAGCACACCCTGAGAAACAGGGCTAGCCCTCTGACAGTGACCACGTAACACTGTCTTGAGGAGGGGGACACTACTGAGCTCTCGTCACGGTTTAGAGGAGGAAGCAATCTGGATCTAGAGAGCCTAACCATTAGCAAAAGCAGTGGTAAAATATATTCTAAGTTCTCTCTTCAACCACCATACCCTCCATTCCCAATTACTGCCAAATCAATGCTTCCACTTGGGAGTTGGAGGCATATTCTGTATAAGGATTTAAATACCCGCATGTGGGAAACAGAAGCACCACCACGGTTCTTGCTGCCCTGGCTCTTCCAAACTTTTCAACTGGTATAAGTTCACCGCGGCTCCTGCATCAGAAACGTTTCCTCCGTGTCACCAGAGCCATGCAGTCCTCCAATGTCCCCACTACAGTTGGGGGACGTACAGGTCACTGGTCCTGTGGGATGGCAGGTTATCCACAGGCAGTGGGGTGGGAAGGGGGTACAGTCAGGCCACGACGGGTCAACAGCAAAAGGGGTGGCGACGGGGGATCATCATTCAAGGACAACTGGGGATCATCGTTCAAGGACACGTCGGCACTCAGTCCTCTGCTCTCGGCTCCTTGGTCCTAACGCAGGAGGACTGATCCTTCTCCTCCTTCCCAGTTTAAGGCTCTCACTCCTTCCATTCCTTCTCTTTTGCCAGCCTCATCCTGATACAGTTTGGAGGAGTGAAAACACTGTGTTAGGCACCCACACGTTTCTTCCTAACATTTTTGCCAGCAACTACTTTGAGATTTTGTTTAGGTTTCAGTGTGCACTGGGGAGGGGGGAGAAAATGGCCTTTGATAAAGGGAGAGAAAGAGAGAAAATATTCATGGAAAATACACATATTTGTACTTCAAAAAAGGCTATTTTTTTGCTTGCTATTATCTCCTTATATGCTGAATCCAGGTAATGGGATGACTTGACAAGGAAAGTGGTCAGAGTTAGAGATGAACTATCTTTCTTAGGGGGCTGCTGTGTGCTTCTGTCCATGACAGGTGAGAAGTGCATACAGTTTCTGGATCATCAAGTGGTCCCGGGTCAGCCTACCATGCCTGGCAAAAGTGGTCATTCCTGTTTGAAGATGAAGGAAAGGAATGGAGCAGTATAAAATGTGAAAGAAAAAGTAGTGAGAAATGAGGCAGGAGGGGAGGGAATGTAACTTTAAATCCATTTTTCAAATGTAGAAAATTTGGACAAAACAGAAGTAAAGAGATTTTTACAGTTAATGAACGTAACAGCTAAGATTTCATAAATAAAATGAATGTTTAGACTGCTTTTAAATTATATTTTTTTGGTTGCCAGACTGCGCTTCTTTGAATATAATCTACTTATATTTGTGTTACATATAAGTCATGGTGTAACCACTGATCATGCCTTTATGAAAACTAGCCTTAGATTTCAACTTGACTATATAAATGGCATATGTACAAAAGATGTGGAGAGGGCCCATGAGAAAGCAGAAGTGATTGAGAAGTTAATGAGTAAGCCATGGGTAGAAGGGGCTTAATCATCAGGAAATTCATGTTTAGCTACGGAAGATGGAAGACTAGGGCATGGGGAAAACAGATTTCTTAGAACTCTCCAACCACCTAACTTTCCATAGATGTTACCTTCTTCTTTTGTCAAGAAAGGGCTAAAAACATCAAGTCTAGATAAAATTCAGGAAATTCTGAGAAAGCCTGTGGTTTTTCAGCCTCTCTAGTAAAACAGCCAGTTGGAATTTAAGGCTTCCCCTGGTTCTTCCATCAAGTTGCCTCTTCCTTCTTATCTTTGCCTTACTTTCTCACCTTAGCCTCAGGCCATGGGCTGTCTTCTCATCGTAACTTAGGTAACTAAATTCTGTGATCCTTCTTGCATAAATGCCATCCCTGCCACTTCTTACTTAGTTTTATACAATGCAAAGACTACACATTTTCATTTCCAGGGAATTTCGCTTTTATCTGTTTCTCCAGGAGATGCAAGGAATCATTCTACAGCTCTGAGCAAGACTGAAAATCACAAGAGACAAAAAGAATGTGGGAACTGCAAGGGAACTACAATGACAGTGTGAATAACATACATAACAACATAACAACCTTTACTACAGGGAGAGAGTAGTTTGGTGGGGTAAGAAGGAGAAGTAAGGGAAGATACCACCAAGGTGTGTCCAAGGATGTCCTTATAGCCACTGGGCTTGTAATCAATTACCTGTTTCTAGAAAAATCTGTCTACAGTGTTCATGCAGCATACAGGTTAAAAAAAAAAAAATTCTCAACAAGCACTCTACTTATCAAATCAGAAAAAACATTCATTGTCCTATGTGTTGTTTTTTGGTTTATACTTATTTTGATTACACTTCAAGTCAAATCTACACTAGAGAAATATTTAGATATTGGGCCAACTTAATTCAAAAAACCCATTTCACCTGGAGTATCTAAATTTTGGCATTACTTCACATCTCCATCTTTAACCATCTGTTATGATGTCTCTCAAGGGACTTTAGATGGCTTATAAAGGACAGAGGAAATATTCTTTTTCCTTGCACAACAGTAAACCGTACCACTGGACTAGACTATGCTGATTATCACTAATATTACCTAAAGTAAAAGTCAAGTAGATAAACAAGGCCTAAGTACTAATTTCTGTGAAG